>NW_005354874.1:1349425-1401131 GCF_000412655.1 Myotis brandtii
TATAAAAGGTGAGTTTCGGTTTCCTAATAAAGGATTGCCCAGGTAAGGGTGGCCTGCCGCTACCTTGGAAAGCGCTTTCCCTTGGGTCTAGTGATGTGACAACTGTCCACTTGGGGCATGGGTAAAAGTCTGCAGGGATTCCCTCCGAAAGCAGAGGGAATTCTCTGGCGCCTAAAGTCTCCTCCGCAAGTTAGCCCTTTCTGAAGCTCTTTGCTCTGCAATGCCCAGATAAGGATTGTTTCCAAAAGAATTTACAGTCGTTGTCTCTTATTCAGTGTTTGCCTCTTTATGTAATTTGTTGCGGAAAGGTTTACTGTTAAAGAGAGAATTCACTTCAACATTTAAAACAGTGGCTACTATGCAACTGTTTTAAGTGCTTTACAAAACCTAACTGACTTAATAAGGTACTATATTATTACTATCTCCCCTTTACAGAACACACACACAAATAAATGAGGTTCAGAGAGGTTAAGAAAGTTGCCAAAGTTCACACATTTCAAACTCTTGATGAATTACACCCAGTTTTCTCTCTGCCTGGGTGTTATAGACTAAAGCAAGGTGACCCTTGCACACATGCAAAACCAGGAATAGGGAAGTTTTCACCCCAGAGCCTAAAGTTCTCTTAATTTGGGGACGTTTCTGAAAATGTCCTAACTTTGTGGGGTCCTCTCCTCTTTTCCTGTGGGCAGACAGGTACGGGGACAGACTGATGGGATTCCTTTGCGGAAATGGAAGATACTGCCATTCTACGGACTGTGGTACACCCACCAGTCATGTAGGAATAATTCTTAATATCTTCAAGATTTCTGGAAGTCATATTTTATACATGATGCTTTCTTTCCTCGTGGCCTCATGAAAAGCTGCAAAAGTGATGTTCCATGGAAAAGTAAATTTGGCAGATTTTTTAATGAGGTGCTTGCTATCATTAGAAGAAACGGGGGCCGGCCTTTGCTGCCTGAACAGTAAGGTAATGAGAGAAGCAGCTGGTGGAAGTGGCAACTGAAAAGGGGAAGTGGATTACATTCTCCAAAGCGCCTTTGGCTGAAGAACTGCCCCAAGAGAGCGGAAGAAATGGGGTATTTGAAAGAGTAATGCCCCTAGGAATCACTTGGGTCCCAAGGAGCTACTGATATTCCAGCTTCAGTTTACCCTATAGTAGTGTTCAGTTATTCTGTCCACTCAATGCACGTATCCAGGCAGAATGATGAGTTTAACAGTTGAGTTCATAATTGAACCCTCTTTTGTAATTTGTTAGTATAAAAGTTTTATAGTCTTCCTGACTAAAGTTATTTCATTGGCCCTCTGATTCCCCAAAGGCGTTATGATTCAAGTGGAGAATGTATGTTCCACTAGGTAAGAAGTTCTGCAAAAGCCATTGATTAGCCTGTTGCTTTCAGGCCGTAGGAAGTAAATGCACCAGTAGCAGGTGTATTCGAAAACATAACTGCGGATGATATATTCTTTCTGTTCACTGGACATTTTTAACCTCTCTTAAACTCCTGTGTTGGCTTTATGTGATCTTAAGCTGCTAACATCATTCTTTGCAACTGGAAAATGAATGCTTATACTATGTTATTTTTGGTTATCTCTGCTTAAAACATTCTAAAATAGGAGGTTGGAGTTAGAAATACAAAGTGGTAGGTTTATTTACCCAAATTGTAGTATGTGTTTGGATCATTTTAAAGGAGATCCACTCTTATATTTAAGATCTGGTGATTTTGACACATCAATGACACCTGATAAAATAGTAGTAAGAATAACAACCATAATAGCTAAGATTTGTAAAATGCCTTCGTGTGTCAGACACTGTCCTTAGCGCTTTAAATATAGTAGCTTTTAAAATCTTTGCAAAAATTCCACATGAATGAAGTACTATTGTTATCCCTGTTTCAAATGAAAAAAAAAGGTGAGGTGAAGTAACTTGCCCAAGGTTGCACAGCTAGAAGATGCTTAATTTGTTTTTGTTATTTTGTAGTGTAGAAATCTTTGAAGAATATTTGTATTCTAAATTCTTGGAAAAGTCATCATGCTGACTACAAGAGAGAAAGCCTTTTAACAATTTACATTTTCAAACTTCTTGATGGTTTTATTGTGTCAAATACGAACATATAAGTATATATAAAAATACATTGATACATCATATATACATACACACATAAAAATACACATGCAGGCGTGCGCACACACACACACACACACAAAACATTACCTAACATGATTTTTTTGGTAATTTCAGCATCCTTGGGGATAGATTTTTTTTTTTTACTCTGTGACTCCCTGTGCTGGAGGTATGCTATGAGGAGGCAGTAAAATGCTTTGAGCACACTATCTCTATTGGCTATGTGTGGCTCATGAAAATAATGTTAGTCTTTGTACTATTTTCAGTATTTTAAAATATCTAATAAGAAATTACACAGTTGTTTGCAACAGGTGCAAAAAATGCAGAGACTAACTTTTTTCACTTTTGAATGAAATCTTATCTCCTCATTGAAAGAAGTTTGGCTCATGTTGATCAGATATGCATATTAGTTCTTTCATATGTCTTTAATTTATAATAGTAAGAAAACAATTACATGTAATAAAAGCAGCCTGGAAGACAGAACATCTCAAATTATATAACCCATAGGTAATAACAATAATAATAATATTTTACTTGAAATTCAAATAAGTGTCTCTCTACTAAATCTCAGCCAGATTTAGAACCATGAATTTCTATAGATTTTAAATAGTAAAACTACAACTCATTAAGACGACATTTAAGCAAGTGTTATAAAACATCAAATTGGTTATTATTACAGTAACATTAAAGCAAACCAAACTCTGAAATGTAGCTAAATGTCTTTGTTCTCTATTTCCTAACTATAATCTTATAGGCACTTCCTCCCTCTTATTCCTCTACTTGCACTCAATAAACCAGCTTAGCTTCTTGTACTCACTGATTCTCTGGATTCAAAAGTTCACCTGAGCTATTTATAGCAGTAAAAGCAAAAGACATCAACTTTTTCCACTTTTGAATGAAATCTTATCTCCTCCTTGAAATACGTTTGGCTCATGTTGATCAGATACGCAGATTAGTTCTTTCATATGTCTTTAATTTATAATAGTAAGAAAACAATTATATGTACAAAACATTCATTTGTACTTAATACAAGTAAGTTTCCTTACAATGACCCTATGGGATAGATAGTATTTATATACCCACTTCATAGATGAGGAAATTGAGGCCTGGAGCGGTCTGAGTAACTTGCCCAAGGCTGTGGTAGGGCACAGCCAGGATTCAGACCCAGGCAGGCTGACCGTGGAGCCCAAGTTCTTGTTTCAGTCCAACAAGACTCCTTCAGCTCTGACTCAAGTCAACAGCCATTGTTTCTTGTTATGTGACTTGCCTGCCCATTTCCCAGGCTGTGTGTTTGCTCTTATCCCTACAATTCTTTATAATTGTGGATAACTGTCCCACTTAGCTATTGCTGCATAACAAACCACCCCAAAACTTAGTGACTTAGCAGCCATTTTTATTTGCTCATGAGTGTATGTGTCAGCACCTTCTCTGGACTCACCTGGGTAGTTCTGCTGATCTTGCCTAGGATTACTCATATGGCAACAGCCTTCTGTTGGCTTGACATGAGCTAGATGGTCCAAGATGACATCATATGTCTGATGGTTGGTGCTGGCTGTCACCTTGGCTCTCTGTCCATATTGTCTTTAATCCTCAAGGAGGATTTAGCCGCATTTCTTTACATGGTGGACTCAGAACAGCAAGAGGCTAAAAGCAGAAGTTGAGAGGCCTCTTGATGAACTTGAACAATGTCACTTCAGCCACATTCTATTCAGCAAAAAAATCACTGGATCAGCTCAGATTTTAGGGGGAGGAAATAGAATCCTCCTGATGGCAGGGCCAGCAAAGTAACAGGAGCCCGGGGGGGGGGGGGGGGGGGGGGGGGGGGCGGAATTACTGTGGCCAACTTTGCTAATTATCAACCATATTGAACTTTTGTCTCATGAACTTTGTAAATGTTTGGACCAATCTTGCACTCACCTTTTAACATTGTTTATGCTGCCTTTGGCCATGCAGAAACTTTCCGTTTTAAATGTAATCAACCCTGAATCATTTCCCTTATGACTTTTGGTTTTCTTGCCTTATTTTAGAAAGTTTTCCTCAAATAAAGATTGTCAAAATCTCTAAATATATTTTGTTCTAACACTTCTATTTTTATTTATTTATTTTTGTCTGTTTAAGACTACCATCTACTTTGAAGTTGTTTATGGGTGTAAGGTTTAAGATAAAGATACATCCCAGCTGGTGTGGCTCAGTGGTTGAGCATCAACCTATGAACCAGGAGATCATGGTTCAATTCCCAGTCAGGGCACATTCCTGGGTTCTGGGCCCCATCCCCAGTGTGTGACATACAGGAGCAGCCAATCCATGATTCCCTCTCATCAATGATCTTTCTATTTCTCTCTCCCTTTCCTTTCCTCTCTGAAATCAGTAAAAATATATCTTAAAAGAAAAGATAAAGATACAACTTTGTTTTTTTTGTCCAAGTGAATAGTCACTTGTCCTACTATTTGTTAAATACTTCATTCTACATTCATGGATACAAAATAACACTTTTATCATATACTAAAATTTTCACTTTCACATAAGTCTGTTTCTTGACCTTCATTTTCTCTGTTCATTTATCAACACCACAGTAGCTTCATTTTATGTATTTTCATAAAATGTTTTTTATGGCAAATTTTCTTTCATTAAAAAAAATTTTTCTTAAAATTTTTCATAAATGTCTTTTTTCAAACAGACCCTAGAATTATTTTAAATATTCAATGAGACTTTAAATGGGAATTGCTTTATATGTTTTTATTACCTTAGAAGAGTTGAGAATTTTTTTGAGATGTAAAAGAAATTACTTTTTATTATGTAGCATTGTAACAGTGATTTAACACACCAAAAACAATGTCATTGTAGTGCCATTTTCTTTAAAATTATGGTTTATGTAAGATGAACTATCCTCATTTTTTAAACTCTGTTTTCATTTTGCTGCTCTGATTGTTTTCTGCTGCGCTTTTATTATTATAGATTAGTACTAGCAATCCTTAAAGGTTCAATTTCATTTTTGACAATTGTATATGCCCATGTGGCTACCATCAAAATTAGGATATAGAACATCCCCATAATCGCAGATAGTCTTCTAGTGTACCCCTGTAGGCAATTCACTCCTCTCAGAGACAACCAATGTCTGACTCCTATACCATAGATTAATCTTGGCTGTTCCACATCTTCGTATAGATGGAATCATACTGTATGCATTTTTTTGGTATGTCTGGCCTCATTTGCTCAACATAATGTTTTTGAAAATTATTAATGTTGTTGTATATATAAGTAGATTTCTCCCTTTTATGGCTCTGTGGTATTCCATTGTATAGCTATACCACAATTTATTTGCCCATTTCCCTATTGATGGACATTTGGGTTATTTCCATTACTTTGGAAATCTATATATATATAAAAGCCTAAGTGACCGAACGACTGGTCGACCGGTCACTATGACGTGCACTGACCACCAGGGGTCAGCCACTCAACAGCCCTGTGGAGGCACGAGCCTTTCCCGATTGGGATTGACTGGATGTGAGCCTGTGGCAGGCGCAGCAGGGCCAGGATGAACGGGAGCAGCAGGCAGGAGCAGCAGGCAGGGTTGGACTGCTGGTTTTGGCCCATCCCCACAGGCCATGCCAAGGGACCCCACCGGTGCACAAATCCATGCACCAGGCCTCTAGTTATGAATAAGACCATGTCAATGTTCTTGGACAAGCTTTTCTGTGCACATGTGTTTTCATTTCTTGCAAGTAGATACTGGTAGTGAAACTAACACAGCCTCTACTAGTATCCTGGATATTATTATGGGAATTCTTCTAGGGAAATTCACTTTTTTGAGATCTTTCTTTCACTTTCTCAGCTCTGTAGTGTTTCACTTTCAATGGGTTATATTTGTTTTATATATACCAGAAATCATTCCTTCTTCCATAGGTGATCCCTTTTCAGCTTTCCACTTCTGTAGTGATTTATATTTATATTCTATCTGACTCTTCAAGAGAATTTGAAGAGGGGAAAGAAATAAACAAAAATGCTTGGCCCACCACCTTGAACTGAAACACTATAACTGTATTTCTTAATTTTACTTTCCTGTATACAAAACAGAAGAAAGTTACATTATTTGTGCAACCTCTTCATTCATGTTCTTTCAGCCGTGTTCTAGCAGGTATTGATCTGTGAGGCTGGGGGGAAACCTCAGAGCTCATAAGAACTACCCATTCAGTAAAGAAGAATCTATTTTGGATTTAAAGCCTCCAAAGGAAAGGATCCCACAACCATCTTCTATATGCCATCTAATTTTTTTTTATAACCTTCAGAGTCAGAACATTCTTCCTGTAATGTCTCCTTTAAATCTTATTTCATGTTTGTGTTTTTCTTCCCAGCATTACGAGCAGTTGATTTCTTCTTTTCAAAAAACATCTCTTGCAAGACTTGAAGGTTATTATTTAATAGTTCCTGTCTTTTCCAGATTTGATTATCTCGGTTCCTGTAACTTGTCTTCGTTGGTCTTATCTTACAATGTTTTAGTGGTTTTTGTGGTTCTCTTGTTTCTCTTTCATCTTCTGAGAAAGTCTTTCTTTTGCAACCTTGGCTTGGGACTTTACGATTTATAAAGAAAAGATGGTGATGAAGCCTCTTTCTTCAGTGATGGCTAAGAGCACCCTTCTGTCTGTATTCATCCCCTAAAAGACAGAAGATTACTTAGGCCATTGGATCTGGCATCAGTCTAAGGCCCAGGATTATATGCAGTGAGCTTAAGAAACAGTGAGAGAATGTGTTATTGAAAAAAACAGATCCCATTCCACATTTTATTTAAACTCTTGTCTGTACTCCCTTTCCATAATAACTTCATAAGAAGCCATGATCATAAAATACAAAGAGCTGAACTTATTTCTTTGTGTGCCATGTCAGTGCAGAGGTTGGGTGGAGCACTATGCTAATAATGTCACCATGCTGGTGCCCAGCATTCCTCTTGGGACTAAGTACTCACTCACTGCCCATGGTAGTGACTCGCTTGATAACATAACCTATGGCCCTTTCCTTTCTCTGCCTTCTTTCCCCTTCCCCTTCCAGTTTCCTGGGCTCATTTCCCAGGTATGCTCTTTGTCTCAGGTTTTGCTTCTGGGAGAACCTGAACAAAAAAGCACTACTCAAACCTAAGTCATGGGGATAGCAATACTATAGGTAGCGATGGTGTAGGAAAGGTAAGATGTGGACCCCTTCCCCTTCCAGTTTCCTGGGCTCATTTCCCAGGTATGCTCTTTGTCTCAGGTTTTGCTTCTAGGAGAACCTGAACAAAACAAAGCACAACTCAAACCTAAGTCATGGGGATAGCAATGACTTCTATAGGTAGCGATGGTGTAGGAAAGGTAAGATGTGGAGTTTTCATGTGGCATCTGCTGCTTCTTGTTGTCCTTAACCAAGTTGAAGTCTGTTAGCCTCAGAAAGGGGTGTGCTGTGGGCAGCAATGGAATCAGGCCATACCAGCCGCCCCCGAATCTGGGAGTTTCAAAATTTTAGAAATGAGAAGGTCAGGCCTAGGCAAAGCCTACAAATTGCTGGTGTTTGAAGAGCTAACTGGTCGTCTTTCTCCTGAGAGCCTGATCCGGTGCTTGTTTGCTATCTTAGGTGGGAGGATGAGCTGCCATGGGAAGTCATCAAAGGTGTGTCATCCAATGCCTGAAAAAGGCAGAGGCCACGGTGCCTTGGGAAATACAGCTTTACATCAACTCCCCAAGCACAGACCAGCATGTGTCACTGGAAAGTTGTCTCTGTAAACTGAGTAGAAGTAAAAACAGTAGGTTAACTACCCCTTCTTCCTGTTAGCCTGACCCATGCACATGTTAGTAAACCGAGTCATCTTTCATGGAGCACTCTCGGTGACTGATGCCCCTCTGTAACAGAGCAACAGCCCTTCCCCCGGGAAGAGACCGTGCTGCAGGGCCCATGAAATGGGAGAGTTCTAGCTTCAAGTTTGGGGCCCTGGGCTGCCAGACTTGTAGTTGAGGCACCCCCAACCCCCAGATGTTTAACAGAAAGGGCCTAGAAAAAAAAAGAAAGACTGTGAATGCAATAGACCGCTTCCTGCTGGATACTACATCTCTATTTTCAAAAATAACAAGGTGTGGCTGGAATCTATATGAGGGATGCAAGGAAGCTGGAAATGATGTCATAGGCCACCCGGTGTTAGCTTACTCCCTCAGGCATCCAGATAGAATATTCATGCCAATGCCAATGAGACACATAACAAACATGCCTTGGCTCCCAGCCACTCCAGGGAGATAGAGATGGGAAGAGGATGAGGGGGAAATGGCAGTGTGTTATTATTTTCTATTACAGCTTTATTGAGCTATACATGACATACATTGAACTGGAATTACATACTTAAAGTGAACAATCTGATAAGTTTGACACTTATGGAACCATCAGCACCATCAACATGTTGAAGAAATATATCTCCAAAAGTTTCCCATGCTCCTTTGTGATTCATCCCTCATTCCTAGCAATCTCCAGGCCTTTGTCACTAGATTTTTATATAAGTGGAATCATACCGAATGTACAATACAGTGAGCTTCTTTGCAAAGATGCATCCATGTTGTTTTGAGCATAAAGCATTTGACCCTTTTATTTTAAATTAGTATTCCATTGTATGCAACTACAATACTAGTATGCTTATCCATTCACCCATTAAAGCACATTTAGATTGTGTTCCAATTTGGGCCTATTAAAATAAAGGTGCTGTGAACATACAGGTATATGTCTTTGCATAAACATATGCTTTCGTTTCTCTTGTGTGAATATTTCAGAGCAGAGTGGCTGGGTAATATAGTAATGTATGTTTAGCTTATTAGGAAATTATGGCGATCTTTTTAAGGTGCTCACATAACATATTTAGAATCTAAACAGCGCAGGAACATCGTTGGAAAACTTCAGAGAATTTGGAAGTTGAATCCCAGGATTACCTTTCTACAGTTAAAATATAGATGTGTGATCTACAAGAGAGTATGAAAAACTAAAAGGAAGAGAAAAGGTACTGTCTCCTTGGAAAGGATTCTCCTGTTTTGGTTAGCATGCCCAAAGTACAAACATATCACGGGGCTTGATTCTCCAGGGCATGGTGGCCATGGTGGTGGTGAAGGAAAGTTAGGTGCTGGCAGGAAGACAGGTTAGAAAAGTGTCCCAGCAGAAGACTCGGCTTCCTTTAAGCTCCCTTTCCCTAGGCCCTGCCTGACTGAAAATTAAGAAAAGCAGATATAGGGGTTGTAGCTCCTGCCTGGGGACTCAATTACGTTGTGACTTGGAAATATGGTATTGGTTAGGAGCCCAAAATGAATTGGAAGTCAAGTTTATTGCTGGGCACCTTCAATTTCCAGGAAGTAGAAAGGACAAAAGTAAAGGGGGAGATCTCATTAGGTGTTTCTAACCCTTGGCCCAAGAAGTGGGCTGAGGAAATGTCAACATGAGCCAACCTCCTGGCCACTCTGGTTATTAGGAGAGTGTGAATTATTAGACACCCATAGCATTCTCACTGAAGGGCAAGGACTGTCCTTCCCTTATATATAAGGTGGCCCATCCACTGCCCTGATGTTCACCAGGTGCAGTTGTGACCCAGAGATGCAGGTGAGAAGCTCCAGAGGACTTCTCCACCCTTGTACCCAGAGTGTGGTCTGTGGAGCAGCAGTGGCAGCAACTCCTGGGAGCTCCTTAGAAAATGAGAATCTCAGGCCCCACCCAGAACTACCGAGTCAGGATCTGCATTTTTAACAAGGCCCTCAGGTTAGTGATATACACAATACAGAAGCACTGGTCAAGATGCTTCTTTTTCTTGCAAGTTACAAGTCTCAGAAAGTACTTAATACAGGTCAGGTATTATTTAGCTACTAGAGGCCCGATGCACGAAATTCATGCAAGGGGCTTGGCCCTCGCAGCCCCAGCTTCATCCGGAAGGTCATCTGGCTGTCCAGTCTAATTAGCATATTATGCTTTTATTATTATAGATTACCCAATTATGCTGCATGGCAAATTACTCCAAAACTCAGTGGCCTGTAACAATAAGCATGTATTCTCACACTCGTGGGTTTGTGGGTTGGCTGGAGTTCAGTAGATCTAGGCAGGATAGACTCCAAGCTGTGGGTTGGGTCTGGGTGTCTTCTATGCATCTCCCATACTTGTGCAACCAGCAGGCTACCTGCCATGCATCTCTCTCATGGCAATGAAAATGCACAGAAAGGCAGAGGTGAGCCCAAATAGACAGCACACTTCAGCCTTTGATTGGGTCACTCTATTAGCACCCCACCAGCCAAAACTAGTCACAAAGGCCCAGCAGAGTGGCCGAAGGCATGAGCTGTGGATTTGTGTCAATTTCACTTCTGCTTCTCACTTACATGTCTGCCCTTAGGCAAAAGCCTCATGCTTCTCTGTGCTTCTTGTCCTATTCAGTAAAATGGGACAATAATAGCTACATTGCTGGGAGGTTATAATGTTGTGAGGACCATCCTTGGTGTATAGGAATGGTTTAACTCATAGGAATGGTTTAATACAGAGCAGTGTGACCTTGGGTAAGTCATTTCAACTCCACATTTCATTTTCTATATCTAAGAATAGACATCCTCATGGGGTAATTCTACTAAATTTTGAAGTTTATTTTCAGAATTGATGATGATGATGATGCAAAAGCTAACACTGAACATTTATTCTGTGCCTAGAACTGCTGTAAGGACTTTATATGTATTTACAATTGTAACCTTTATCATAGCCCAATGGTGATTATCTCTATTTTGCAGCCGAAGAAACTGAGGCAGAACAATGTCAGGAAATCAAGGTTTAAAAACTGATTGTTCTGAGCACCTCACATAGAGAACTGATCTAGTCCAAGCTGACTCCATGAGGCTGACACACATTCTGCCTCATGCCAGTCGATGACGCTTCTAGAGAGGCTTATTCTCTCATATGGGAGAAGGAAAGGACAGGGGCAGCTCGAGAGAAGAGACTGGGGAAGCAGCTGGCCCCCTGGTTGAGCAGAGTCCCCATCTCCACCCTCCCTAACTATGTGGCTATGTCCCAGCAAGCAGATGCCCAATGAACGTGCTGAACATTTCCAGTGGGACCCAACCATGACCTAGGGCTGTGTTGTGGAGCTGCACATAGTCAGGTCGAGGGGAAGGATAGAGCCCAGAGGATCCTGCCTCTGAGAAATTAGAGCTGGAAAAGGCCGTGGAATTCTCTGTCAGCACAGGACTCTGCCCATCAGAGATTGTTTCAGAGTCAAGATACGCATATCCCTCTCTTTCCACCTTCCTTCTGAATGGTCTCCCTTGTGTAGTTTCACTGCTGAAAAATCATGTGCTCCATGGTAGGGATGGAACTGTGCCCACCAATATGTTACTCATCACTGTAGCGCTGTAACAATGTAAGCCTGCAACCACTTTCACTGATGAAGGGGCACCCTTTCCTACCCTCCTTTCTCAGAGGTAACAGGAGAAACAGGACATGCCTGGGACAGGAGTTCCACAAGCTCTGCGAGCTGGATATTCCGCTTCTGAATCATTGTTGCCGGCCAGAACCTCTTCCCTGGGACTAATCAGATGTCTCTTTCCTCAGTGCGTCCCAAGGTCTTCTGAGGAACAAGTGGTCAGAGTTTTTTCAATGTTTTCCATAGTTTCCTATTTTCTTTTTTATTTATGGCATTACATTGCTAATATCTAATCAGCTTGTGGACCACTCTGGTTCTAGATCTTTTTCTGTTGTTCGTCCTGAGTTCCTGACTGCCACGGGCACTCAGTGAATTTGATCCTTTGTTCTGTTTTATTTGTGATGGGTTGTGTCCCACACTTCAGGGATGTTCTACAGCGCCCTCTCTTCTTTTCCCTTTGAACCCCAAATGTTGAGTTGGGACCAGTCTCATTTTAGCTATCTTAGTAGCTTATTAATTTGGTAAATATCACAAAAGTGAGCACTGACTGGGTAGATAGCTAAAAAATAACTTTAAAATGTATCCCCACTGAACATGTGAAAACAGTCTGTTATCCCATCAGAATGACAAAATGGAAAAAAAAGAAAAGCTCTGAAGACACAAAGTATTGGTGTGAATGTGGAACACCTATGGGGAAGTAAACTGATATGAACACTTTTGAAAATTGTTTTTCCAAAGTAACTACTGAAACAGGATGTAACGTGTACCCTCTCACCCAGCAATCCTAGCCACCCTGGGTATATACCCAACAGAAGCGTATTCCTGTATGCACTCAAAGACCTGGAAAAGAATGCTCATAGCGGCACTATAGAAAGCAGCCCCAAACTGGAAATGGCAGAAATGGCCCATCAACAATAGGATAGATAATACTGCAGTAAATGCGCATACTCGGAATGAACAAACGACAGCTACAGGCAACATGTACAACTTTACAAGTGTCATGTTGCGTGAAGGAAGCCAGGCACAAGCGAGTACATGCCATGCAATTCTGTTCCCGTGAGGGTCATAACCAGGAAAAACTAATCTATGCTGTTGGAAGATTAGTCAGGACCTTAGTTACCCTTGTCAAGGAAGTGACCAGAGGGAGTACAAGGGCCATCTGGGGCGCTGGGCATGTTCTGTTTCTTGATCCCAGTATTGGTGAAACAGGTGTGTTCAGTTTGTGAAATCCCATTTAGCTGTATAGTCACGTATGTGCGTCTGTCCATACATATGTCATACTTCAATTAAAAATAGAGTAAAGAACACAGCAGGCAGGGGAGATGGTGCAGAAGAGATGGCCATTTTACGCTGGTAACGGCCTCCTGCAACCCTGGAGCCCACTCCCGGTGCTCCCTGATGCGTGCTCCCCTGCCCGCGGGTGTCCACATTTTAATGAATGTGGACCAGTTTCGATGATGGGGGCCTCCTCTGCCTCCGAGGCCCAGTGCTATTGTTGCGACATCAAAGACCAACTGCTGGCTAAGATACAGTCCATATGAAAAGAGTGACCAGCAAATTTACTGCTTGACTTCATTCCCTTTAAATGGAACTGGCCCCATGGTTCTCTTTCAAAGCTTAATTGTGGACATATATCTTCTTTATAGGACATTGTGTACAATAAAGAGAAGCAGTAACTTAAATTTTATTTAAAGAATACCTTTGAGGCAGCTGTGAGATGGGCATTCCATCACTGTGGTTACATGTGCCCAAACACTCCTGAAAGTCTAGCCATTGGCCTTCTATTCAACATGGTGACTTTTTTTTAGACTAATTGAGTTATATTTTTATGCTCCAACCTTTTCCTTAGACTCTGCAAGGTCTTGGGAAAGTTATTAATGGGAGGCGATCTACTTCAAACCAGAGAGCCACCTCATGGAAATCAGGCAAAATGGCGAAGTTCATATGACATTACTCATTAACTTAGTTGGGGTTGCCCTTCATAGAGTAAACATTAATTAAGGAGAGAGGCCAGACTAAGGTCCTGGATCAGTTACATGCAGTCCCCCAATATCTATTGGATAGTGTTCCTTCACACAGCCCTGCTGTAGAAATCTCAGGGAGTTACTGACATTTACAAATACTAGAACTGAGTGGGAAAAGAACAGAGTTGTTTCTATGACTTCCAGAAAATGAAGGATGTCATGACCCTTCTAAGAGGGAAAACAGTTCTACAGTGCCCAAGTAACATTGCTTATCACATAAAGGATGTCTTTGACTTAACTTGGAGTCTGACCCAGGTGCTGGAGAAAGAGGCATCCATCTAAGATCAAAATTACCAGCCCACTGAAAACCGAACAATCCAGAATGATCCTTTCAATATGCAATCACTTATTACAGCAGTGAACCTGCCCAGAGGGGATACAGCATTTTAAAGAGTTGGCCAAGTCATCCTGGCTCGTAGCTTCCACTTCTGTTTACTCTATTGCTCTCACGAAGTTCAGCACTCCACATTTTGCTGGGGAAAGCCTAACTACTGCTTAGATCTTTCCTTTCGGCTCCCCTCCCTGGCACATGTAGGAAGACACATCAACCACTGAAACAGCTACGATTTTCCTGCTGAAATTTGATGAAGGCAAAAGACACCTATGAAATGAGATATCTTATTTATAAATGACAGTAAGCATCAACTGGAAGAAACTGGGACTATTGGGAGAGGCTGTGGAATCACAGGAGAGTGACTCGAAATACTTGAACAGCAGGTAGAAATAATGGGACCCGGGCTCTTCTGAAGGTACCGGTGACGGACGGCTTTTCCAAGTCGACCCCGCTGGCCTCGTTGCCCTGAGGCGCAGTCCAGTGCAGTTCCCATGCCCCACAGTGGTTCTCTCACTGCTTTTTCTTCAAGGGCCAGCCCAATGCCAAGCTCTGGGGTAACCCAAAAAGGAACATCAATGTCCTTGGCCTTAAATTTGCACATAACTGGGGAGGAAGGAAAAGGAAGTGGGCCTGGCCCAGGGGACTCAATTACAGAATGATATGGCCCCAAATAAGAGAGGATTGTGCACCAGGGGGCTGAGTACAATTCCCATTTTCCTCATGTGAGTGAAGGACAGGGATTTGGGCAGAGGGAAAATGAAGAGACGGAGTCACAGCTTTAAAGAACTACCCTCTAATTAAGGAGAGCATTGCTTCTCTGGACCTCTGAGCAGTTGTTGTAAGATTGCTTAAATTATTAACTCAATTTACTTTACTTTGAGGGCTCCTGTGTGTGTCCATTGTTTCTTTGGGTTGGAGTTTTTCATGCCACTTAGGATGAGGTATAAATAGAAGTGCTGTGGAAACCTTCCAGTGAGATGGAGCCTGCCCAATTGGCCAGAGCTGTCTGTAGGCTACACAGACTCCCTTTAAAAGAAAAACTCTGCACCTACAAAACCCCAAGTGTTCAGCCTGGAGCAACATGAGGGGGCCATCTGTGGGCTCCCCATTGAGGTCCAAGGGAAGGTGGATGCTGGCAGGAGATTTGCTGTGGCCGAGCCCCTGGAATGTTCTGTATTTGTTCCTAGTGATCTAAGTTGAGTGCCTTTTGTGTCACCAGGATGCCAGGGCACATAACAGGTGCTTGTACACACAGGGGTCACCCCATGGCTGCAGGCGTGGTCACTGTCCTGCTCACTGGGTTGAACCACAGCTTCATCTACGTGCTACACCACCCCCACAAACACGATGAGGTATTCTGCTTAGAAGGCAGGCTGTAGACACTCACCAAATCCTAGAATTTTGTTGTTGCCAAACAACTTGGAAAACTGAGTCCCAACTTTTCATTTTATACGTGAGAAATTCAAAACCCAGAAAAATGAAAGGACATGTCCAAGGCTGTACTCTGCAGTTGACTGACTTGCAAGCCAGTCCTCTTTCATGAAGCCATTCAAGCCCCTATTTCTGAACATCTTTAAGAGTTTTCATGGTTTTTCTTTGCGAAAGAGCATTGCAGCAAAATGTACATCTAAAATGTCCAGACTCTGCGACATTACAGTTGCTGTTGGATGGTTATGGGATTTGAAAGAAAATTAAATGAATAGGAATTGTGTCTCTTTTATTTCAGAGACAATCAGGTTGCAGTCAGATAAATGAAATAATGTACATATAAGTATAGAGTATGGCCCAACCATATAGCAACATTCATGATTTCTTTCTTTCTTTCTTTCTTTCTTTCTTTCTTTCTCTTTCTTTCTCTCTTTCTTCCTCTCTTTTTTTCTTTCTTTCTTCCTTTCTTCCTTTCTTCCTTTCTTCCTTTCTTCCTTTTCTTTCTTTTCTTTCTTTCTTTCTTTCTTTCTTTCTTTCTTTCTCTCTTTCTTCCTCTCTTTTTTCTTTCTTTCTTCCTTTCTTCCTTTCTTCCTTTCTTCCTTTCTTCCTTTCTTCCTTTCTTCCCTTGCATATTGAGTGTCTATTAGGTGCAGGTGTTGAGCTAGACACTGGATATTTAATAGAGAACAAGCTTATGTTCTAGAAAGAGAGATTGACAATAACTAATTCATAAATGAAGTCATTATTATAGAGTCTATAATATAGACCATTGTAGGTGCTTAGCAGGACAGTAAAAGGAAGCAAAGGTAAGGAGCACCTGGGGTACATACTAAAATAAGTGCCCAAGTAAGGACTTGGTAGAAAAGTGACTCTTAAGTTTCAAGCTGGGGAACAGAAAAAGGCCCGCTGTACAAAGAACTAGGAGAACAGGTCAGGCAGAAGGGTCAAAAGCACCAATGTTTTGAGGTGGGAGTATAGACATAATGGTGTTACCATTGGGAGAATGGCTCCTGTTCCTGCAATGATATAAGTAGTTAGGACACTGAGGAAAAGTAGGAAATTTGGAGAGAGAAGACATGAGGTAGTAATCTTGGATACTGGAAAAGGCAATATTGTGAGGAAAGGGCAGTTGATTTTGGAACGGAATCAGTACTCATTTGAGGTTTGAGAACATGAATCTAAAATTGAGCAAGTTTTTTCAAATTGGGCTATTTTTTTTATCACCAATCTGTTTGGCTACCAATCTAGAGAAGTTGGGTCATTAGGTTCAACCAGAATTGAAGTTTTACACATTAAATATATCAGAAGGAGAGAACCTGGCAGAAGTGTTGAAGGAAGTTGCAGAGGGATGGTTATAACAGGGAACATATGCTGAATAAGAAGGAAAGTAAAAGATAGAGAAAGCTGAAGGTTGGTGAGAAAATGGTCATAGACTGAGACCTCAAAGAGTTTGAAAACCAGGGAAATGAATGAACAGAACAGGAAGCATCTTTGTGTAGAAGATTTGCTGACAAAAGGGCTGAGGCTTGCTGAGGTGCAGAGAAGGCAAAGGCTGGTGGTGATGAGGAGGTCAAAGAGCTGGAAAGGCCATCTACATGGATGTCCACTTGATGCTGAAGTCACCAAACAGGATAACAGAGGAGACTAGTGAATGAGACTGAGACAGAAACTTACATTTTCAGTGAATGTGAGAGAATGAATGGGAGCTGCACGTAAAAGTTGTAGCATCCATCATTCTTAAAGGAGCAAGGTGGATTTTTTTCCCCTATTGTTTTTGTTTTTTCAAGAAGAAGGGGAAAACTGGTCAGGAAGCAGCTCTCGGGACCAGGAAGTGTAGGAGGAGCCTGAAAGGATATTCAGAGAAGAGGTTGAAAATGCTAGGAGATTGCTTATCATGAAGTGAAATTCGTGGAAGGTCCAGTAGAAAAAGGGTTTGGGAAGGTGGAGGGGGACAGGTTGAGTCCAATTAAAGGGCATTCAAAACGCTGTGGGGTGAAGAGCCTACAGTTATGGAAGATTTCTCAATGGCAGCTGGACTAACCATGGTGGAAATGGTCTTAAGCTTCTCTTGAATGGAGGTGCCACCCTTTGCTCAGTGGCATGGTAGCCTCTGGGCTCTTATTTCTATGATTATATCGGTTGGGGTAAAGGCTCAGATGAGGGGTAGGGGTGAATTAGGCCTCATAAGATGGGCTTGAGGCATCAGCTCCCCTATAGTGTTCATGTGTGGAGAGGTGGAAGCTGGTCTTTATAGAGATTTCATCTAATTTTATCTACCTGGTTTTTGTCAAACACTTATACAGTGGGGCCTTGACTTACGAGTTTAATTCGTTCCGTGATGGAGCTCGTAACTCAAATTACTCGTATGTCAAATCTTAAAGTGAACGAGTGAGACACGTGATGCTGGGCTGATGTTGTGGTGTTCACATGATGTTCGCTGCGCCAACTAGCGGTGGGGTGTCTGAAGCTGGCTCGTAACCCGAATTTTAGCTCGCAACTCAAAGCAAAAAATCGGCCAAGAGACGGCTCGTATCTCGAAAAACTCGTTAGTCGGGACACTCGTAAGTTAAGGCCCCACTGTATAATACTGTGGGCCTAGCACTTTTATTAGCATCTGACTAATATTAATTTAGTTAATCCCCAAAACAACACCATGGAATAGGCACTATTATTATCCCTATTTTACACAATAAAGGTAAGCAACTTGCCCAAGTCACACAGTTATTAAAGGTAGAGGCAGGACTTAAACTTTGGCTGTCTGGATCCCAGAGTCCATGCTTTCAATCACTGTGACTTCAGTGGCTTGGGCAGAAGTTCCTTTTCCATTGTCAGAAAGAGCTATCACCTTGAGAGTCAGGAGACATGAATTTGAGTCCCCACTCTGGCACTAACTGACTGTGACCTTGGGCACAGCATTTAACTTCTATCACCCTTAGCATTCTTAGTGTCAGTTCCATGCAGTCACTCAGGGCCCAGGCCGATGGGGGTTCTTATGTCTTCTTAGCAGTCTCAGCTCAGAAAGGAACGCTTCACTTCTGCTCACATCAATCCTACCTCGATGCAAGGTGGTCAAGAAATGCATTCCCTCACTGAGGGTCTGCCTCCCCTTGGAACAGGGGCCCATATTTTGGGGGGCCAGCTAGCCCTCTCTGCCTGTTACTCAGTGGCTTATGCTTTCAGGACTCTGTGTGTGCACTTATGTGTACCACACTTGGGCCTGTGCTCTCAGCTCTTTGTCTTTCTCCTGCCTCACCTCTATGATTTCTCATCACATGACTAATAACTGACCATTAACTGCCATGCAGCCAATCACTTCTCAGAATATAAGACAGGAGTCAAGAGAAACCATATTCCTTCCCCAGTGCCAAAACCCAAGGAAGAAATTAAGCTTGCCCAGATTTTTTGAGCCATATTCATCACCTTATGCAACTGTTTGCACTATGAACATGTATCTAGATGTTAATCAACAAAACATAGTTTGAGTAGGAGTTGTGAGTTGTTATAACCCAATTGACAGGGAATCTAGGACTTAGAGGTTCACAGTATTTCTGCAGTTAGAGCAGAAATAGTTAGATATATGAAGGGGAGATGGCCTTATTTTCTCAATTGTCCAGATATGTTTGCTTTAGTGAAATGGAGATAAGCCTCAATGCTCCCGGTATTTGCAGAAGGGAGTTACCACACATGCAATGGGAGAGGCGCTGATCCACCTGCAGATCAGAGCAAGAGCCCACTCGCAGTTTAGAAAGGGAGCACTATGGACAAACCCAAACGGTGTACTTTGCTATCTTCTTCACTCACAGTCAGGTGAGGTAATCAGAGAGAAAATTTGCCTCAATCTTGGACTAAATACAGAGATCTGCTTGCACTTTCAAAGACTGAATGAAATGTCTCCATGAGTTGGAGGCTGGCTTCTGAACAGCTTATTTCTTACTGGTTTGTAAGTCTCTCACCACTAAGATGACCATGAGTCTCACCAAGGTGTCAAGCTCAAATACGGAGGCTCTGTTTCCCACTACAATACAGAAGATGTCATTAAAAACAAAAACAAAAACAAAAAATGAAAAAAAAGCATTAGCTAATAAAAACAGAGCATGATTATTTACTTGGACATTATATGCCCTTAAAGTCCTACAAGTTATGTGGTAAGGTGGTTTTGTACTTTGTTTTTCTCACAGCAAGAAGATTGGGGAAAAGAATTTAATTATAAGTAATCGCATTTCATATAAAAACACATTGCAAAAGTTTAGCATGAAGATTTATTCCACAGTTCACAGGCATGATTATTAGCTTTGCTGAATACCACAATTCAAGCATAAATGCAGAGATAATGCAGTTTCTTAAAAATCCCAGGCCAACTGTTTTGTTAACTATCATTCAAGTATTTTGGTGTTGTAAATGCATTTGTAGGATGACTTGTTTTATATTGAGAGAATATTTCCCCCTTCCCAGGCTCCTAAAATCAAACTACTGATGCAAAATCAAAGGAGGGTCAGATGTACAAAAAGGAAAGGTGTGTTTCACCCAAGTGTCAGATTCAGAAGCATCTGCCTTGCCCGGTGTGTATGGCATTAATTTCCTGCCAGTTTTCTATTGGAATGCCCCCCTGAGTCGCTTGAAATTGAAAATCAAGTCATGTTTTATTAATCAGCTCTAGGAAACAGTGAAAGAGGTGGCAGAGAAGTTTCTTTTTATGAAAAGTTTCTAATATCAACAAAGCCTAGAAAAAGTGTATACACAAATTTGGGCCATGAATCTGGAATTTTAATCTCAAAGAACATGTGTCCCCTACCATCTCCATTTCAGTTAAGTACCTCCCTCCCTGTATGAGAGATCTCTAGTTCCAAAATGTAGCAGCTTAAAAACCAGACATTTATTATCTCAGGATTTCTATGGATCAGGAAATTGGGCAAAGCTTAGCTGGTCACCTGTGGTCCAGGGTCTCTCATAGGCTGCAGTGGAGTTTAACAGACTGGGCTACAGTCATCTCAAGAGGCCTGGCTTCCAGGTTCACTCACTTGGTTATTGGCAAGATTCAGTTCCTCGCGGGCTATTAGCGGGAGGCGCCCAAAGCTCCTTGCCATGTGGGCCTCTCTATGGGATGCTCACACAGGGCAACTGACTTCCTCAGAGCACACAGGGGAGTAAAGCCAGAAAGAGAACATGAGTGAGACAAAAATCTATGGTCTTTTGTGACCTAACCTCAGTGACACCTCATCACTTTTGCGAGCTCCTATTTGTTAAAAGCAAGTTTCTTGCTTCATCCAACACTCAAAGGAAGGGGATGGCACCAAAGTGTTAATTCCAGGAGATGGAGTCACTGAGGGCCTTGCAGAAGCTGTCTTCCACTCTCCCCTCCACATGTATGCTGGTCCCTGACCAATTCTGTTTGCTTCAATGGTGGGGTTCCCTTTCACTGTCTGGTGGGTGACCTGGGCCTTTACTTTCCCAGATCTTGCTAATCTCAATTCTAGTTTCTCTCTCCTCATGTCCATTCAAAATATAATACTCAGAGTCATCTTCTTAATAATTGCTGCATAGCCCTATCTGGTTTGGCTCAGTGGATGGAGTGTTGGCCCACGGACTAAGGGCTCCCAGGTTCAATTCTGGTCAAGGGCACATACCTCAGTTGCAGGCTTGATCCCCAGCCCTGGTCAGGATGTGTGGAGGGAAGCAACCAATCAATGCGTCTCTCCCACATTAATGTTTCTCTCTCCCTGTCTCTCCCCCACCCTTCCACTCTGTCTAAAAATCAATGAAGAAAATATCCTTGGGTGAGGATGAACAACAACAAAATTGCTGCCCTCCCCTGCTTAAGAACTTCCAACAATCCCCTCATTCCTTGCCTCAAAACAGGTATTGGGGCATATACGTGGAATCAATCAACTTTTCTGGCCCTTTCCTTTATACTAGTAAGCATTGGCAGCCAGATGGGACAGTTACTACTCCTTGAGCCCTCCCCATGACACTTTCCCTCCCTGCTCAGACCCTTCCCTTGGCTAATGCGGCCTTCCTCTTTCCTGCTGCAAACATTCTGGACAAGCCACGAAAGCTTTCCTGTGAACTATCGAGGTGGACGTGGGTCATATCTAAACCCTCATGGCATTGTATGTCCATGAAAGAATGATTCCATTCTTTCACATATATGATTATCTGGGGGTACGACACATCCCTACTGCCCACTCTGCACACCAAAACCAAGTGAGGGGCTGGAGAGTAGGAATAGTAGCTTGCTTCCCACTTCCCTTTATACCCCAGGGCATGTGGTGTAACCCTTGCATATAGCATATGTTCACTAAAGTCTGGGACCTCAGTGAGTGCTGTGCTTCCCAAAATGCCCTCAGCACATTTGAGAACATACCATTATTTTCATTTTATAGACGAAGAAACTGAGGCCCAGAAAGTTTACCTACTTACTGACAGCAGACAACAGTAGAGCCCAGTTGCATTTCCTGAGTTCCAAGGTGTCGTTCAATCTCCCTCCCAAAGCGCAGGCCTCTAAGAAGGAAGTGACTAGTTTGGGCTTCTCCATTCATATCTGTTTTTTTTTCTTTTTAGTGTAGAACCACCTAACTCGACCTGATTTTTAATAACATAATTCAGTCATTCAACAACCCCTGCATGTAATAACATTCCTACTCTTTGATTCATTTTTATTATTATTTTTGTTAATCCTTACCTGAGGATAGTTTTTTTCCATTGACTTTTAGAGAGAGTGGTAGGGAGGGGGAGAGACAGAGAGAGAGAAACATCAATGTGAGAGAGACATGTCGATTGGTTGCCTCTCCCACACATCCCAACTGGGTCCAGGAATCGAGCCTGAAACCCAGGTACATGCTCTTGACTGGAATCATACACATGACCCTTTAGCCTGTGGGCCAAGGCTGTAACGAGCAAATTCAGCGAGGGCTACTTTTATTTCTATTGCTTATTTTTCATTTTGTTTTACGTTCTAAGGTAAAGGAGGGAGTAGAATAGAGAGTTTTTACAAATAAATACATAAATAAATAAATAGCAAGCAAGCAAGCGAGCATCAGGGCAGGAGAAGGGCCTGGATCTGCAAGTTCTTGTTACTCTGTGTCTTAAACTTTTTAACTTACCCAAAAAAGCAGCTATAGGAAACATGCTTTGAAATGTCACCTTGTATGTCTCGTGCTGTCCCCTGATTCACCCTGACCATCTCGTGAAGTTATCATGCAGTTTGTGGCCTCCACAGGTCAAGAGGGTTCTAGTGACCTGTGACACCTTTGCCAGATGCCTTGGTTGGAGCTACAGGCATTTCTGTCAGGAAAGTGATGTGTGTGTGTGTGTGTGTGTGTGTGTGTGTGTGTGTGTGTGTGTGTGTGTAAGAGCAACTTAAAAGGGAGACTCAGGCAAAGGGATAATTATTTCTCAAAACCCACCGTCCAGACCTCTGTAGACAATATTCTGAATTCAAAATGACTTTCAGCGCAGTCGTGTTTGCACCTGGGAGCTGTGAAAAGCATTGAAAGCTTCATAAAGGAGATGAAACTTGACCGCGACAGGAAGTGATTTACAGCCCCAAGGCTCAGATGTATTGACATAAGGTAGTGAAGTCGGAAAGAATTATGGTTTTCAAAAAGAAGTCAGATCCTGGTTTCTCTTTTATCTCCGTATGATGTGTGTGTCCTAGAATAAAATCCTCTAACCACAGTGCAAAAGTGACATTCATGCAGCAGGCGTGGTCTGAATCCCTTGCTCTTGTGGGTCTGATGCTGAGGAAAGTCTGAATTTCCTGTGACTCGTTCCTCATGTGGTTTCCCAACACTGTGTAAACCTGACTTTCCACGTTCCAGGTGGGCTGTGTGGGTGATGGCAGCAGCTGAAGTGCTGAAGGAATTAGCTACAGCCACTGGGTCACTTGGAGATCGAGGCGATGGCTGCCAGATGCATGTTTCTTTGTGCACGACTTGTCACAGGCCTTTTGTGCTCCAGCATTTCTTCACTTGCTTCTCCTTTAAGAACATTTCTTACTGCTCCCCTTGATTAGGGGTCTGAAGATCAGCAGCCAGCGATTATCCACAACGTTGAGCGTGGGAACTGACTCGGTGGGGCCATGATCAACTGGAAAATGTGATATAAATTTGACAAATTGATGGACCGTCCTCTGAGCAATGAGATGGCTATAATCCATAGGAAGGTGTTTTTTCATGTAACATTTTGCCAGACATGCTGCTTCGAGGTCAATCTCAGGTGCAGTGAAAGCATTCTCCGTCATTTCCCAGCAGGTAACTTCATAAAGCACAAGGCCGTTGAACTTCACCTCGTGAGCCAGATCCCATAACACTATCTCCTACCAGTGTTCTTCTCATTTTTCTGGGTTAACTGCACTAATTTTGTTTCCCCTTTCAGTCCACTTCTTTCCCCCTCCTTCACCCCAACCCAGTGTTAGAGCAACAGCTTCAGAGATCGTCAAGGGATGTCACATGATGACTTGATGTCACTCCCTTGATCTCATCAGGTGTTTTCCCTGATCTGCATTACCTGTTGGTTCGGGTACGGGGACAGTGAAATAAGTATATTTTTTATCTATAAAGCATAGCGCTGACTTTGGATTTAATGTGGAGATGCAACTGGAAGACAGGATAAAAGTATATGATGTGAGGAAGAGAGCTGATAACCCTGAAAATGGTAGAAAGGACTGTTTTTTCTTTAACTGCTTGTAAAGGAGGAAAAGCTGTTTATATTTGGGTGAGATTGGCTAAATGCGATGGGCCAAATTCTGGTCCCAAGTACGTGTGGTCAGCCCCTGAGCCCTGGAAAGAATCTGGCTTTGCCTTTATCCAAATATTAGTCATGGCTGGGTGGATTTTTTAGGATGATTTTTGAAAAGATAAATACAATAAAGACACCAAGACCTGGAAGAAAAGCCAGACTTCACAGGGAACAGGGATCCAAAGCTCTTCGGCTCTCCTCAGCACCCAGAGGTACTGAAACAGGTGTGAGTAAAAGCCAGTGGGGAGCCTGCCTGTTGCACAGATGGACCAAGATTTGGGAGTTGGTGCAGCAGGTCCAGAACCAGTGCCCCCTGCCTCCCCATCTCTGGTTCTGCCTGGCAGACCACTGCCGCCAGACGTGAAACAAAAGCAGAGCCAACTTGAACCCTTCCGTACCCTGAGTGGACGAACTCGGCGGGACCACACGGAGTCCATTCTTCTCCAGCAAAGCAGTGATGTGTTCCAGGCAAAAACACAATCTGGGATGTTTTGGCCCAAAGGAAACATTTACAACCAAATTATACACCTCAGAAAATAAATGAGCTTTCATTTTGGAAGGAGACCCTGCCAGGCTCTTTATTATTTGCACCACAATCATAAAGTTGGTTTTAATCTCTGGAGTGGAATGCCTCCGGGTTGGCCAACTGGCAGGCTCTGGTGGTTTGAGTGGGGACCACTTCACCCTTAAGAACGCACAATGGGAAACAGGGGGGAAGTACTTCTCCTTCAGCATTTTTCTCAGGATCCATCATTTTGGGGTTTTGTACTTCTTTTTTTTTTACTGGCCTGTTCATTGCAACTTCAAAGCAGACTCCTTTTTTCATTCTCTTTTCTTTTCTCCTCGTTTTTGAAAATTCCTGGGGCCTTCCAGAGAAAGACTTAATGTAATGTTTCCTTTCTAAATGGACGAAAATCCAGGAGTAGGTCCAAGAAAGTCTATAATGAATTTCCATTGATCACTTGAAGGGGAATGGGGTACAAAAGCTCAAAGAGAACAGAGGGAAAGGGTTTATCAAGCAAGTTCTTTTTTTCTACCTTCACATGGGAACCAGGTGATTTGAACCTGCTGGGAACCTGTAGAAATGGCAGCTAGGAGGCTTGGGGTTTCTGGGTTGGCCTGGGGTTGAAATATTTTATACCATGATCAGATTAGGGGCTGGGTAATGTGTCCTGGTTTAGGCTTTGGATTAATGAGGTCACCGTACCAGCGTTTGAGTATGTGACTGGTACTTTTAGTTCGGAAACTCTCTCAGAGGACTCAGAGTGGATTAAGTTTACAGAAAATTTCCCACTTACACTGAAGAGTTAGATGAAGACCTGGTGGGCACAAGGAGTTTCAGAAAGCAGAGCAGGAGCTGCTAAGGTGAGCCATGGGCAAAACGTTGGTGTTTATTGATCGGGCCAGTCATGGCAACACAGATAAGAATCCTGAGTGGTTCCCAAACTTTGCTGCACTTGGGAACCCTGTAGGGATCTTTGAAAGTATGGCATGTGGATCCTACCCCAGACACCTTGATTACATGGTTTAGGGTGTGACTTGGGCATCAGGAGGGGCAACAAAGTTTGGGAGCCAGTGCTGGAGGCTATAAACTCCATGAGGGCAAGGATTGTACCGGTCTCCTCACCACTGTATTCCCAGCTCTTGGAATGGAGTAATTGGCTCTCTTTAATTATATGCTGGGTGAGTAAATGAATAAAGGCCCTAAAGTTCATCTGCCCACACACCATCAATATGAATTCCAGCTAATTAAATGATTTCAGCTCATAAATATTTGTGGTGGTGTAGGGTAGAGTATGGCTTAAGTTCTATGTCTCCTCTGCCCCCATCTATTTTACCCTCTGCTTGTCTCTATCTCAACCATCCTGAAAATGACTTTACAACCTCTTCATAGACCATTTTTAATATTTATGACCCGCCAATGTCATAACTCAGGACCGCTAGGAATGTATACCTGAGCTACCCTGCTCCTTGTGTTTCCCTGTCCCTCTCTGCGATACAGTACCCCCACCCCCTTTGTTCCCAGTTTCCAGTTCTACAGTTTCAGTTACCCGCAGTCAACCATGGTCTGAAAATATCAAATGGAAAATTCCAAGAATAAACAATTCATATGTTTTAAATTGAGCGCCATTTTGAGTAGTGTGATGAAATCTCACTCTGTCCTGCCCAGGACGTGAATCATCCCTTTGTTCAGCATATCCAAGCTGTACGTACAGTACAATAAGGTGTTTTGAGAGAGACCACATTCACAGAGTTTTGCTTACAGTATGTTGTTATAATTGTCCTATTCTATTATTCGCTTTGTTATAATCCCTTACTGTGTCTGCCTGCCTTATAAATTAAACTTTACCACAGGTATGTGTGTATAGGAAAAACATAGTCTATCTACTAGTAGGGTCTGGGACTATCGGCAGTTTCAGGCATCCACTAGGGGTCTTGGAACATATCCCCGTGGATAAGGGGGGATGACTGTACTTTAATTATTTGGAGGTGGATCAACCCAGCTCCTTGCCAGCAATGCCATGGGGCGTCCTTCACTCGGCCGTTGAAGGCACAGCACTTGTTCTCTTCTTCTGATGCTGAAGTTTTCCACTTCCCACTCCTTGCCTCCATCCCACCTCACCCTTTCCTACAGACACCGAGTGCTGGCAGTGGATAAGTCAGCTTTGATTGTAAAAATGTTTATGGAGACTGTCAGTTCTTAACCTTAAAACTGAACCATGCTGTTTGTATTTTTCCAAGTGATGGAGAGTGTGAAGGACTAATGAAAATGGAGCGTGAAGAGATCAAACACGCGTCGTGGAATCTTTGTTCAAGACCTGGAACGGGAGACATTCCCTTGGTGGAGGGGGGGGGCGGTGTACAAATTCCGGGGAACAGGATCTTCTGTTCATGGGCCTGAGATCATGATCTGGCATGAGATAAAGTGAGGCGCGAGGGGAGCGGGGGAACCGGCAGTGGCATGCAGGAGGGAGGGATCTTCGGGTGCTTCTTTCTCTTTTGAAAAGTGAAACACACTTCGGTCAGAGAGAGAGAGCAAATCTACTTGTAACAAACTATCTTCTGACCTTCTCGAGTCTGCTTTCAAAAGTCAGGATTTTGAAAGAAGCCATTCATAAGTTTGTATAGCGTGGCATGTTGGAGAGCTCTCTGGTTCTCTGCGCCTTTTCTGCAGACCAGTGGGGATGGTGACCCTTGGGAGGGAGCTCCTTGTGACTGAACACCCAGGGCTTTGGGTGCTACCCAGTCTTTCTATCTGCAGATGTGGAGAGCGAATAGGAGAGTTCAAGCAAGGGAACACATTTTCACGGAACCAGGTATACATTTGCTGGAAGAGAACAAAGCTCTGGTTGGTACATAAGCCTTTCCAGCCCGGGCCTGTGTGGCTTGTTTGAAGAGAGCATTTTCTTGGGTTGGATTCCTGGCAACAGTTGACCCTGTGTACAGAGCCGTCAGACGCATGGATGTGAATGCCTCTATTAGGCTGCTGTTTCCTGGTCTCCCTGGAAGATTTGGGGAGCAAGTGTGCAGAGGAGGTGGGGAATGGCTGCTGGTCAGGGTGTTCTTCCTTTAGAGTGGGCACGTTGGACATTTGGCTTTGATGGTGACTGCTGTGTATATGCTGGGAACCAAGAGATGTTGCTTCTTCAACTTCATACATGAGTCATTGCTTTAATCTCCTCGAAAACTGCAGGTTCAATGCAGGGCAGCTTGAGATTTATCCTCGCTGATGGAGTTGCTGTGTGTGGCCGGGCTTTGGGGGCACCAAGGAGATTTCAGGTTGGAGAGGAGCCATCTTCAAACCATGGGAATAGTCACTTGGCATTTGGGGCACCTGGAGGAACTCTTGGTCCAACTCTCTCCTCTGTCTCCCACCCTCGTTCTTCCCACTTCTCTCATAGACTGATGGGTAATTTCTCTCTCTCCCAGGCCTTGCTTAATCTTCTGCCAGAACTCCGAGCTAGAAAAGTTTGTCCAGCAGCCAATCAGGAACCAAGCCTGTCCTTCCCCATGGGCCTGCGTGGCTTTTTCAGAGACAGGCACAGGGTGAGGGAGCAATCAGGTAGAAACCCTTGACCACCCCATTTGGGACACTTGCTACCTAAGCAAGTGTGCCAGGCCTGGAATACGTTGATGCTGGGAGAAGCAGGAAGCAGTTCACCCTCCAACCTTGGGTTATCTTTTCACCTCATGGGCTGACCTCTAATGTCATCTGACTCAGCAGCCACTTCCTTCACCCGGGGACCTGGAGTGTGGGGAGCTCTGCCCTTCCCCTCACAGTGTCCTCTTTGTGGGGGGTCCCTGAGGAGTGGGAGACTCCCCAGGCCAGACTGGATGCCTTGGGGCTCATTTGCTATTTACCTGATTACATTTCCCCAAGATGAAAACACACAACCATTTCCTGGAAATCTTTCCCTTGGTGAACTAACCCTCAGAATAATAGCTTGGTAACTGATACTCAGCCACTTTTCTTCATCTTCTCCTGGTTGGAGCTGAGGTTTTCAGATGATAGCCCCCATCAGAACCCCAGAGAGGGCTGGTTAAACCACAGGCTGCTGGTTTACCCCCATAGACTCTGATTCTGCAGAGGGCCTGAGAATCAGCATTGTTATGGGTGCCCAGGTAACGCTGAGGCTGCTGGGCTGAGGACCACACTTTGAGAACTGGGTTAAAGTGATAGCTCAGCTTTCTTACCAGGTTTCTGTGAGCTTGTTTAGGATACAGGGGACACTTAGGAGATATTAAAATTAAAACTGAAATTAAAGTTTAAACACATATCCGTATGCATATATATAAATATGTATGTATATTTATATACATATATACACACATATATATATACTTGTGTATAGATTTTATATATACTCAAATAGATATTTATATATATTTGTGTACACATACTTATAAGTGTGTGTATATATAAATAAATATGTATACAAATAAATATGTATAGAGATATAGAAAGAGGTATATCCTTGAATTCTTATTTGACATTGAAGAAAAGCAAGCAGACTCTGAAAATGTTCAGTATCAGAATTGAATGCAAAAGAGCAAAATATCTTGGCCCTGAACCTCAGCTCCTCCTGTGTCTCCTTTCTCCCCCTGCTTCAAATCCTTGCCATCCCATGGTGTCCACCAGGGCTGCTCCTGGCTGTACTTGCTGAGCATTAAGTGGTGAATCAGTCCTGCCTTGGTTGTTGTCATCATTGGTACCTCCAAAACAGTCTCTCCTTTCTCCTCCTAGACAAAGGGAAGAGCCAGGCACTGCTCATGACATCACAGTGCCATGGCATGTTGTGCCAGGACCTGGGGTCACCACAAAAGTGAAGATCAAGCCAGAAAGTGAGCCAGAGAGACTTTTCTCCACCTCTGCCAGGCCTTCCCCTCACACCCTCCCCCCCACATCCCAGGACCCAAATGTGGTTCCAGAGATGTAGGGTGAGTCCACAGTGCCCATGCCCATTGGACTTTGAAATCCTGCTTGTCCATTCATTCACTCACCTGTTCATTCATTTAGTGAAGTCCTACTATGTGCCAGGCTCTGGGCTAAGAGCCAAGGATACAGAAGTGACAGAACTGACATAATCTCTGCTCCAAGGAGCTGACCTCCTGGTAGGGGCTTACAACAAAGAAGAAAGCCCATAAACAGAGTCATTTCAGCTTGTGATAACTACTAGAAAGGAAATGAACAGGGTGATGGAGGGAAACTGCTCAGGGAGGAGGGATACTGTTTATAGAGGATGATCAGAAAAGCTGTCCTTCTGGGTGGTACCCAGGCTGGAACTTGAAGGAGAGAGTGATGATGGTCACCTGCACTAGGATGATAGCTAAGGAATTCCAGAAATGGACAAAGTACTCCTCTTGTTGTTAGCAGATATGCATTTACTCTAAAGAGTTAATGTGACTAATATAATTTACCCCTTGGTACAATTGAGTTTACTGTTAAATTACCTTTCGTGTGCCTTTATTGGCCAGAAACTGGACAGAAATGAATAAACATCTAATAATGTTTATAAATAGAATAAAAGAAGTAGTATAAGATACAGATGTAATGCAGAGCAAGCTGATATCAGGAAAGGCTTCACAGAGAAGGCAATATCTAAACAAGGTTTTAAAGAATGCATAGGAGTTTTCTATGTTAATAAAGGAAGGAAAGTAAAAGAGACAGAAAGAGTTGTGGCGCTAGGGCATCTTTAGTCACTCCTCTGGGCAGACAACAACCCTTCCTCCAGTCTGCATTTCAACCTCCATATGCCCCTCACCAGATGCCTTTGTGCCATACACAGGTTACACAATGTACATGGCAGCCCTGAATGAAGCCACAGGGAGTCAATTGTGCCCACACCTGTCGGCCTTTGAAACCCTGTTTGTTCATCTATCCATGCATTCAGAGGGTATTTAGCAAGATCCAGATTTTTTGGTAAGTTTACAACTATAAAGGGAAAAGCGAACTTTTTGTGATTCAGTCATGGAAAACCATGGAGGGCAACTGGGCGGAGCCACCAAAGTAGCCGGTTCCATAGGAAGAGCACCAAGCTGGCCTCAGGGCCCTGTATTCTGGGCCCAGGCCAGAGAACCCTCTCATCTCCTCTGATCATATTGTATAAAAATATGGAATTTAATCCCAAAACCCCTTGTGCCCTGCTCCTATGTCCACTGGTTAACTCCTCCAGCTCCTACCAGTCAGCCAGATTTCACAGGCTTGGTAAGCCTTAGCTGGACCCTTTGTGAGCTGGGCAACTTTGGTAACATTCTCAGCTTCACCTTTCTCCTCTGTACAATAGGCATGATAATAATTGTACCCATCATATAGGGAGCTTTGGGAGGCACTGCTTGAGATGAAGCATGAAATGTGTTTGGACAAAACTAGCACAAAGATGACCCTTTAAAAGATGGTGGAGGTGGAGATGGAGGTGGAGGTGTGGTTATGACTAGGGGACATAAGAGCTGGGTCTGAGGTGGAAAATATTCATGAGAAAAGAACAACATCAGTCTTCTCACCTCACCATTTTATTTCTGTTTTTATAAGCTTTTTTTAATTCCACATATAAGTGATATCATACAGTACTTACCTTTCTCTGTCTGACTTACCTCACTTAGCATCATGGGCTCTAGGCCCATCCATATTGTCACAAAGGGCGGGATTTCCTCCTTTCTCGTAAATATACCATCGGATATAGGTGCCACATTTTCTTTATCTATTCAGGATAAATGGGGTATGAAGAGGAGAGGGAGTTTTGAAAAACAGGAAAAGAGGTTACATATGTGTGCTCAATAATGAACAGTGAGTGTGGCCTGCCATCCCAGATGCCAGGGAAATGGACCACCATTGCCCTCCCTCACCTGTCCCCAAGGGCTCTCTCTCTCAGTGGCCTGGTCCTTTCCTGAAGGAAAAGAAAAAATATGTATATTAGGTTTTATATTCTGGAGGGAAAAATAACAATGTAAGAAAGGCTAATTGAGAGAAGGGAATAACAAAGGGTAGAAAAGAAGTGATTTTCACCACAGTGATGCTCCCCATTTTACAGATAGAAAACTGAGCCACAGGGAAATAATGTGCCACAGGTGGAGTCCCTCTTTCTTCAAATGCTGTGTTCCCCTGCACCCTTTATGGTTCAGAAAATAGCGGTAACAGAGAAGCTCGAGGTCTTTAAGAAATCTCTGTAACCTTGCCAATTGTCATTTCTCTCTGATCCTCTTTTCATTTTGTGTTTTGGGCAGTTATGTAAGTTCTGTATGTAAATAACATGCACACAGAGGGAGCACGGATCATACATGAATTTTCACAAAGTGAGCAAAACTGTAGATCAAGAAACAGAACGTGGCCAGTGACCCCAAAGCCCCACCCCGACAAGGGCTCCCTTCTAGTCACTAGTACCTGCAGTCCACTGTCCTGACTTCTCACAGCATTGGTTAGTTTTTCCTGCTTTTGACTTTTATATAAAAAGAATCATGTTTTGGCCCTAGCCAGTTTTTCTCAGTGGTTAGAGCGCTGGCCTGCGGTGTGAAGGGTCCTGGGTTCGGTTCCTGCCAAGGGCACATGCCCGGGTTGTAGGCTCGATCCCCAGTAGGGGGCGTGCAGAAGGCAGCCAATCAATGATTCCCTCTCATCATTGATGTTTCTCTCTCTCCCTCTCCCTTCCTCTCTGAAATCAATAAAAATATATATATATTTAAAAAGAATCATGTTTTGTTTGTATCTGACCCCCTTTGTTCAGCATTACGTTTGTGAAATTCATCGAATGTGTTTCATTCTGTGCCCATTTTATGCAAACATTTTTACTTGCACATTCTACTGTGCATGGCCATTTGGGCCCCTGTCCCTTTCAAAGTTCACCCCAAATGTTTAGCAGGTCTGAGGAAGCATGTGATGACCCTGGACACAAATATCCAAAGTACATTTTGCATGTTTGGAGCCTGTCTCTTAGGGACCTACTCTCTGTGTTCTCTGCCTCATCTGGCCCACTGAAAACTCCCATAATGTCCTAATGAAGTACAATGTGCCACTTTATTTCTGCTTCTTCCTTCATGAATTAGTCACCATCCATTTTATTTCATGCTCATTCTATCAGGGTTTTTTGTTGACCAGACCTAACTGGCCCTGTGAAGTCTTCAGTCTGTACAAGTCAAGAAGCACTGGGCTAGTAGAAGTTTTCCTAGGAAAATTAGGCCATGCCCAAGTGGCGTGGCTCAGTGGCTGATCATCAACCTATGAACCCAGAGATCATGGTTCGATTCCTGGTCAGGGCACATGCCCAGGTTGTGGGCTCAATCCCCAGTGTGGGGTGTGCAGGAGGCAGCCGATCAATGATTCTCTCTCATCATTGATGTTTTTCTCTCTCTCCCTCTTCCTTCCTTCTGAAATATATATATATAGATAGATAGATAGATAGATAGATAGATATAGATATAGATATATAGATATATAGACATATAGATATATAGATATATAGATGATATATAGATGTATAGATGTATAGATATATAGATGTATAGATGTATAGATATATAGATATAATATAGATAGATAGAGATAGATATAGATATATAGATATATAGGTATATAGATATATAGATACACACACACACACACACATACACATAAATATACACATATACACATATACATGTTTTGTTTTGTTTTTAAGAAAATGAGGCCAGGACTCCTCACCAAACAAAGAGGGGAGCAGAGGCGAGGATTCAGTCAGTGCTACACTTCAGGCCAGTGTCCTTGAGCCAGTCTCCTTGGAACAGTTCCCCCTGACTGGGCTGTAGCTGGGGGAGAATGGGACCTCAAGGTGGCTTCAGACTCTCTTACTCTCCACAACACTTCCAGGGAGAAATGAGGACAGCAGGGCACTGGCACCTCCTTACTAGCCCAAGGGCCTCTAAATCTCCTCATCCCTGGAATAGAGTGCTCATGTCCACCTCAAATGGACGCCATGACGATTAGATTTAACATCCAGTGCCTGGCAGGATAATACTGTGGTTTCCTCCAGACATGTCCCGTGTGACCATATCTTCTGTTTACCTCTCTAGATTCAGTGTTTGTCCTTCCTCATCCTAATGTTGCCTCAGGTGCATGATCTGTGTGTCTTACATCAACGGGCTCCCGGGCTCTCGAGCTCCTGATTGGATCTGGCCAGTGGTACACATGGCAGGAGATGAGAGGAAGAAGAGAGGGAGGTTGCAGTTTTTAATAAGCTCCCTATGTGTCCCCAGGCCCCCTCCCACATACTCACCTCTTCAACTTTGTTTTTTTAACATATTTTTTATTGTTGATAGTATTACAGATATTTCCTATTCTCTCCTCCTTTACCCCCTGCCTCCCAGCCCCTACCTCCCTCCTCCCCCCAGGTCTTCACTACCCTATTGCCAATGTTCATGGGCTATGCATATAAGTATCTAAGTTCTTTGGTTTATCCCACTTTGGATAATGGTAACCTCTTCCTTTCCTTGCCTCTTCATGCCTGGAGGTGGTGGGTAAGATCTCTCTGGCTTTCCTGGCCTGGGCCCTGCAGCCTCTTTGGTGGTTCTAGCCTCTTGCCCAAACATCTGTAAATTGTTCCTTTATTAAGCTCTCCTCACTCATCCAGGAGCTCAGTGCCATCCATCTCCTGCCCAGATTCAGACTGATGCCCCTAGTACTATGATGTTTATACTGGGGAAGAGTCATGAGTGTGTGCACCTGTTCTCGTCGCACCGCCCTTCATGACCACCCCCTGAAAGAAAGCCTCTGAGAAGCTTGCTGCTTCCTCTTTGTGAACCCCAGTCAGGTTAAACTCTATGGGAGAATTATTTTCATTGAGAACAAAACTGGGTGTGTTTTGTTTCCCTGGGGTCAGGGTAGGAAACTGTATGGGGGGGCAGGGAGATGCAACATGGTTAAAAGTAGGATAAGTGCCCTTTGACATCTGGCACTTGCCTTCTGTCCTCCCCTCAGGGCCCCTCAAGAAGTAGGAAGTGCACAGCTGGTGTGGCTCGGTAGTTGAGTATCGACGTATGAACCAGAAGGTCACGGTTCAATTCCCAGTCAGAGCACATGCCCGGGTTGTGGGCTCAATCTCCAATGTGGAGCCTGCAGAAGGCAGCCAATCAATGATTCTCTCTCATCATTAATGTTTCTATCGCTCCCTCTCCCTTCCTCTCTGAAATCAATAAAAATGTATTAAAAAACAAAAAGGAGAAAGCCAAGAGAAGTCCTGCTCACAAACCATGCTTCTCCATAACTGTTTCAGCTTGTTAGTGCATTGGACCATAGCCAGATAGGGGTCTTTTAGAGAAAAAGAAAGGACATACTGTGATGGCATTAAAGATTCAGTACATGGTGAGTTGTGAAATCATAATTAGGAGTCTGCCTGGTTTTACTTTCCTTGCATTGAAAACTTCTACTGCTAAAGAATTTCCCACTTTCTACCTTGTATTTTATAGTGTGTGAGCACTTCCTAACTTCCCCACTGGAGCCTGAAGTCTTTGAAGACTGAAGCCTGTCCAAATAGGATTTTTATCATGTTAAAAACTTGTCTCATGCAAATGTAAAATGAATACATGTCAAAGACTTATTTAATTAACCAGGGAACTAGTTCAGAGCATTTGAGGAACAGATATTTATAAAATTAGTTGGGAAAATCATGAGGAAGTAAGTTTGTAAGCGGGAAACAAAACTGGTTAATGTCCTATAGGGCTATAAGACAGTAAGCTTTGAGTTATTGCTTCCTTTCTTTCTAGTTTTATATAATTGACATATAACATCACATAAGTTTAAGGTGCGTGCACAACATAATCATTTAATAAATGTATGTATTGGGAAGTGATCACTGCAATAGATTTAGTTAGCATCAAGCATCTCACATAGTTACAATGTTTTTCCTTTTGACAAGAACTTTTAATGAATTATTGTTTCAACTGGACAAAAGCATTTGTATTTCTACAGGATTAAAACTCTATAAGTGAGCATGTAACTTTTAGTCTGGGCCCTAATCAATCCTATATAATAAAAGGCTAATATGCAAATCGACCAAACAGTGGAACGACCAGTCTCTATGACACACACTGACCACCAGGGGGCAGACGCTCAACACAGGAGCTGTCCCCCGGTGGTCAGTGCACTCCCACAGGGGGAGCGCCGCTCAGCCAGAAGCCCTGAGCCGGGCTCACAGCTGGTGAGCCTCTCCTGCCTCCGGGCAGCGCTAAGGATGTCTGACTGACAGCTAGGGGAGTGGGCCTAAGCTGTCATTCAGACATCCCCCAGGGCTCCTGGACTGTGAGAGGGCACAGGCCGGGCTGAGGGACCCCCACCCCCCACCCCGAGTGCACGAATTTCGTGCACTGGGCTTCTAGTAATAAATAATAAGTGAGCCAGGCCAGCATGGCTCAATGGTTGAGCATTGACCTATGAACCAGGAGGTCACAGTTCAATTCCTGATCAGGGCACATGCCTGGGTTGTGGGCTCGATTCCCAGTGTGGGGCGTGAGGAGGCAGCCGATCAATGATTCTCTCTCCCAGTGTGGGGAGGGGGGAGGGGATCAATGATTCTCTCTCATCATTGATATTTCTATCTCTCTCTCTCTCTCTCTCTCTCTCTCTCACTCTCTGAAATCAATAAAAATATTTTTAAATAATAATAATAAGCAAAAGAAAGGTACATGCGTTCTCTTAGAGAATTAAATAATCTTGGACAGGCCTGCATACTGTGCCTGAGGATGAACTGATAAACTTGCCAACATCTTTTTGCATTATTTTCAAGTTTTGGAGAATTTGTCTTAATAAGTTATGTGCTTTTGAACCGTCTCATTCCAGGAGACACCTGGCACAAAGCAGACACCCCGTAAGTGTTTGCTGAGTGAACCCACAAGTAAAACAAGCACCCCAACCATGAATAAAGAAGGTTAGCCAAGCTCAGCCAAGGGCCCACAGTCCCATCGATGGGGCTGCCAGCTTTTCAAGCAGAGATCAAACAGTTTCCATGGAGAGAACAGAATAGCAGTCCAAATAGGAACAATCTGTACAGGCAGATGGGAAAGGGAACTGGTCCTGGTGGCTACAGCTTTCTCTTCACCTCAAGTCGTAGTTGGTCTATGATAGGTCTATAATTGTTTTATGGTGTCAGTAGGGGTTCCCTAATAAAGGAGCCTTACTAGTTTCTGGTGGCCCACAGGGCTGTACAGGTGCCTCATGAAAGTGTGAGGGAGAACTGTTAAAGCTCCACTCAGAATATTTGAAAAACTGTCAAGGAACTGTTAACAAAACAGCACATGTAAATGACAGAAATGGTGTGTGTTGAGGGAGTGGAGGTGGAGTTCAAACGATTCTACCCAACTTGGAGTGGAAGGACAGGAGAAAGGAGAAGGTAGAATTCTGGTCATTGAAGACAGTAGTTACATTTCATGTATTTAGAACTATCAGGTTTTGTTTAATCTCCCCATCTTCACTTTGATGCTTTCAGCATTCAGGTGTGTGTGTTTTTTTTATTGTTGGAAAATAATTTCTCCAGAACAATGTCTCTAGAGGGTTTTAATCCTAGGGTGTCAGAACTGGTGGATTGAGAGGTTTTCTGCAGTTCCCCTTCTTCCTCACCAGGCCCATTTTACAGGAGAAATAACTGAGGTCCTGTATCAGTTAGCTTTTGCTGTGAACAAACCATTAAGAATGTGTTAGCTTAAAACCACACACATTTATTATTCCTGGTGATTCTATGGGTCAGGTGGGCGGGCCTTTCTAGTCTGGGTTGGCTCAGCTGGGGCTGGACGGTCTAGGATAGTCTAGAATGGTCTCCATTTGAGTGACTGGTCATTGGCTGGCTGGATGGTCTGGGATAGATTGTCCTTGTTTCATATGTCTCTCATTATCCAGTAGACTAGCCCAGGCCTTTTCACACAGTAGTCTCAGGATTCCAAAGAGCAACAAAAACAGGCAAGCCCCAAAGAACAAGCACTTGTCTGTGCTTACAGTTGTTATTGACCAAGGTAAGTCACATGGCCAAGTGGAAAGACTGTGGGAAGCATCTACCCAAGGCATGGACATTTAGAGAGAGAGAATTAATGGACACTCTTACAAACCAATCTAACACAGGTACAAAGGTGCAATAACATGCCTAAGCTTACACAACTGGGTAAGCATAACGCTGGGACGGAGACCTAGGCCTCAGACCACCTGGCCCAGTCCCCTGCCACAATCCCATGAGCCCTTTTCCAGGATTCAGCTCACTTTAAAACCTATTTTAGAGGTGCTAGAGCAGAGAGGTTTGTGGTAGGTTTCATGAGGGATCTTGATTTGAGATGGTGAGGGAAATCCATCTTCTTAGTTAAAATAATAACCTGGGCAAGGGTCCCCAGGGCCACCCCACCCCAGGTCAACCTCTGAACTTTGCCATCCCATAGTCTTTTGCTTGCCTTCCTGGTTGTGCCTTCCAACAGAAGAACACCAGCCTTGACCTAGGCCTTGGGTGCCCCCCATCCCATGTGGGGAGACACGGAATCTGTTAGCTTCAGGATCTATTAGATACAGAATCTGTCCTCGTCCTGTTCGACACACTCCCCTCTGATCAAGAGAGGACTTACATAGTTGAGCCATTTAGGCACGCTAATGATTTGGTGCCTCTTCAGACTGAGTGCTGGAAAATGGGTCCCAGGTAATTACCACTCTGTTTTCTTTGCCAGAAATGGGGAAAGCACAACTTGAAAAATCCTCAGTAATCCATAGTTCTGAAATATTTGCTCACAGTTTGATTTAGGAGGCTGAGCTCTACATGGCCGAGGAGCGAGGACCAAGGCCCCCTGGTGGCCACCCTGTACTTTATAGCCCAGAACAAGTTAGCTCTGCCCTCAAATTCAGATCCCCCTCAGACAGCAGACAAAGCCCTCCCTTAGCACACTCTTGAAGAGGGTTTGTCTCACACCCCAGGAGATCTATTAAAGTGTTCTTTCTAGGCAAGCCCACCATTTCCCCTGAGAAGAGTTCTGGAAAATACAATTTTTTTCATCCTCTTACATTTACAAAGATGTTTTAGATGATGAGTAAAGTTTTCTTTGGCCAGTTTGGCTTTCCACCCTTGTATTCTACTTCTTACATGTTTTCTTAGACTTGAAAGACTAGTTCATGTTTCTTTTCTGTTCATTCTTTAGCCTCACAGGACATAAAGGAAATGGGTCCTGGAGACGTCCCCCTCTGTTTTCTTTGCCAGCAGTGGAGAAAGCACAACTTGAAAAATCACCAATAATCCACACATTTTCAAGATCAAAGCTGTTTACAGAAGTATCCCAGGCGAGCCAGTGGGGTGTTGACTCCCATTTAGTCAGCCGGCCCCCAGAGCCTTCAATTAAGAAAGAAGCACAGGGCTGGGTGGCCCACACTAGTGGCCCCTTCCCCTGTGAACCAGCTCCCTGCCCAAATGCAAGGAGTTGACCATTCTTCATTCCTTCTAAAGTGTCCACTGAGCTCATAAGCAGGGTCATTCCCAAGCCCTAAAATAAACATTCTTATGATACATTCTGCCACTCTAATGAGAGATTCCTGAGCTATTAGTCACAGAAGGCTCCATGGCCAACCAAGACGCAAGCCTCCTGCATTCTTGACGCATGATGTGCCGGTGTCACTGGCTCCCAGAATTGGCTTCAGCTTCCCACAGCAAAGACTAAAGCACATTTCTGGCCATCTCTCCTCGGCCAGGAGTTTGCATGCCCATCCTTCCTATAAAATAGAGCCATTGATCTTTGCTCAGTGAGTCCATCACACACAGGTGGAGAGCGCAGGAGGTGGCCAACCTTGCATCTGTGTATTTAAGAGTGCATGGTTCTCCCCATGGCTCCTGCTTACTTCTTTGCAGAACGAGCCTCCACCACCCCCTACTGCCACTCCTACGTGACGGCCCTGAGCCCTCAGAACAAGTGTGCCCCCTGTGAAAGCAGATTTTATGGTCTGCAATTCATTTTGTTCTCTCTCCTGGTTGTCTCTTCCTAGGGGCGCTTGCTCCCCAATCATGTGTAAAGATAATCAGTGTGCCCTTTTATTCTTTTATCTCCCCAAACAGAGAAACGTTTGCTCTTCCCTTTGAAACACCACCAATGGCATTCTTGAACTTATTTTTAGACATGTGGAAGTGTTCCAGACAAAAATCGATGCCCGGCACAGATAAAGCCCTGAGTGTTTATCGTGGGTAGAAGAAAACAGAGTGTTTTAATGTGGAAGGAGCACAGCCATATGCCTGGGTGCAGTATGGCTTCCTTTAATCTGGAAAAAGGAAACAAGCATTGTCGATAATAATATGCAGATGTCCAGCCCCAAATGAGGACATATTGCTAATTAGCTATATTGTTAGTATGTTTTAAGGAGAGAGGCTGCAGTGACGTTAATTATAATCTCTGTTGTTTGTTGTTCAAAGTCTATGAGACCAAAAGCATTGCTAATAATATCTTCTTTAATATCTTCAATAGAGGATTCCGGATTTTTTTTTCTTTCGAATCCCACATAAAAGCCACATGAGGGGTAATGAGGCCTATAGCCTGAGTCTAATTAAAATAAAATCTAACTAGGCCTGTGGCCATCATTATCATCAACTAGTACTTATTGGGTGCCTCCTGAGCTTGGGGAATTGGAGGGTGTGGGGTTTGAGATTGCAGATACGGCCTGTTCTTTAGCCTCCAGAAGAAATCCACCATCCCGTCTGCCTCCAAGAAGTCTGCCTGGTTGTGCTAATGTGGGAATACTTACCACAGCCATTTTTTAAGAAGCACTAAAACTGTCCTAGGCGGCTACACTGTTGCTAGTCTGTGCCTCTTCAGGAGGTTCTGGAAGTGATCCGATCAGGCCTGGTTCACACACCAGCCTTTGGTTGCTGTTTGCAGAACAGGGCGAGTGGGTCTGCAGAATGAGACAATGATGCTTAATGCACTTTTCCCAAAGATGGATGTCATGGCCTCTTTCCCAACTTGGTCTCACCCCTGGAGTTGATCACCCTAATTTGTCCTGTGGCTTGGTTCTCCAAGGACCCCCTCCCTCTCCCTCTGTCAGTGCCAAATGACTAGCTGGGAACGCTGACCATTGCGACCGCTTTGACCTTGATGTGGCTGTGGTGCTCCACCTTGGTCACAAGGGTAGCCAAAATGAGCAGCTTCATGCAGTGGCTGGAGGCAGTGGTTGGGCATCCTTGGTCTTGGGCCAGTGGTGTCCTGGGGAGAAAGGACTTCAACAATAAAGCACCTGGGCTTGTCATCTTAAAAACTGTACTCAGTCTACAGATGACAGGTTTTCTCTTTGAGTTCATCTTGGCGGGGCTTTCCCAGGGGTACTTAGGGCCAGCTTTTGAGAGCGAAGGAGGGAAGAGATCTCAGCACAGACAGCTTCAACAAGCCTCCAATGACCCAGGAAATGCCACCAGGTAAGTGGTGGCCTCGTGGAAAAGTCACAACACGAAATGATAGGAAGTTTTCAGGTCAACGGCTGGTGGGTCGAGATGTCGTGTTGGGCCTCGCATTTATATTCTTTAACTCAGTGATCTCTTACTAAGACAGCAGAGTGACCTAGGTCCTACCACCCACTCCATTCCAGCTTTGATATCCTTTGGGTCCCTGTACCAGGCCATGCCAGGTCCTGGGGAGTCTGCACCCGCCGTATCCGTTCACACACAATATTCACTGGCCCACCCTCCTCTGCTCTGTTCTCTTCATCTGCTTCACTTTCACTCATCTTTTCAGTCTCAGTTCAAATAGTGTTTCCTTGGGAAAACCTTTCTTTCTTTTTAATATCAATGTTCAAAGTAAGGAGTATTATCATTCCTACCTTGAATGGTGAAAATAGCTTTTCTGTCTTTCTTTTGTGAGTAGGCTCAGAGGTTTTCATCAATTCAATGTGTGCTAGTCAACCACAAACTTTTTGTTTTGAGGCCCAAATTGTTTAATCTTTATGCAGCGGGGCCCCTTTAAGCTGGTTCCTGAGTTCTTTAAAGAGGACACTGTTAGTCACTGAAAGCTTCCTTCCCAATTAAGTATCGCCTATACTTTCCACCCCACTCTTTTGTGAGTAGGCTCAGGGGTTTTCATCAATTCAATGTGTGCTAGTCAACCACAAACTTTTTGTTTTGAGGCCCAAATTGTTTAATCTTTATGCAGCGAGGCCCCTTTAAGCTGGTTCCTGAGTTCTTTAAAGAGGACACTGTTAGTCACTGAAAGCTTCCTTCCCAATTAAGTATCGCCTATACTTTCCACCCCAAGCTGTGGAATCAGCCATTTATTTTTCCAAGGAGCTCTGGTTCCTTTTAGCAAGGGTGAACTCCTTGAAATTTAACGATAGTATTTTAGGACAAATGAAAGGAAATATTACACTGCAATGTCTAGTAATGCAATGTCTAGAGGCTGGAACAGTGAGAAGATTCTGAATGTGTATGGAGAAGGGTATAGATGGCCGAGCTGGCATAGGGTATTAGGGAAGTTAGCAGCAGAGCTGAGCATCCGTAGCCTGGCTACCATGGTGAAGTTCACCATGATTCACTGACTGCCCTGTCAGTACCTCATCAGCTGGTGATTGTGTCCCATTGCCAACAGCACAGACCTCCACCTTGAGTCACTTAGCTAAACAGGGCTTCTCCCTTTTTTATTGATAGTCAAATTAGAGTTAGAGTCACAATAAGAAACTGGTACTGGTGCTATAACATTTTCAAGGTTAACATTAGTGTTGATGATAGGGGTAAAAGAAGTTCAGAGATCACCATTCCACTGGTATAATGACTCTACAATGCCCTCAGGGACCCAGGCCCCTCCATCTTTCCCTTCAGACTTCATCCTCATTCCATTCAAGCATTTGTATCCTCATTTCAAGCATGAGAAAGTAGAAGAGAGAAAGGTAAAAGGCAAACTGACTCTGCCTCCAATTAGCAGTACCATCCAGCACCTTCCACTTACATCTCATTGGGCAGGATTGTGTCACATGGTCACCCCTGGCTGCATTGGATGCTGGGAACTATAGTTTTAACCAGCACTGTGTCACCTAAACAAACACTGAGTAAGTATGGGAGGAATGCATATTGGGTAGGCAATCACAATGTCTGCCACAATACTGCCATCCAAGGCAACATACATGAGCATGAAGCCTATGTTATTATTAGTTTATTCCTATTTTAGATAAGAATAAGCTGTAAAATAATGCACAGAGATGGGGAGCATCAGCAGTGGCTGGATAATTTGGCCACTGTGCATCAACGACCTCATCACTTGAACAGTGCCTTTGTAGAAACCATATAATAGCCTCAGTTCTTCTGTTTCTCTTTTTATTGGCAGTCACAGCTCTCAAATTAGAGTTGCAGAGAGAACACTGCTACTGGAGCCATAGCACTGTCACAGATTAAAGGTCAAGCCAAAGACACATTGTGGGTAAAGAAATATTTTCCTAAACTAAGCAAACCCCCCTCATGTCACTTGAATTTAGGCTAAATGAATCCTGCAGCACTTTGGGAAGAGTGGTGGCATTTTTTTTCTTTGGTTCTTAGACTTTCCTAAACTATTGTCTTCAAGAAAGGATGTTTGCTTTCCTGAGTAAAGCACAAACTATTTAAATCTTTACTTTGAGATACACACTTCCTGAAGATCTTCACTCTGATAGTATCATTTAAGTGGAACACCCAGTGAGTGAGCTTGGTGAGAGATAAGTGCTGTCCATCAGCGAAGACCTCCACTAGGACCTCTGGAAGAAAAATGTGCAGTGTGTCCTTAAGAAAGGATGAAAAGCCCTAGCCAGTTTGGCTCAGTGGATAGAGTGTCAGCCCTCAGACTGAAGGCTCCCGGGTTCGATTCTGGCCATGGGCATGTACCACGGTTGCAAGCCCCATCCCCAGCCCTGGTGGGGACATGTGCCGGAGGCAACCAATTGATGTGTCTCTCTCACATAGATGTTTCTCTGTCTCTCCCTTTCCCTCCCACGCTCTCTAAAAATCAATGGGAAAACATCCTCTAGTGAGGATGAACAGCAAAAAAGAAAGGCTGAAAAGACCTTTCCCTGCATTATTGGTAGATCCAGTCTGTCTTCTCCCACCTCAGATTTAAAATCTATACCATCAAAATAATGGCTACTCCAGAATCTTGTTATTGATTGAATAAAGTAGAGTTTCATGTTATGTGAGCCATGCTAAGATACCTTCCCCATCCTAGGACTTCCAGTTTCTGAAGAGTCTGGGGGCATGCCGTTGCAGGAAACCAGGTTTTCTAGATAAATATGTTTTGGTAGAGATGCAAGAGTAATTCAATAGTCAGAGAATGTGATTAGCATTTCTTATTACTTCCCATCTGCCAAATCCTTTATAAATACTGAGCTTAGGGTGGGGGAGGGCGGGCAGGGAGAGGGGAGGATTGGAGGAAGATGGAGAAAGGCCACAATTGCATGCCTAACTCAAGCCAAAACATACTTTAGCCCCAGTCTCTTCCCGGCAGAGGCGCTTGTGGCCTGAATTGTCCAGCCAATCGCCTAACTCTCTATTTCTCTTTTCATGTGTAGATACAGCCCAACCTGAGTTATCTTGCCCATCCTGCTGGGAGGGTGCAGGACTCTCCATATAATCTGCTTTGTTTCACATGGGGGATCATTGAGCCACAGAGACATTGAAGGGTTTTCTTGGTCCATGGCTGAGCCAGGATCACTCTGTGGTGGAGTATTGCGTACCAGGAAAAATTCCAGAGCCAGATCAAGAAACCAATCAGATGCGATTCTTGTTTTATCAGCTATCTAAGCAAAATGCCAAATAGCAGCAAAAATACATTTCTTATCTCTTCTTCTAAAGTATGTTCAGTAGGAGAAAGAGTACTTCATCACAGGGAAAAAGAAAGAGAGCTTCATTTTTAACCCAATGAAGGAGCAACTGCCAGTTGCTACAGTGCAGTTAGGGCTAGGTTTGCCGGGGATCCCCCAAGCAACTGGCAAGCAAATCTTGACCCCCTTCTGACACTTACATTCCCAAATCCTGCGCAAGAAATTTTCCTTGAGAATCCACTGTCCTCACTAACACTGTTGGGGAGTTTTAGGGTTAGGGAAAAGCAAGGGAACAATCACATTTAGTTATCTCTCATTGGGCTGTGATAGTTATTATGTTGAGGAAAGACATGTAGTGTGTGTCCTCTCTCTCTCTCTCTCTCTCTCTCTCAAGCCAGGGCAACTCCCTCTATGAGGATGTGCCAGGAGACAAAAACTATGGCAGAAAGGTGGCTGAAAAGGTTAACCAAGACACTGCCCCCACCCACATCTCCTGGGCAGAAGGAGAGGGCAAGCAAAAACATGCTGAGAGCATTCAGCAAACCCTCTGCAACTTCATGTTTTAAAGAGGAGACCGCAGACATGCCGTCTATCCCAATCCTCTTCTTGGCCTCTTGGAACATCCACAAAGCTGGTTTCCGTACCAGCGAGTTTATTCCTCAGTCCCATTTCTGTTGGAGATACAGAACAATCCCTTCCATCACGTTTGCTCTTTAAGAAGATATTTATCTGCTGCATGAGTTTCATCCTCAGTCCATGCTTGACCTTGTGGACTCAGCGTCAGGAGTGTTTTGATACCACATATAACCCTTTGGCTGGGTCAGAAGCACTGTGGTGGGGGGCGGGGAGTGCGTGTGGAGACAGTGTGCTGGAATATACGCTCCAAACCCCAAAACATGCCCAAGAATAACAAGGACATTAACCACGGACCCAAGGGTTGGTGAAATTCTATCTTCACATCTCCCTCCACCAGTAAACATGAAAATGCCATCCCCGAAGGGATGGAGGGAGCCTCCAACACAAGGTCCAGAGAGAATGCGAGGAGAAGGGCTGGTTTGGGAAAGAAGTCCAGCAATTTCTACACTTCAGTCACTGGAAAAATTCCCCCCAAGTGACAACTAAATAGAGACATTTTTCACTAGCTGGGGAAAACAACAGGCTTGCACTTTTCAGAATAAAGACATTAAAATTTTAGAATGCCATTTTGTCACTTTTTTTCAGCTACCCCCATCTCTTCATCTTCATCTCATGCTGTTCTCCCCTCCTTCGCTCCATACCAGCCTCACTGGCCTGCTTTCTGTCCTTCAAATGAGCCATGTTTATCCCCACCTCAGGACTGTCTTGCTTGTTATTCCTTCTACTAGAATGTCCTCCACCCAGATCTTTGCAGGATGCCTTCTTCTCTTGTTCAAGTCTCGTGCCAGATGTCACCTTCTCAGAGACGTCCCCTAGCTACCTAACAGTGTCCCCAGCTGCTCTCTATCATTTTCTTCTTTCTTTTCTTCTTAGCAGTCACCACTCTCTGATCTGATTTTATTGATTTCTCCATATATTTATTGTTTATATCTTTCAACTAGATGTACACTCCAAGAGAATAGGGCCTATGTCTGTCTTGTTTATGGCTGTATCTCCTGTGCTTAGCATGTGGTTGGCATTTGTTGATTGGGAGGAAGGAAGGAGGAAGGAAGGAAGGAAAGAAGAGATGAGTGAATGGATGAATGCATATAATCAATGATTTGGCTCAAGTATTTTATTCAGTTTGGTCAGATCTTTTGCTCCATGACCCACACCAAAGAAACAAACTCTGGACTATATAGGATGATAACTTAAACTGGAGTGGTTAATCAGTTGAAGCTGTGAAAGGAAGCCATAATTTGATTTCAATTCTAAATGAGGACCTACTGTCCTTCAAAATAGTACTTTTGTGTTGATGTGCTTGATGTTGAATACATAACCGGTAACTCATTTACCTTCAGAAAATTGCCAAGAAGCAGGCTGGAAGAAGTTGCCCGATGATTTATAACTCAATTATTGAAGATGGAGAAATTAAACCACAGGGGAATGAAAATGAGTTGGGAATACCATCCTGGCTTCATTCCAGCCACTGCAATTGTCCTTGCTCCCGAATTTAATAGACTGCTAAGGGTGATGTTTTAAAATCATGCCCTATTTATTCGTTCATTTTCTTGTTTGTTTTAGAATAACCTCAATGTGGAAGGTGACTCTACGTCAGAAAGCAGCTTTCCTTTCTCCAAAGAAGCACCCGGGGAGCATCTGGACCACCAGGCGGCACACCAGCCACTCTCTAGACAGCGATTCCAGCCCGAGGCTGGGCACCCTTCATTGCAGAGAGATGGTCCAAGATCTTTCCTCCTTGATCTACCAAACTTTCCAGATCTTTCCAAAGCTGATATCAACGGGCAGAATCCAAATATCCAGGTAAGGCTCAGCAGCTGAAAAGTGCAAGAAAATGAAACAGTCCATCTCTTTGTTGCCTGATCTGATTTCAAAGCAACCCCTGCCTTCCCTCACTTTTCTTGTTTACCCCTTAATAACTCCTGCTTATGATCATGTTATCTCTGTAAGAATAGTCATGTATTTCATCTACGTAACACCCTTGATTGTGAGATACACCATTATTTGATAAACCCCTAAAAAGAGAAAACATTGCTAATTAAATTATGACAAACCGATGATTATAAGATAGTCTTATATCAGAGGCATTCAAATGTAAAAACCACACAAAATAATATGTCCTGAAATTGATGAAATATGGTAGCTGTGGAAAGGGCCACTCTAGCATGTGAGTAAATGAGGCAAATCATCCCATGATTTCACAGGTGCCCAGGCAGGCCCTCTCCCTCACATGTCTCTCTAGCTTGCGTTGGACACCAGAAATGCCTTCAGGAAGTGACAACACTTCAGTGGCTCTAAAGTGTAAATGGCTGATAAAGAATTTTTTGATAAGAAGGGAGGTGAGAACAGACATTCCTAAGGGAGAGATGAACACACACCACTAAGGTGGAATGGGGTGGAGCTGAGGGAAATAGGAGGCTATTCAAAGGGGTGCCTGGGGTTGAAAAAGATACTATTCACCTCCACCGAAATAGCACAGTAGACTACAAAGCAGATGTTGATCCGAATGGACTCTCCCAACACCCTGATGAAGCACATGTCACTTTTTCAAAACTGTCAGCCAGGCAGTCAGGCCTCAGGAAGTTACTCTGGTGTGCCCAAGGTCACGTGGCTCGTAAACCGTAGTTGGGGGCTCACATCCAGTCTCTCCGGCTCTCAGGAATACTCACCCCACCAGTTTGTGTTTCAGGGACGGGCTTCTAAGTTTCCATTCTGCTTGGATCTCCCTCTGTTTCTCCCAGAGATGGTCCCCTGAGAGCTGAGAGAGGTGCTTTCTCCTGGGCAACCTGGGCCCGTGCAGCTCCCATTCTCTTCTCTTGCCGTCTTCCCTACTCTTCAGCTTTGCTCTTAATTCTTTCCATTTGGGGAGGGACAGCTTTTCCTGATTCTTCCTCTCTGCATGAGTTTACGTGGCAGAAGCTTCCTGAACCTGACCCCAGAGGAATTGGTTCTTAAATTAATTGTCTCTCTCCCTCAAGACGGCCCCTCTCTCCATGACACCATTTTAGATCAGGTTTCCTTGACCAGAGTGGCTTTGCTTATAACACCAGTGTCCTGGTGACTACCAAATACCCCTGGGATTACACCTCAATTAGAATACGTAGGCCAACCCCTACTGCATTAAAAATGCTGGGTTAGGTTCTGAGAAATTAAGAAATGTAAGGCCTTTTTCCTCCAGGAAATGACATAGGTGTGAAAATCCCAGCTACCACCGAAGACTGTGTGGGAGACAAGGGATCATGGAGACAGAGGGGGAAAATCGCTATGTTCCATGGTGCACAGACTGAATAGGTGGGCAGATGTAGGGCAGGGCAGTCAGGGTTGATGGTACAGAGGTGGACAATGGTTTGGAGGTCATTCTTTGACAACCCATGCACAGAAATCACTGCATGCCCCAATTAATATGTCTGATGAGTCTTGCATTGTGCTCATTGATTAATTGGAAAAGCAGGCCTTTTGCTCCACTGCCCTCTCTCCAGGAACTGGCCACTTGGCTCTCTGCTAAAAAACAATGGATCCACTTGGGGGAGGTGCAGATTGGGAAAAAAAAAAAAAAAAAAGCCCAGACATCTCCTTATTGTTGCTCAACATCACTTTCCATCATGCATTTATCTACAGGAAGTGATTTTTCCTTGTTCATAGATTTTATGGGACCAGACTGCCCTTACCCCCAAGGTGCTTAGGCCATGCCTGGAACAACTTTAGACCTTCTATGGCTCACAATTTTTCTCCAGAGGCGGGACATGTCACTGTGGATCTTATTGCTGAGGACTGAGCTATGAGTGTAATCGAGTTTAAAATGGCTAATGTAAAGTTATGAGAATATGCCTGGATGCAGGGGAACACCAGGCCTTGGGAATGCTTCCCCTCACAGACATGTTTCTAAGTACTTGGGCTTCCCCGAGGAACCAAATTTCTCAGGATCCCCTTTCTCTCTCCCAGATAAATTCACCCATCAGGAAATCCCCATATTTCATAGACCGCACAGGGACTCTTTTAAAAATATTACCTAAATGTTAGGGAAGAACAGTGGTGTAAAGGCAATGGGGATCCACGGAGCTTGGAAACCCACATGACTTTTCCAAAAAGAAGAAAAAGGCGACTGCGCAATGCTGAGCCCTCTGCAGCTCACATGGCAGAGCTGTGCACGAGCTCTAGAGAGCAGTCGAGGTTGCGATTCATTTTGATCATCTTAAGCTGTGTTGTTTAGCCGGATGGGAGGTAAAGAATTCTTCAGAATGGTTTCACCTGGCTTCCTGAGGACCGAGGGGGCTGCTGGAGCTCACAGGTATGGAGAAAACCAGAGAGACAAGGAAGCAGAGAATTGAGTGGAGGACGAATTATGAGAAGGCCACACCTAGTTCCCTCCGGCAAAGGCTTCTGGACTTTTATCAAACGCAGCTTCCCCACGTGCTGTCACAAAGCTGTGGCTGCAGAGATAGTACAAGCGGAAATTATTTACCCTCCTCCCCTCTGAGACCCCCAGCCACCTGTTCATATAGACTTAGAACAGGTGAAACGTAACAATCGGTGCTTTGTTCCCACTCTGTCTTACCCCCTCCATCCGCCCCCACCCCAGCCCCGGAGCAAGAAATTCACCTCCAGGTGCTGCTTCTGAGAGAAATGCTTTGGAGCACAGGGTAGGAAGAGGAACAGGGCCACACCTAGGAGGCCCCAGACTTTCAAATTACCCTTTGAACAGCAAAACTCACCATGGCCCCCAAGAACATAGGTTCCCCATAGCTCCAATATCAGGGTTGTTGGCAGAATGGCTTAAAAAATTAAGGAAACTCTAACTCAGATACCATGAAAGTAAAAAAAAAATCCCAAAAGAGTAGGCCAACACCATCTTTTTGCCCACTGTCCAGTTGGGGTAGTGCCCGTCTCTTTGCACAATCCCTGCTTCTGTTAACCTTCCACAGGAAGTGCAGAGGGTGGGGTGGCCTGTGTTTTATTGATCAAATGGCCTGTTGGCCCTAGAGCAGAGGTTCTCAACCTGTGGGTCGCGACCCCTTTGGGGGTCAAATGACCCTTTCACAGGGGTCACCTAAGACCATCGGAAAACACATATATAATTACATATTGTTTTTGTGATTAATCACTATGCTTTAATTATGTTCAATTTGTAACAATGAAATTGGGGGTCACCACAACATGAGGAACTGTATTAAAGGGTCGAGGCATTAGGAAGGTTGAGAACCACTGCCCTAGAGAAAAGAAAATCGAGCTGCATTTCTGGCCTCCTCTTTCTAGACCACAAAAGGTTAATGTCGGTCACTCAGAAAGATGGTCAAAGAACGAAGCAGCTGCTACCCGTGGGAGCCCCTGCCCTAGGTCTGTGTGTAAGTGTGTGTGAATGCACATACACAGGGGTGGGCACGCGCATGCACACACACACACACAGGCACAGTGCTGGCCCCATGCACCACTGCCCTTGAGTAAACCAATTCCCTGGTGGTCCTTTAAAAGATGAGGTACTTCCTAAAAGGGGGTGATGGTTTCCGTGTTGGCAGCCCTCGCTCCTTCCTGCAAGCACTCCTCTTTTGTTGAAATCCACTGGTTTGACACAGGCTGATTCAGCCAAGCAGACAGCCCTGCTGGTCACCGTGGTCCCCTGAAAGCATTTTCTCTTCCTGGGGAGCGGAGTGAAGACAGGTGAAGGCCGCTTCAGTGGGTTGGCCTCCGCTGCCAGGGCCCCGGGCCTGTCTCCCCCTTCCTCTGGCAAACTGCCCTTCACCCCCACCTATTTATGTCTGACTGGAGCCGGGTAGCTGAACAGGAATTCGATACCCCTGTCTCTGAACCACCCCCAACCCCTCCAGTGTCTGGAAGCATTTCCCACGCCCCAGGGCTGGGGGCCACTGTCCCTCCAGCCAAACAGCCCACACCTTTCCAAAGTGACAATGCTGAGTCCCGGCAAAGGCCACATCCCTCTTGGGCCTCTTGACTTTTAGGAAGGGAAATCCTTTTAAAAGCCCTGCTTTGTAGAGCTTTTTCAAACGCCCCTAAGCCAGGTGGCCTCCATTCCAAGTGGGCCTGGCTCTCCATTTTAAAAGACTGGCTTCAGGCTGTGGAAATGAGTGAGGGGAAAAAACAACCATGTGCAAAATAGAAAGAAATAGCCTCAAACTCCTGAACCCAATCTCCATATTAAATTTGAAACAATACTAGAGGTAGGGTTTTGTTTAAAAAATAAATCAGTCAGGAAAGAAAAGAGATCCCCCAGGACAGGTTACACTTGAACTTTCATATCCTTGGCTGGGCTTCGGTCTGTAGCTGATGGTCAGATAGCAAAGACAAAAATCTCTAAAATAAACTCATTATTAGGCTTACTGCATCAATTCATTACCACGGTAGCTAGTCACAACCAACTATTTCTCTTTGGATCGAGCTGAGATTAGTATTCATTTCAACCAATATATTTATTTCTTTTCTTCCATTGAGAGAGACTTAAAAATAGTCATCTAAAGGCCTATTTTTTTTTTTTCTTGCACAGATGTATTTACATGGCCATGGGCCTCTTGAGTGCCACAAGATACAATCAAATGAGTTGGCCAGGGCTCTAACTGTTGTACGGGCTTCTACTTCTGATTTCCCTTCCTCCTTTTTCTCTAATATACTCTTGGAATGACAGGTTTGGCTGAGTAACAATCAAAGAAATTTCTGTGCCCAAGACATGGGCCCTTACACCCATGGGGACAAGCCTATATTGTTCAATTTCTCATTGACCTCTGTGGTTTCATGCAGGTTACTCCACCTCTCTATGCCTCAGTTTTCTTGCCTGTAAAAATCAAAATGATAATACCACCTGTGA
>NW_005354874.1:1401177-1426572 GCF_000412655.1 Myotis brandtii
ACATTGTCAAGGAAGGAGGCTATGTAATCTGGGGCCTAATCCTTTGCTGGAGACTATCTTACTGTCCCTGGATGCTCTGTGTTCCTATGGAATCAATTCACCTCTCAGGGAACTACCGACTCATGCCCGCCTAGTCACCAAGCTCACAAGGCTTACAGGACCATCGAGCTAGAAGATTCTCTCTTGTTCAGGTGGTCAAGTCTTTTGTATTTTGTAGTTTATTATCAGTTAGACTGAAAATTGTGTTAGTTTCCCTAAGAAAGTGCTTTTCGAGAAAGTAGAATAAATGTTCTTAATAAATTTTTTAACTATCCAAAGGAAGAAAGCAACCGGTAGTGTTGCCTAGGATCCTCACATCTGGATTTTGGACAGAATTCCCCAAATTGGCAGTGATATAGATTCTGTTTCTTGAAGCTGATGAGACTCAGCCAGAAGTTAGGCTTGGATATTTTGAAAGAGTTTTTTTCTTTTATTGTCTTGGTTCATGGTGTGGAAAAGTCCAGAAAAAACAAATGTATGTATATACTTCAATTATGTGCATCAAGGAAGAGAAAGGACGGTAAGATCTCGAGTCTTTATCAGCTTGGAAATCTGTGCTCACTCCCACACCTTAAGCTCATCACATCGATTATTGTTCAAGACATTTTTATAAAAGGACTCTTTGATGCCAAAGAACATGTAAGTAGAATGAGAGCAACAGGAAACATAAAACTAATCCCCCTCATTCGAGAAGTCATTGATCATGCTCATTAAGTCTTTTTAATTGTATGCCTATGAAATTTCAGGTTCAAGATTAGATTTCTTCTTTTGATATCAGTATGAGGTTTCCACATTAACTGTAGGAAAGGGCAGATCCTAAGGTTTGTGTGGGGGGGTTTTGTTTGTTTTTTTGTTGTTAATTCAGTTGAGGCAGTGGCTAGAAATTAAAGGGGAAAAAGAAACCTCTAAACTGTTGAGATTTAGTCATCGATATAGTTTTTGGAGTAAATTTGTATTTTGCTACTCATTGCCTGGCCAGGCAACAAATCTATTTTGTTTGGATCTGAGTACCAGTTTGGAAGAAAAAGAATTATATTGACGGTAATAGCTTAAACATGAAATTGTTTTTATTCCCAGCTTGGAGAAATTGCAGGGCACGTTTTGTTTAGGCAATCCCTTTGACTCCAGTCTGAATACAAATGGAATACCAAAACCATTGGGCATGTTCCCCCTTATCTCCTACCCAGAGACTGATTTCATTACCATAATTGCAGGCTTGCCTGGCTCTTGGCAGCTTCTCCCCTCCAAGACCCTTAAGAGCCATGCAGACAATTGTTGAGGCTCAGTTGTTCTGTCTGCAGGCTGAGGGGGATGGGACTGCAGAGGAGAAAGGGTATGTCTCCAAGGCTCAGTAGCCTGTCACTCCCCAGCTGTGCACGCCTCCTGCACTTGTCCTTCCGGGGTTGTGTGTGGGTCCCAGTCACTGTCATTCCCCAGCAGCCATCCATTCTAGCAAACAGCAATGATACAAGACATACGATGCATTCATTTTCTTCTCTTTTTTTTTCTTTTTGGGTGATTACTAAAAATTTCATCATTATCTATACACTAGAGGCCCGATGCACGAAATTCGAGCAAGAGTAGGCCTTCCTTCCCCCAGCTGCCGGCACCGGCTTTCCTCTGGCACCCGGGACCTGGGCTTCCCTCCAGCCACCTGCAGGCACCCGGGACCTGGGCTTCCCTCGCAACCCCAGCTTTGTCCAGAAGGATGGAAGGATGTCCAGAAGGATTTTGGTCTAATTAGCATATTATGCTTTTATTATGATAGATATGCAAAGACTAGGGTAATGGTGGTAGCATGGAATAAATCGAACGGTGTGCTTCTAGGCATTCCACACCAGAGGAAAGATACACTTGACCTGCCGCAGCCCAAGTATACTCTGGTATTGAAGGCCACACTCTTGATCTTGTGTTTGGACCACACAAGGCCACAGCCCAGGCTCACCATCAGCTGGGCAACTTCCTTTGAATGGTAAAAGGAGAAGAATGCAAAATTTCCCATTCCTAACACAAAAGGAAGAGGCTGTTTGTCTCAGGATGGGCACACCCTGGTGCAATTTGGCAGAGCATACCAGCAACTCTCTCAAACGTCGGGTTAGGGCAAAACTAGAAATCCATCTGCCCAGTACATCTTGCGCTGATTACTTGGAGCACGTGTTTCTGATTCATTTGCACATAACTCATCCAGGGGGTGTTGCAAGAGCTATGTGATGGCCAAAGGAACACGATGAGTTTTTATTATATTTTTGAAACAAGTTTCTCTACATTGATTGTCTCTCAGAGCCAAAGAAGCTGCATTCTTCCAGCCCTGTGACTTCCAAACGAGGCTCAGTAAATTAGAGAGCAAGTTCTAACCTTGGCTCTGGGACTATCTGTTTTGAACCTGAGGGTTAGTTGAGTGGTGTATGTGCTGGGTCTGGACCTCAGGACAAGTGAAAATCCCAGCTGTGAAAGCCTGGACATTGAGGACCTTGTGTTCACATCTCTACACAACCTGTGGCATCCAGCATCACCCGCATCTGTGGCCTCTTTGCTCCCTTGGTTGCATGAGGGGACAATACCTCTGTTCCTTACTTGTTGAGAGGGGCAGTGTGGCAAAGTTGGAGTAAGAGTGTGGGCTCCAGAGCTACACTAGCCATGTCTGCCAGATACTAGCTGTGTGACTTTAGGCAAGTTGTTAACTTCTCTGTGTGCCAGTTTTCTCTGTCTATAAAAAGCTCTGCATTGCCTTCTGTCAACCACCCCAAAACTCAGTAGCTTGAAGCAGTAACCATCGGATTGCTCATGGTACCTATGGTTCATGAATTGGAGCAGGGCTCAACCGGCAGAGCTCATCTCTGTATCACATGATATCAGATGGGATGACCCAACTGGGCTGCAGGATCCAAGATGGCCCCACTCATACAACTGGGACCATGGAGCTGGCCAGTGGCTGAGGAGCCTCAGTTCTCTTCTCTGCGGCCTCTCTCTTCATGTGGTCTCTATGTGAACAGTCATCTAGGCTGGGCTTCCTTACTTAATGGTAGGAACATTCCAAGAGAATGAAAATGGAAGCTGCAAGACCTCATGAGATTTGTCTCATTGTAACTCCTCCCACAGTCTACTGGACAAAGTGTGTCACAAGGCCAGCCCAGATAGAAAGGGAGAGGAAGTCAACTGCATCTCTTGATGGGAGGTGTGGCACCCACATACAAAGATGGGAGGGATTATCTGGACCATCTTTGCAGATCATCAATTATAGGGGCCAATCAACCAAACTTATAAGGTCATTATGAGGATTAGCTAAGTTAATATATGGCAGAGCACTTGGAACCATGCCTGGTACAGAGATAGTACTCAATAAGTGTTCAGTTTTATTATAATTATTCTTGAGGCACTTCAGGAACATATATAATACATGTTTACTCCTTGAATTAGGGACTTCCCAGCAATGTAATCTTCAGTAAACCAGTGACCCTAGTGATGAATTGTCTCCTTCCACCCAAGGCCCACGTACTTCATTCTCTGTAATCGTGGGGTTCACTTGGGCCATCCCTGGATGTTTGCCATTCTGTATCACCATGCAGTCTCTGCTATCCTTCATGAGGGACACATCCATCATTTGCCTCTGGTATCCCAGACTTTCTTTCAAGGGTCACCCAGCTTGGAGGCTATTGACTCCTCATTGACCCTGGCCTGTTCTGAATTCTTCAGGTCACCATAGAGGTGGTGGACGGTCCTGACTCTGAAGCAGATAAAGATCAGCATCCGGAGAATAAGCCCAGCTGGTCAGTCCCATCCCCTGACTGGTGGGCCTGGTGGCAGAGGTCCTTGTCCTTGTCGAGGGCCAACAGCGGGGACCAGGACTACAAGTACGACAGTACCTCAGATGACAGCAACTTCCTCAACCCTCCCCGGGGGTGGGACCGTCCGGCCCCAGGCCACCGGACTTTTGAAACCAAAGAGCAACCAGAATATGGTGAGTTTACCACCCAGTAATATAAAATTGGTGGGGAAAATAAATGAGGATGATGAGGAAATGGAGCCAAGCAAAACCCAGTTTACAGTATGTGGCTTTTGGTCTTCTATGAGGCGTACCTCATAAAGACTCTATTCCACAGAAGCCCCAAGGAGGCACCAGCAGCCACATTTTTCTGGAAAGACTATAATTTTAAAATCACACCAATTATCCTAGGAGAGAAGTTTTTTTTCAGTCAGGGGTCTTTGAGGTTCTTCCTTTTTTCCAAAAAAAAAAATAGTTTTGTTTATAAAAAGGAAGAAATCAGCAAATCAGTTTTCTTGTATATTTTACTGTAAAAATGCATATGGAAAATTAATTTGGTAAAAGAAATGTATCGGCTGCTTCCTTTGACCAGGCCACTGTGTTATGTTTGACATTGGCAATAGTGTGGCCCTTGAGAATCCACATGAACGTATGCTTCAAGGGTTGTCCAAATGAGACCTCCCCACCAATAAATTTTAAGACCCCAAGTAGGGACTTCTACTGTCTCATGTTTTAGAGTAAGGTGAAATAACAAAACTTTCAAATTCAGTAATTTAAATAATAGAAGTTCATTTTTAATTTGAAATGGGAGACAGGGTAAGGGGAACTCAGCCCCACTCAGTCATTCAAGAACCTAGGCTCCTTCCATCTTGGCACTCCTCCAACTGTTAGGGCCTGAGAGTTATCCAATGGATGCTCTAATAACCAGCTCAGCCAAGGGGGAAAATGCAGCCTGAAAAATGTACACATGCTATTAAACCCCTCGGCTTGGAGATAACACACATCACATCTGCTCAAATTTGATTGGCATGACCTGATGATTTGGCCCCACATAGCTGCAAGGGAGGCTGGGAAATGTATTCTGTGTGTCCAATAAGAAGAAGCAGCCTTTGTGAGAAATCAGACAGTGTGCCTTTTGCTATAGAATATTTGCAGTCTTATAAATGCATCCATCATTGGGATATTCTGTGGCTTTACCATCAGCAGACTTAGGTGCAAACACTGTCATGAACTCTCACTCTTACACCTGTGTTTCAGCAGAAAGACCAGTTGTATGTTGGAGAGTTATTTCTTCCCACTGAGCAACTTCCAAAACAGCAAGATAATTTTTTTCCTGCTGCATCATTTAGTTGTTCAACAGATATTTATTTATTTATTTATTTATTTATTTATTTATTTCCTCGCCTGAACATATGTTTCTATTGATTTGAGAGAGAGAGAAACATCAATGTGAGAGAGAAACTGATTGGTTGTCTCCCGCACATGCCCTGACTGGGGATCAAACCTACAACTTAGATATGTGCCCTGACCAGGAATTAAACCTGCAACCTTTTGGTGTATGAGACAATGCTCCAATCAACTGAACCACCAGGTCAGGGCTCAACAGACATCTATTAAGAGCATATCTTGCGATCAGTATTATGTTAGGTGCTGGGAATAAAAAAAAATGAGTAAGACACAGTCCTTCCCTACAGTGGTCCTCACCTATCTGTGGACAAGGGGAGAAAAATTAACTGATAAAGCAAAATAGTGCCATTGTGGAAATACACATCAAATGCGAGGGGAGCTGAAAGAGACCTCCCAAACCCCTTCCAGCCAGGAGACTCGTGAAAACTTCCACATTCCCAGAGGAAGTCCAATTTATCTACTGCCCAGGAAGAAGGACTCGGAATAGTAGCCAACATACATATAGCATTTAACATGTACCAATCCTTCTTCACGGCATCTAACATGCAGTGCTCCTTTAATCAGCTCTCTGAGCCAGGTGCCCCATTTTACAGATGGGGAACCTGAAGCCTGAGAAATTAAGAAACTTGACCTCAAGGATTTATCTCAGTCAGTTGGTCCAAAGTCTGTCCTCTTAATCACTATCTTATTCTGCCTCTCTTGTGCGGGGGTGGGAAGGAAACACATCCTTTAGGAGAGGGGAGTGGATCTAGAAATGGTCACTTGGACTGGAAGATAGGAATAAAAGATTGGATCAGTGCTATTGAACAGAGAAACAAAGCACACAGGATCCTGGGTGCTAGCCTGACATTGCACAGCTCTGTGGCTAAACCTGTTTGCCCAGCCCACACAGAACATTTTTTCTATGAGTGGGGCTTAGACCCTCGGCATCAGAATCCCTTGGTTGCATGTTTAAAAATGCCAATCCTAGCCCCAACCCCATCCTTCTATCCTAATGGTCCTCAAAGTGTGGTCCCTAAACTGGCAGCATCAGCATCATCTGGAACCAGGATAAAAATGCAGATGTTCAGTTTCCTGGTCCCTGGGCCGCCTGAATCAGATATTCTGGGTGTGGGTCCCCAAAATCTATGTTTGAATGAACTTTTCAGGAGCCTCTGGAACACTGAGTATTCAAAATCAACAGTTCTCAGTTGTTCATTATGCTCACCTGGGGAATTGTTTGAAACCCTAGTGCCCAGATTTCTCTCACCAGTAAGTTGGGAATCTCTGGAGGTGGGGCCCAGACATCTGTGTTTTTTAAAGCTCCATGAGTGACTTTGATGTGCAGCTCAGGTTGAGGGCCACTGCCGACCTGCTACTAAACCAGAATGTCCAACAGCGAGACATAGGCTCAGTCTGTCTTTGTTTCTTTTTTCAACCAAGGTCAGCAGGCTATCCCCGTGCTCACTGAATTTTGAAGACTAACACTAAAAACAGCTCTTTCACTAAAGCTTTTATAGAGCACCCTCAGTTGAATTCATGAAATTAAGAACATATTCTATTTCAATCTTGAGGATAGAATTTGCTTCTATTGGAGCAATTACTATGGCTGCCTCAGCCACCCTCACCCCAGCTTTCGGGCCTATGATACCCGCAGAGTGCCTTGCATCTGAATCTTACAGCATCCCCAGGCCATGAAGAAACTCAGTCTTTTGTGATTTTGGAGTCTCTCTTAGTAACTTCCTCATCGTTGGGCTAGATATCAGGATTGCTACTTTATAAAGAAAAATATGTCCCTTGTAATACTTCTAAATCAGTGTTTTTTAGACTTCAATATGCACACAAAAAACCTGGGGGTCTTGTTAAAATGAAGGTTCTGATGCCCTGATGCCGTAGATGTAGAAAAGGGTGGGAGCCCAGGTGAGGCTGATAACCTGGGGGTCTTGTTAAAGTGAAGGTTCTGATGCTGTAGATGTAGAAAAGGGTGGGAGCCCAGGTGAGGCTGACATAGTTGGCCTTTGGGCCACACTCAGAGTAGTGCCAAGACTCTCAGCATGTCGCAGATGCTCAGTAGTATTTGCAAAACGAATGAAATATTGCTTCTGAGACCGGCTCACAGGGAACATGTGATTTTCAGAATTCCTTACAGCATTGGCCCAGCTGAGTCCTCTTTTATTTCAATCAGCAAGAAACTATAGTGCCGTTTCCAAGTATGTAGCCCTAGATTAGATGCTGTGGAGGATACAGGGAGTGACCACACTGCTCGGGAAGGAGAGGCTCATGCAATGACAAAGCAGCACAAGTCATTGTACCTAAGTGTCGGCTCCCTTGTCTGAGACAGGCTGACATTGCTACAGGAATTGGGCTTTCTGGAGGATCTGGATCTCAGATTTTTGAAGGTAGGATTTTTAATAGGAATTGAAATGTATGTGGCCAAAGAGTATTTCAAAAAATTCTAGGTGAAATAAATAAAATAGTATGGCATCTTTAGAATAAATTATAAAGTACACAACAGAAGTTAGTTAGACCTAACTTGTGATCATGGAAACGAGTAAGCTCAACTTTGGACTGTATGTGTTTGAGATACTGCATTTTAAATACCTTCTATGTAAATACTGAGGGTCTCACCCAGGGCAACAAAAGAGTTCAAATAAATGTCTTTCTGTTAAATAGAAGTATACCATTCCCAAAGTTGTTCAGAACAATCTGAAAAATAAACAATGGGCACTGCTTATTGTAACCGAGGTTGAGACTCAATTCTTTGCAATTCTTTAACTGGTCATGATCCTATTTTAATAGATTTCAGTGATTTTTTTCAAGGGTTTTCCTTTGTAATGTTAAATTGTGGCCACATAAGTGAGTGTCTTAAAGAAAGGAGGCCAATCTGGGCCAGAAGTAGAACTGCTAGAATGCCAAAATATAGAACAGGATATAGAGCAGGAGCTGACAGACCTCAGATCTAATCCTAGCTCTGCCAAGTTTGAGCTGTGTGGCCTTAGGCAAGTACCTTAATGTCTCTCAGCCTCAATTTCCTTACCTGTAAAAAGAAGCTATTTCCACCTACCTTGCAGGATTGTGACAGGAGTTAAATCAGTGTGTTAGGCAGGGCAGCTGGTGAAAGCAGTCCCTCAATAATGGGTAGTCACTATCTCCTAGGATTAGTGGTGGAGGCTTGCCAGCAGCTGACTCAAGACCCGAGTCACTTCAGTTGCCCAAACATCGTGACTGGGCCACTGAACTCTAGTGCTTGAAACAGTATAATGACTACTTTAAAATTTCAAATGACATCCTTGAAAACCAGCTGTCACTCACGGTACTGTGCATTGTTTTCTTCCCTTGCTGAGCAATTGGATGTTACAGATAGGGGCTGTCAAATCTCAGGGACTGTTTTTTACTGTCATTATTGCCATCTTTGCAGTTGCTGCTGCTCAAGTTCAGTTTCTGCTCTGAGCAATGCTCCCCGCCTGGTAGGTGAGCGAATGAGAACTAGTGTTTGATTATAGCAGAAAGGACGCCTGCCCTCAAATCTTTGTTCACTGTGAGAAGTTCCCTTTCTGTCCTTTGAACACATTAAACAAATAGAAATCGCCAAGGAGAGGACCTTTGCTGGAGCATTCATCCGGGACAGTATGCTATGGAGGCTTAGGGTTGTGGGCTGACATACACACCTTCCTAGGAGGTGGTTTTATTTCATTACTAGCCCAATAGAAATGACTAAATGCCTGGCAATATAATGTTCTGTGCCTAACTCTGAGGGCCCCATATAAAAAGTGCTTGGAAAATAAATGGCTTTGTGAGCACCTAAAATAAAGGCATGAAGAACCCACTTGCTAGGATGAGAACTTCTTCATGGTTCTGGAGTCTGCTAACCATCGAGAGAACATATCTTAGGGAAAGTGTTATGGTATATGTATAACAGTTAATTTTTGTTGCTTCAGAAAACACCCCAAAATTCAGGGCTTCTCTGGGCTGGCTGCGGGGGAGGGGGGAGGGGGGATGGAGGTCCAGGATGGCTTTATTCACAATGCTGGCATCCCAGCTGGGCAGCTGGGGAGGGAGATGGCTGGGCCTCTCCCCACCTGCTTCCTCACCCTTCAGGACCCGCCCCGGGCTCCTCACATGGTGGTGGAAGAGCCCTAATACAGGAGCATTCTTGCAGCCTCTGTTTGCATCACACTTGCTATGTTCCCATTGGTCAAAGCAAGTCAGGTGGGCCGGGCTAGGGTTGGTGTGAGAGGAGAGTAAGCAAAGGGAAGTAGAATTATGGACATCACTTTTCACATAATCGGACAGTAATTGACACCAAATAATTTTGATCCAAGATTCCAAAACAAGAATGTATCTAATGCAGAGGTTCTAATATAAGCATCATGGTGATTTTAATGCTAAAATCTCCAAGTTAAGGGTGACATTGCCCAAAATTAGCTCTCCATATTACTGCCACACTGAGGGAAAGGTTGCAAGAGATATCTAGATGGTTGGGGCCCTGTTGCTTCTGCTGAGTCAAGCAGGACACCTCTTGGCATCATGGGATTGTGTCCTGTGCCTGTCCCATCACACAGGTGACATGGCCCCTACCTCTGTGGTATAATAAGCTTTTTCTGTCTGACCCACTGCCCGCTTCCTATGAACCTAAAGACATTATATCTCTGCTTGTGACTCATTGTTGTTCCCTTTAACAAACCTGGCCTCGTGGGTGCATATAGGTTGTGGTTGAATGTGGTCACAGGTGCGTATAACCCTCTGCACCCGGATGCTCCCACTGACAAGAGTGAAGTCACATGGTTGTTCCAGGCACCCTCTGGTGTTCCTGGTGAAATTAGCAAGAGATCCCAGACTGCAAAGTCTCGGAGGGAGCAGCAGCGGCCCCTAACTCTGTGATGTGTCCCTCCGGAAGCATCCAGTTCCGCTGTTCGTGCCCAGTAAGAGAGGGGAGCAAGGAGGAAGGCTAAGGCTGGGGAAGCAGGCCCAGCTCCGTCACACAAAGCAGTCATTTCAAACATCTGCTTGGCCATATGGTTGGAAAACCATTTCTTAGAAGAAAATCAAAGTTTGGAAAAATTTGTTTGGGGAGGGAATAGAAATGAATGGGGCCCCCGGGGGCAGTCGATGTGTGAACAAACGCTCTACTCTGGGGTAGGGAAGAGAACACCATGAATCACCCCCCAGCCTACCTCTGCTGAATGGGCTGAGGAGACTCGGGAGCCCTGTGTTTGCCTGAGGAGTGTTCAAAGTGAACTCCATGTAAACAACAGCCCGGAGGCTGGCACAGGGCCCGCAGTTCAGGTAGAAACATGTGTGGACTGCATTCTTGCCCGACCTACATGATAATAATCACCACGACCTGTTATGAATGGAGAGGACCCCTTCCCTGCAAGGCACATGCCTGTACCTCTGCGCTTGGCACCCACAGAGGCCCAGGCTGTAGAAGCATTTGGCTAAACCAGGAGAAATGACTACTGAGTGGAGATGCTTCCGAAAGAGCCAAGCTTTTGAGATTAAGAGTTTAGCGCTAGAGCCCAAGTGTTCCTTTCTGTCTCCATTATGACCTTAGATAGTCACTCAATCACTCCAGGGTTTAGTTTCATATTTTTAAAAAGACGAATTTACTGTTGATAATACACCAGCCTCTCACCACCTCTCACTATCCAGACCCCCCTACCCTGGTCTGCTTCTCCTTTCATGTCATTCATCGACTTCCAATCTGCTGTATAATTTACTCATTTTTTGTTTACTAATTATTGGCTGACTCTTCTCACTAAAATATTAGTTCCACCAGCACAGGGAATCGTTGGAAGTTTTGTTTAATGATATACCCTACATACACAGAATTGTGCCTGGCATATAATAGGGGCTCAGTAGGATGGATGTTGAGCAATGACCTCAAAGAACCATGTAGCTTCACCATTGTGTATCTGTTGTCTACTGCTGTGTAACAAAACATCCCCAAACATCATGGCTGAAAACAGCAGCTCTTGATTATTTCTTATGATCTCATAGCTCGAGAGTTCAAGCAGGGCCACACTGGGCAGTCCTTCCACTCCTGAGGGCGTCAGCCGCATTCAGCTATCCACTGCAAAGGGCTGGAAGCTTCATGAAAGCTTCACTCGCATGTCTAGGGTTTTGGTGGGCCTTCATGTGGCTTCTCTCTTTCCATGTGGTGTCCTGTAATTCACAGGTTGAGCCTCAACTGGATTCCTCAGAGCAAAAGTCAGAAGCTGCCAGGCCTCCTAAGGCCAAAGCTCACACAGATTCTAGGGGACATAGTCTCTCTCTCTCTCTCTCTCTCTCTCTCTCTCTCTCTCTCTCTTCACTGTAAATGTAGGCACAGGGAGGTAAGGAACTAATGGTGGTCATCTAAATACATATCATATTATTTCATGATCCTATGCTCTGCAAATGTATGCATTCTCAATAAGCACTCACTCGGCACCTGTTGGGGCTGTCAGGCCCTGGTCATGGGCTGACCACATCAGTGCCCAAATCCTCAGACAGAGTCACTGCCTGCATGAGGTATATCCTTAAAATGAGCCCTGGAGCTGTAAGCCTTTTGACTCCAGCAGGCATCTGGGCCCCTCCAACAGTGAGAGTAATTCAGGGGGACAATTGGCAGGCTGCTTGTCGGGTGGGTTTGGGGACTCTTTTGGTGAGGCTGTGACTGTCTCCCTGGCTCCCTTCCAGATTCCACCGATGGGGAGGGCGACTGGAGTCTCTGGTCTGTCTGCAGCGTCACCTGTGGGAACGGCAACCAGAAGCGGACCAGGTCCTGTGGCTACGCATGCACTGCCACAGAGTCTCGGACCTGTGATCGTCCAAACTGCCCAGGTGGGTTTATGCTCCAAGTTCAAGTTCAGTCTTGCCCTTGAGCTTACTAGGTGAAAAGATGTTGGAGATGAAAAATAATTGTGACTGTCAGTAGCAGTAGTTGTCACACTCCAGCCTGTTTTTGTGTGGTCCACACATGTTTAAGGAGTTGTAAAGAAGAAGGAGGGGAAGAAAAAGAAGTAGAAGAAAAGAAGGATAAAGAGAAGGAAGAGTATGTGACCAAGACCATATGTGAACCACAAAGCATGAAATATTTACTCTCTGACCCTTTACAAAAAGTTTACCAACTCCTGGTCTGTAGTTTTACATTCACTGCGTGTTCCCCACTTCAGGTAGAATACCAATCTATAATAATAAAAACGTAATATGCTAATTAGACTGGACAGCCGAACAACCTTCCAAATGTCCTTCCAGGTGACCTTCCGGATGAAGCCAGGGTTGTGAGGGCCAAGAACCTTGCACGAATTTTGTGCATCAGGCCTCTAGTCTAAAATAATATCTTAGGCTCTCCCAAGAAACCACATATTCCAAATGGCTACATCTTAAAGAAATTCAGGCACAGAAAAGTTAATCTCTGCACCCAGAACTTCCGTTTCCTACCCCTGAACTCTGCTCTCAAATTGTAAGGCTGAGATTTGGACCAAAAAAGAAGTGAAAGAGCTCTAGATGGTTTGGCTCGGTGGATAGAGCATTGGCCCCAAATAAATAAATAAATAAATAAATAAATAAGTGAAGTGGAAGGGCAAAGGGGTTTCTGAGGAGAGAAGGATAAGATTGAGCATGTGTGTGTCAGCCAAGGTGTATGTGTGTAGAAAACAGGGCTGAAATATCAGAAGTGGCTGGGCTGGTGCCCTGTCAGCCATGCAGATGGATTTCAGAAAATGGAGCAAACATCAAGATGCTTTTCCTGTGAAAATTTCCTGAATAAAGCTGAGTTAGAAGTCTGATAGGATGGGATTTGGATGGATAGAAATAAAGCAATCTATACTAATAAAAGGGTAATATGCTAATTAGACCAGAAGTCCTTCCGGACAAAGCCGTGGTGGCGGAGCCAAAGCAGAGGCAGTTAGGGGTGATCAGGCCAGCAGAGGAGAGCAGTTACGGCAATCAGGCTGGAAGGGGAGAGCAGTTAGGGTGATCAGGCTGGCAGGGGAGGGCAGTTAGGGGGGTTAAGCCAGCAGGAGAAAGCAGTTAGGGTGATCAGGCCAGTGGGGGAGAGCAGTTAGGGGGATCAGGCCAGCAGGAAGGTGAGCGGTTAGGAGCCAGCAGTCCCAGATTGCGAGAGGGATATCTGACTGACGGCAGTCAGACATCCCCAGAGGGGTCCTGGATTGGAGAAGGTGCAAGCCGGGCTGAGGGACACCCCCCACTTCTGTGCACGAATTTTGTGCACCGGGCCTCTAGTAAATAATAATAATATGATAAGGAAGAAAAGGAGTACAGGAAGAAAATGAAAGAAGAGAAGGAGAATCTGAAGAAGATGAAAAAGATAATGATGAAGATAAGAGGAAGCAAAAGAAAATGAAGATAAATATGAAGATGGTGAAGGTATTGAAGAAGAAACAAAAATATGATTATGAAAAATAGGATTTTTCTAGTATTTTGGTATCAATCAAATCTCTAAGGTCATTATATGTATTATTTCATTTAACTTTACAATAGCCTTATGAAATAGGTATTTATTATTGTGCCCATTTAACAGTTGTGAAAACTGAGACACTGGCTTCATTTGCCTAGAGCAGTGATGGCGAACCTTTTGAGCTTGGCGTGTCAGCATTTTGAAAAACCCTAACTTAACTCTGGTGCCGTGTCACATATAGAAATATTTTTATATTTGCAACCATAGTAAAACAAAGACTTATATTTTTGATATTTATTTTATATATTTAAATGCCATTTAACAAAGAAAAATCAACCAAAAAAATGAGTTCGCGTGTCACCTCAAGTCCAGCCAGTCTAATTCCAGAGACCATGTTCTTAACCATGAAACTATTCCACCTCCAGCAGAAGAAAGGGTATCAGGCTCAGCCACACATGGACACAGACAGCATTTAAAGTCAGGGCTCGGGGGATTGCCTCTTGTTCCTCTTCCAGAGCTGGCATCCAGACCCAAGATGGTCCATTTAGACAGCTTATTAGGGGAGGGGTCTTCTCTGTCGCCGTTTTTAATATTGCCTCCTCATTTTCTCTCACACTGAGAGCAGTGTGGCCTGCAGCCCTGTCCCCACATTTTCTTCTCATCAGACCTTGCCTTCCTTCCATCCTTTCTGCCTCTCTGTTCCCGGCTCTTCCAGCTTTTCAGGACTCTCTTGAAACATGAAGGATTTTTTTTTACAGGATTTCTTTCCTTATTGGGTGTGTTGATTCTCAACCATATTGAAAAGAATTTCGGAGCAGGTGGTCTCCCTGGCCTGGTAGCACTGTAAAAGCTTGTCCCATAGGTCAACCTTATAAATAAGTTCAAGGGGCCTCACCTAAAATCAAAGAGAGCCCCTTAAAGGAAATCAAGTCATGCCTAATAGGCAGCCCAGGCTCTCCAACCCGTCTACATCCCACAACTCCTGCCTCACCTGACTGCCTCGGCTTGCACAGGATTCTTGTCTGTAAAGGAAGCCTGGGTGGGGTGGCAGTTTGGGAGGGGAGGAGAGCCAAGAAGTTTGAGGCAAGCTGGGTTCGGTCCCTCCAAGCAAGTAATGACAGGCCCAGCTTACTCTTTCTGAAGCATTATCAACAATGCTAAAAGTCCCAGAATATGAGCTACCTGGTCTTTGGCTATGGACTACTGCATCCTCAAAATGAGCTAGACAAATATTCAAGGAACAACATCAGAGAACTCTTGCTACTTACTACTTAGTCTAAGTGCTTTCTCTACACATAACTCATTTAATTTATTCAACTCTGTGTGGTGGGTCCTTTATTTCTCCCCATTTTACAGATGTGAAAATAGTTACACAAAGGTTAAGTGGCTTTCCCAAGGTCACACAGCTAGTAATGATTGAACCCAGTCAATCCGTCTGTCCTTAAGACTGGTATTGACTTCTAGACTGGTATTGGCCACTGCCTTTAGTTTAGTTTGTCATCCTGACACCACCAGGCAGACAACCATTTTGATGTGTGTCCCCCACTGCCCAACACTGCACTCTTGGACCTAGTGAATGAGTTCCTTAGGACTCAGTCAGGCACATTTGGATCTGATTTTATGCTGCACATGGTATCTGGGGTTTTAATATATTTTATGCTCTGCTACCTGCTTTTTACTGTTTCCTCTGTTGGCAAGTTTCTACCCATGAATAGTAATGAACACAAAAAAAGGCTTTGTTGAGGTGTATTTGTTTTTTTAATTGGTGGGGGCGGGGGTGGGGGCTTTTTCCATATAACCAGGGGAAAATGAGCCCTGTCTGTGTTTAGGAATTGAAGACACCTTCAGGACAGCTGCCACCGAAGTGAGTCTGCTTGCGGGAAGCGAGGAATTTAATGCCACCAAACTGTTTGAAGTCGGTAAGATTTTTTTTTCTTTTTTATTCAAATATTGATTTAGTATTTTGGACATTCCTTTTGCCTTTGCAATGTCATCCTTGGATCCATTTAAATGTTTCCTTTTCCTCATATGGTGTCCAATTCTCCCAGCATGTTTCTTGCACAAGATCGTTTCTTAATCCAGTGCTGCCTCCGTTGTCTGATCTGTAAAATGGTATGAGGAACTATGCCTACCTTATAGAGTTGTTGTAGAATTAAATGAGTTCATATTTGTAAAGGGTTTAGAACATGTCGCTCACACTGGACATCTACATAAGTTTGATGGATAAAAATAAGTCGATGGATGTACTTTAGGTACATGAATTTTGATGACCAGCCACTCTGGAGGGAAAATGCACTGAATGTTGTTTCTGAAGACCCTGCCCTCTGAAGGAGACCCCCACTGACTTTCAGACACACACTTCCCAGGATGGAATCTCCACTCTCTCAGCTACTGCTCAGTCAGGGGCTCGCAGGGCTGGGATCGGAGAACTCAGAGCCCAAAGGAGCCTCAGCACACCCCTGTGGGCAACACCCTGCTCGTGTCCTTTCTGTGCTCCCTCCCATTTAATCCTTATCTCACTTCATGAGGCAGGCGCTGTTTATGTCTTCAGTTTGGCGATGAGAAAACTGAAGCACAGTGAGGGAGAACAGCTTGCTCAAGGTCACAGAGCTACTAAATAGTAGATTCGGGGTTCGATCCCAGGCAGTCCAGCACAAGAGCCCCCACTTTTCAACTAGGCCAGGCCTCGTTGAGCTCCTGAGAGATGCCCCATCTCACTTCCTCATTCCACTGAAGAGGACCCGAGCTCTCCTCCAAGCTGCCTGCCCCCATCCTGGCCACTTGATTTCCACTCATGACACCACCAGCCTCCCAGGCACCTGGGTCAGAGCTGGTGAGTCATCTTGAATGTCCTCCTCCCTTTACCCCCAAGCCCGCCAAGGCCTAGCAGCCTTCTTTCTCTAACTATTGTTGGTCACACCTGCTGTTCCCTCCCTGGATTCTTACAATTGATACCAGCACTGAATATATCTTCTAACTGTACAGCTCAATTAGTAGCTCACTATGGCTCAAAAACCTTCAGCCCAGCCGGTGTTGCTCAGTGGTTAAGCATCAACCCAGGAACCACTAGGTCACTGGTTCCATACCCAGTAGGGCACAAGCCTGAGTTGCAGGCTCGATTCCCACCAGGGGGCATCTAAGAGGCAACTGATGGGTGATGTTTCCCACTAATGTTTTTATCTCTCTATTCCTCTCCTTTCCTCTCTCTCTAAAAAAATGCAATATAAACATAGTTTTTAAGAAAAAATCTTCAGTGGTTACCTGGTGCTCTCTGAACAAGCCTCACCTGCGTCGAAGATGTCCATGATCTGACACAACCTGCTTCCCCACAACCTTCATTGAAACTGACTGTGTTCCCTACCACCAGACAACCCACCAGATTTTTTTCTGCTCAACCTTAGTTTGCACAAGTGGTCACACTTCCCCTGTTCACTCAGCCAGTTGTTCCCATAGAGCAGTGGTCGGCAAACTCATTAGTCAACAGAGCCAAATACCAACAGTACAACGATTGAAATTTCTTTTGAGAGCCAAATTTTTTAAACTTAAACTATATAGGAAGGTACATTGTTATTAACTTAATTAGGGTACTCCTACGCTGTCCTTTGCTAAAAACGTCCTCAATCTGATTGAGGTACGTTCGCTGAGGTCGACCCCTTCCAACTCTCCCATCCACCCTCGTCTTGTATACTTGTTTCGTCTATCTCCTTTCATTCATCCTCTCTATATGTCCAAACCATCTCAACATCCCTTTCCCAATCCTCGACACTACATCTTCTTTCACTCCACAACGTTCCCTAAAATTAACTTAATAAACTTTACTTAAAGTTTTAAGTCAACTTCGCACTGTACGTGCGCACCCGCACGTGGTATTTTGTGGAAGAGCCACACTCAAGGGGCCGAAGAGCCGCATGTGGCTCTCGAGCCGCGGTGTGCCGACCACTGCCATAGAGCAATGCAGGACCAGCATAAACATATCTTTTGGTTTTTAAACCAGGAAGCCATATTAATACTTGGAACCACCTATTTTAACTGTTAGCAATTAATTCACTATTTTTCATACTACAAAGGCCAAACACAACAACTATGGGGGCGGGTTCAGGCTCCAGCCTTATAGGGAAGGGGGCCTCTGGCCTAAATGTTAAGTTCCTTAAAAGCTGGGGCCACCAGCCAGCCGCTTCCCTTTGGAGGCATCTTTTCATACGGATTTGCATACAATAATTATTGCCATTTAGTGCTTAAGGTTAAGAGGTTAGGGCACTAGACCTAGTTTTAATTGGTCAGTGACCCGGCAGAAATACAACTCAATCCTACAAATGTTACTTGTAAGCATTTTCTACCCCATCACCATGCGTTGAAAGAGGAGATTTAAAATGGCCCTCTGAGTTATTGTTAATTTTCTTATGGGTGATAATGGGGTATGGTTAACCCAATATCCTCCTTTTGTATTTTTACTTTTTGTAGATACCTTCTAAAACTTAGACTTAGGAATAATAATGTCATATATTTCCAAAAACAATTAAAAACTATAAAGCATATATAATGATGGTTAAATCTAGTGATGGCATACAGGTAGTCAAGTTCAAACTTCCAAAGTTAAAGGGAGGTGAGCTAGGACCGGTGGTTCCAGGGGCTGCAGGGGTTGGCTCTGGGAGGGGGTTGGGAGAGGGGTAGATGGCAATGTCACCTGCTGTCTGTTTTGCATGTGGTGAGAGGGTTTCTCTGTGGCCTTTTCCAGACACAGACAGCTGTGAGCGATGGATGAGCTGCAAGAGCGAGTTCTTAAAGAAGTACATGCACAAGGTCATCAATGACCTGCCCAGCTGCCCCTGCTCCTACCCCACCGAGGTGGCCTACAGCAGCGCGGACATCTTCGACCGCATCAAGCGCAAGGACTTCCGCTGGAAGGACGCCAGCGGGCCCAAGGAGAAGCTGGAGATCTACAAGCCCAGCGCCCGCTACTGCATCCGCTCCATGCTGTCCCTGGAGAGCACCACGCTGGCCGCCCAGCACTGCTGCTACGGCGACAACATGCAGCTCATCACCAGGGGCAAAGGGGCGGGGACCCCCAACCTCATCAGCACTGAGTTCTCGGCGGAGCTGCACTACAAGGTGGACGTCCTGCCCTGGATCCTGTGCAAGGGCGACTGGAGCCGGTATAACGAAGCCCGGCCTCCCAACAACGGGCAGAAGTGCACCGAGAGCCCCTCGGACGAAGATTACATCAAGCAGTTCCAAGAGGCCAGGGAGTATTAGAGAGAACAGCTCCGGGATTTGGGACACAAACGCACTGCACTGATCTTCGGCCTGGAGCGCAGTCCCTCTGATCCGCCTTCGTGTGTGTTTGCATGGACCACATGCGTATGTTTCACAAATCACACTAGGCATGGGCGCCAGGCCATGGGTGTCTGCCATCTGAAGCCACCCTTGCCATCTACGATGCCCACAGACCTCCGTGGGACTCCTCCCAGGGGTGGGGTGGGAAGGAGGATGAGGACAGAGAAGCCAGGAGAACCTGGAAGCGACAGTGGGTGGGATTCAAGTCACACCCAGATCCAGGATTTCCTCGCCAAGCAGAGGGGGGAAAGAGACTGATGTTGTAAACATTATAAGTTTTTATCTATAACTTATTTAATATGAATGTGACTTAAGCGTAACCTTTTCTCTGGAGTTGTCATCATGAAAACTTTAATCGCTTCTGTGAGAGTGCAGACAGGGCTTAGGGAGGTGGAGGAGAAAGGGAATGTGTAATGATGTCTTTAAAAATAACTCAATAGAAATATATCAAAACAAGAAAACACCCACCTTATCCCAAATATGATTTAGTCATGAGGCACCTTGCTGAAGTCTCAGTGTCCAAAATGTCCTTGCCTGACTAAGAAAGGGCATGGGGGTAGGGGGGAGGGGGGGCAAATGGATGTTTTAGGGGCAAATCTCAGGCCTGGTTTTAAATAGGCTTTTAAAATAAAAGGCCAATATTAGCCTAATGCTTTGATTCTCCTAAAAGGCTTCAGAATGGCACAATTTCTGTTCATGCCTTAGTAAGTCCAGAAGGCTGCAGGAAAGTCAGACATGAAAACAGAATAGCACTTTTGCAATGATAAAAAAGCAAGATAAATGGGAAAGTAACATGGACCCCCATATCATCTATTTTATTTTAATACCACCTTAGCTTGTTTTTCTTCACCAATATATTCACAGTAAATAAATATAAAAAGAGAAGGAGGACTCAAGTCTAGGAAATCCTAATTTTTTTATGTTTTAAGAAGGGAAAATAACTACATTATTTTTGTAAAGTATTTATTGAGTCATTGAGTCTAGTGCATCAAGCCGTTGTAATTTGACCTGGTTCTGTGGTGTGGAACTTAGGGCAAATAAAGAGTTGGTTATCATGCAATCTTTACTTGCAAAACTCCAGGAAAAGAGAATATATAATAAAATCATAATAAAATGTGTTACCTGCAGTAAATGTGTTACTTGCAAATATTTATGATGCAAATACCATAAAGAGCTCTGATGAAGCAGGGCTCTGAGGCAAGGGCAAGAAAGGTTCAAGCCAAGTGGGGATAAAAGGCTCACTGACTGATGTGGTGGTGGGTGGTGTAAGTCATAGCATCTTTGGCACCAAGAATGTCAGTCCAGCCCCAGGAGGATGAAGCTCACTGACACAGGTACAACGTTTTGCCCCTCCCCCACCCCAGAGCTAAGAAAGAGCTATGAAGACCAAGCCAGAGCAAAGGCTTATGACAGCCCAAGTGAGTGGGGCTGCTTCCAAACAGAATCTGCAATTACAGTAATAAGTAGAACTACTCATAATGCAAATTATTCTTTTTCCAGATGACAAAAGCAAAACTCACATAAAATAGATCACATAAGACCCTTCTTTCACATCCGAGCCCAATGCTCTTTCTACTATATCAAATATTTGGTGTCTTCATATTCCTGGTGTCTTTGGTATTCCAAGTGATCCTACCCTTAGGTTTGTCTAATAAATTCTTGTTCTTATGGAAAATCTCTTATCAGTCATTTACACTTTAGAATGAATTATTCATGTATGGCCCACTCTCAGTATGTTTATATTTGAGATTTATTTCCAATTATGAAATGAGAAGCCTTATTCATATCTGGAGGAATTTTAAGCAACTGAATCATCGGTAGGGAGAGAATCAATAGGTCTACATATCAGGGAAGCAGATTTGGTTTCTGATACTAGGGTAGCTATTTTTGCAAAGAGAGATGATTGCAATGAAATGTGTTACCTTTGAGGTGATGAGTTCTCTGTCAGGGCAGATATTCAAGCAGAGGCTGGAGATGAAACACATGAGAACTTCAACTGAGTGATGAGGAGAGATAAAAATGTACAGCAATAACACCCTCTGATATGTGTTCTATTAAGAGTCAGTGCAAGGTATGATGGGAAAATAGAAGCAGGAATCCAGGAAGTACCTGTTGGGTCTGATGGAGAATTACTATTTCATAAAGCAGCAAAGTGGGAGGATGAAGTGAATGCATTTTGAGTAAAAGAAAAAAAAAAACCCTGTATGGACCAAAACAAGCAGCTAGGAAAGAGTGTGGTGTTTCCTGAAAACTGGGATGTTTAGAGTGATGCGCAGAGAAACAAGAGTGACAAGTTATGGAGCCATGGCACAAGTGTTCATGTTAAGGATTTAGAATGGAAGATTAAAAGTACCAGACCTCTTCTCTCCTACAGTGAGGATAACTGAGATGAGTAATGTTTCCAATGAGCATTTTCGTATCAGCCCTTGCTAATCTAATTAACTGAAAGCTGGAAGGTAGGGTAAATTGGGAGCAGGGGAGAGCTACTGGGCTCTTCGCCTTCTGAGAACACCCCTAGCATTCTGTACCTCATGAGGATAGTCTCACACCTCTGGAAATTTGCTAAGCTATAATCTGCCTCTATCAGGATGAGCTAGTTTTCGGTCCCAAAGCTCTAGGAGGCCAATGAGTGATCCTCAGAAATCGATACCCCTCTGCTCAGGATCTACTAAGACCAGGGGACTTTATCTCTTTCAATAAGGGCCCCAAGCCAGCCCCAGGGTCACCCCAAGTAATTAATTCCCTCATGGGAAGTTTGTCGGCAGCAGAACAGGCTCTCTGCACCCTCCCCTGCAGCACCTGGAACTGTGACCCCTCAGCAGCTGCTCTCATCAAATGCTGTGCTCCTCTGCCTCCCCCTGCAGAGAGTCCCATTTCTAGTAATTCACTGGGCCTCTTGGGTGCCACCTGTGAGCAAACCTATAGTGGCAAACAGAGATGCCCAAGGCCCTCTAGTGGCTGCACATGGGAAGGCCGAGGGAGAGGCTGGGTAGGTGCTGAGCTTTTCTCTTCAGCTCACGTGTGTCCGCCATGATTATAGCCTCCCAAGTGTTTCTGTCTTCGTAGCTCAGTGGCCAGGAGGGTGGAGTTCTCCATTCTAAGCCCGGGGATCAAAGAATAGTTACTATGCCAGCCACTCTTCCTGAGCACACACTTTGTACTTCTGTGCTAATCACTTTACATGGGAGGCAGGCATATTAAGTCCATTGCACAGAAGCCCAACAAAGCTAGTGAACTGGCCCAAGGTACTAACACCCCAGCTGGTTGAAACCAGTTCTGTCTGATCACCAAACCCACGTTCTTAACCAAAACCCCTTGTTCTACTCTCTTCCTAACTCTTCGCAACACTCACAGGATTGGTTGGTTGGTTGGTTGGTTGGTTGGTTTGTCTTTTTGTTATTTGTTTTGCTCCCTCTTACCCTGCCTTTGCTCAATTTGTTCAAATTTGCCAAGTGTCCCTGCGCCACCCTTTATAGTGTCTCACATTGGAGACAGAGGATCTGGCTTCATTTCTACATATTCTGCTTTGTTCTCATTATACAAAAGAAGTTTTGACCCTGTAGCTGAGTCCAGCTCAGATTAGATAAGTAGCAGAGCTCAGCATTTCTAGCAGACCTCCAAGACAAGAACAGAGACTGTCTGTCTCCCTCACTACACATAAACCCCATGCTGTTGCCTGTTGAGTAAACCTCAGGGGTTGGTGTTATGCCTCAGCTTTCCTATAACCCCAGCTCCTAGCACTGCACCTGGCAGATGTTATCAGGCAATGTGCAAAGGGTATAAGAGTTTGAGGGTTGAATTAAACAGCCTGGTTTCCAGTCCTTGCTCCCTTACTTGCCTGCTGGGTACCAGGAGGTAAGTTAACCAGCCTCTAGGCATTTCAGTATCCTCATACAGTTATTGTGAGAATGAACTAAGATAAGAGACGAGAAGTTCCAAGAACAGGGCCTGTCATGTACCATCTGCAGTGAAGGTTGGGCATTGGTATAGAGCAGTGGTCGGCAAACTGCAGCTCGGCAAACTGCGGCTCGTGAGCCACATGTGGCTCTTTGGCCCCTTGAGTGTGGCTCTTCCACAAAATACCGACTTCTGCGCATGGGCCACAAAGTTTCAATCGCACTGTACGTGCGCGCCCGCATGTGGTATTTTGTGGAAGAGCCACACTTCGCGAGCCGTGGTTTGCCGACCACTGGTAGAGTGACTAGACAACTATTTATTGAGCATCTCCTAGTTGCCAGGCATTGTTCCAGATGCCAAAGATACAGCAGTGTACAAATTCAAGTCTTCCTGTTGGAGGATAGACAACCAATAAATAAGTACATAATCTGAGAAAATGGCAAATGATATAAAGAAAAATAAATTATTTGATCACATGTGTATGTTGCATTAAATTTCAAGTAATGCTAGTTACTGTAATAGATAATCCTCAAAATCCCAGTGGCTTACCACAATAAAAATCCAAAGAGTATGTTTCTGGTCCAGTGGCTCTCTTCTAAGTCACAACCCAGGAATCAAGGCATCTTCCATATTGTGGCTTAGCCATCTTCAAGTGTGACTCTAGGGTACCCTGGGGGTCATCTCTATTCCAGCCTGCTTGGAGGACAAAGAGCAGGTAGAATATGCATAAGGGGTTGCATAGGTCAGGCAGGTAAGTATTAGACATCACTCCCACTCAGTTGTCACATATCTGTCCACTGAGCTCCTCTGCAAAGAAGACTGGGAAATAGAGTCTAGCTGGAGGCCCAGAAAGCAGAGATGGGCTGTGTGAGTACCCAGCCAGTCCCCGCTGCAGAGGTAGACCTCCCACTACCTGATTACACAGACAGGAATGAAAGCTAGTGGAAAGGGCTTTGCATGGGCCCAAAGTAGGTGACTAAAAAGAGAGCTCCTTCTCGTGCCATCAGCACCTTCTACTTGGTATTATAGAGCTAACCCAGACCTCAGTTCACTATCGATAAATTAGAGAAGACACCCATCCTACCTGCTCATTGGCAGATGCTTTTGATGTCCTTCACATCTGCTTGGCACTTGCCATACCTGTGTATACCAGCCCAACTTTCAATTGGAAGCTCCTGCAACTCTTTATCTCGTGGCTTACTCTAGCCAGTGGGGCCCACTCGGCTTGCACAGGGGCAGACTGAGGTGCAAGTGTCCCCCAGGAGAACTTAACAGTTGACAGGCAGAAGCTTGGTGGATCAAAGCCCAGCTCCCTCACCCCTCAAGTGGGGCTAGTCTCAAGCACATTGTATACCATTTCCGGAGCTCCCAGTGGGACGGAGCTCCAGTTGTCCACGGTGGTCACCTGCTTGTTTAAACACCATTTATTGACTTCCTTCCCGTCCTTGTCTTGCATTTACACTTCCCTGCTCTTACTCACTGGAATCATCTCCCAAACCAAGACATCACTTTATGCTTTAATACTCACTAGGCACTATTCAAATATAATCTTATTATTAGTGTCATCATGCTTATGTGGAGATGAGGTTGTGCTGGTGGTCGCTCTACCAAAAAAGAAACTTGAATCTCATTCTGAGCAGAGATAAGAGCTCTACTAAATTTCAATACCATTGAGTTATTACCAAAAAATAAACTCCTAATTTTTATGATGGGATGCAACAGATAGAAAATGACTCTGCCAAATACCTCTCAAAGCTTCTGCACATCTTTTCTTAATTTTTGAATTCATCTACTTGCTGGCTATAGACCAGTCCTATTCTATGAACCACACTTTGAGCCACAGTGAGCGACACCCCTGTGAGCAGTGATTCTGGCCTGATGTTCAAAAAGTCACGCAAAAGCTCCTCAGGAAGTATGTGTGGTGAGGAGAGAGGATGGGGTTTTCTCTTTGTCATCCATTTACAATTTCCAATGGAAAAATGTGTGGGTTGTCACCATTATGCCTGAATAATTTCAGACTAATTAAAGGCTTGCCTCAGTAATTACTGGGTGGGTATATACAGAAACATATATCCATGCATACAAATCCTGAATACAGTAGTGTAGATTAGGGCAGAAAGCTTACAGCCAGGGCTTTTCTGAAGTTTAGTATTGGTTTACCCTATGGGATTAGAAGAGAGACATTTTCCTGGATCAGAAGGTAAGACTTTTCAGAAACAAAATTATGTGGCTAGCAAATCATTTTTTTAATTCTCCCCTGAGGATATGTTTTTATTGATTGTTTTTAGAGAGAGAGAAACATCAGTGTGAGAGAGAAACATCAATCAGTTACCTCATGTGCATGCCCTAACCAGGCATTGAACCCACAAACTTTTAGTGGATGGGATGACACTACAACCAACTAAGCCACCCAGTCAGGGTGGGACTAGAAACTTTGTTGAACCCCAGCAGAAGAACAAAGATTAGATACAGATTTTTTTTTAGATCTCTATGTAGAGATTTGGAAAGCCAACACATAAAGACCAGTTCCTTGCCTGTAATGGCAAAAATAACATCATCCTTAACCATTTTA
>NW_005354874.1:1426582-1427299 GCF_000412655.1 Myotis brandtii
GGGGGAAGAGCAGGGAGGGAAGGGGGAGCATGATTGAGACACAGCTGCAATAGCAAAGCTGGATACAAGTTTTATGACTTTGCTAATTTTCTATCTGTTCTGGGAGTAATAAATGTGCCCTTATAGATATTCATGATTGCCCTCAAACTGGAAAAAAAAAATCTTTTAAATGACATAGAAAAGCCTTTCATTCTTGGAGCATGTAATTCATGGATGATTTTCAAAATGTCATGTTTGAATTGGGAAAGAAACATTTCTTGAATTAATCAGCCAATTGCTTCGAGGATATGACTCAAAGGATATAAAAATTTCAAGCCTGACTTTTAAAAAATAAAAGGGAATTTTTAATGTGGCTAAGTTTACTTTTCACAAAGGTCATGGCCAAATATTTTATAGGCCGTGGAAGAGAACAGTCTAACTGCAGTACACCTTTAATTCCTTAGTGAACGGGAATGGTAGCAGATCTTAACAAGTACCGCTTTAAAATGACACCACTAGACATGCAGTTTCACTCTGTCTATTTGTGCTCTACTTTATTCTCCTTCCACCACCACCACCTTTTTGTAACCTTTGGAGAGCTCGGCATAGGGAGGAGAAAGGCAAAAAAAAAAAAAAAGCCGGGATCTAATACTCTTTGGTTATGTTTTCAGCATAACTAAAGTGAGGTCTTTATAAAGAGGAGGCTGAAGAGACTCATACCACTGAGGCACCTGTCCC
>NW_005354874.1:1427367-1466718 GCF_000412655.1 Myotis brandtii
GATCCTCGCAGGCAAGACCAGGAACTGATCTCCAAAGGACACACAACTCAGAACCACATGATCATGACTCTTCCAGTCAAAAGAGAACAAGAGACTCTGTGCTGATTGCTATGAAGGGCAGAACTTTCTGTCGAGGATGTTTTAGGATCCTCACCTGGGGATTCTACTGATGGAGGCCAAGGCCACCTGCTCCATGTCTCAGAAAAAGTCTACCACTGAGCCACTCTTGAGTGCTCCCTCTTGCAGTTACAGGATGTTATAAAGAGGGGAAAGGGGAAGACAGCAGGGATCCAGTTCTGGAAGATCAAGTCTGGTTCACACCCCTTACCCACAGCAAGTGCATAAATCTAAGGCTTGAGATAAAAGTGCAGACTGACTTTCTGTTCCCTCTTCTTTGATATTCCATCTTCCATCTCCCCATTCTTTTTGCCACCCAACCGACCATCTTGTATCCAATTGCCATTCTTTGGGCCAATCTTTTTTTTAATACTCTTGGAACATCTTATTGATGAATAATATGTATTTAGAAAAAATGCACGTGTCATAAGTGTGCAGCTCAATGAATTTTCACAAAGTGAACACATCATGTAACCAGTGGTTCTCAACCTTCCTTATGCCACGACCCTTTAATACAGTTCCTCATGTTGTGGTGACCTTCAACCATAAAATTATTTTCATTGCTACTTCATAACTGTAATTTTGCTACTGTTATGAATTGTAATGTAAATATCTGATATGCAGGATGTATTTTCATTGTTCGCAACCCACAGGTTGAGAACCGCCCAAAACCTATGACCAAGGTCAAGAAATAGAACATAAGGTTCACCAGGGAGCTCTCTGGGGTGATAACAATGGTCCATATCTTGATTATGGTGGTAAATACACAACTGTATGTATTTGTTTAAATTCTTTGAATGTGCACTTAAAATTGAATTTCATCATATATTCATTTTACCTCAATACAAAATAAATAAAACATTACCAGCACTCCTGTGCCCCCTTACACTCATGACCCACTTCCCACAAAAGTATCACAATTTTTAAAAATACGTTTTTATTGATTTCAGGGAAAGGAAGAGAGAGAGAGATAAAATATCAATGATGAGAGAGAACCATCCATCAGCTGCCTCCTGCACACCCCCTACAGGGGATCGAGCCTGCAACCCAGGCATGTGCCCTGACTGGGAATCAAACAGTGACTTCCTGGTTCGTGGGTCAACACTCAACCACTGAGCAACACTGGCTAGACAAAAGTATCATGATTTTTATGCTAGGTTCTTTTTGCATTATTTTGAACTTCAAGTTAATGGAATTACACAGCATATACTCCTTGAGGTCTGGCATCTTTTGTTCAACATCATATTGTGTGGGTCTTCCATACCCCTGCTTGCAGATATAGGCCCTTCATTCTCATCACTGTCTAGTATTGCACTTTTTTATTTAACTGTTCTACCATAGGTAGGCATTTGGGTGGTTGCCATTTTGGAGCTTTTATATATGTGCTGCTGTGAACAGTCCGGGTGTCTTTTAGTGCCCATATGCACATACCTCTACTGGGAGCGGAGTTCACAGGTCATAGGGCATGCACAACTTTAGTAGACACTGCTAAAAGTCTTCTAAAATTATTCCATTGGTTGACATGGAGTGTTTGAAGGTTCTGATTCTTTGACCAGCCTTGGTTGTACCCCTACACTAAGTCTCCCCTAATCACTCTGTTCTTTGATCTCTTCATTCTCTAGATTTAAGCCACCACCTGTGTACTGAGCACTTACTATGTGCGTGTCACCCTTTACCCTGCTGGAGACACAGAAAAGAATGAACAGAAACCCTTGTCACAAATGAGTGGTTCATGGGGCTGACTAACTCGGATGACAATCATACAATGTGACAGGTAGCACGGGGTTAGATGAGGGTGTGAAGAATTCCCGTGGTTGTAATTAATAAACCAGAGTTGCTCCATTTTATTTAGCAAAACAAATCTGATAATACCCAGCGGTGGCAAGTTGGTGAGAAAACAGAGTGCTTATTGCCACTGTTTGTGGTGATACGTTAGAGAATAATTTGACTACACCTAGTAAACTTGAAGCCGTCATGGCAGAATTCCGCTAATTTCACTCCCGTGGGCCCTTTTTTGTCTTATCAAAAATTAGAAACAACTTAACTTGTCCACCAACAGAGAAATGGCCAAATAAACCATGTTGTATTATTGAGATGGAATGCCATTCAGCTGTTAAAATAAAGAATCTAGAGCAGTGATTCTCAACCTTCCTAATGCCGAGACCCTTTAATACAGTTCCTCATGTTGTGGTGACCCCCAATTTCATTGTTACAAATTGAACGTAATTAAAGCATAGTGATTAATCACAAAAACAGTATGTAATTATATATGTGTTTTCTGATGGTCTTAGGCGACCCCTGTGAAAGGGTCGTTCGACCCCCAAAGGGGTTGTGACCCACAGGTTGAGAACCGCTGATCTAGAGCTATGAATCTTGTCACAGATGTGTCATAAAAGTATAATGTGTAAAAACGCAAATTGCAAATAGACTTGTACAGTATTATACAATTTCAATCATTTTAAAACTCACAAAACAATACCATATGATGTCTGGATACTGACTTAGGTAATAAAGGTACTAAATTATGCACAGGAAGGCTAACCACCAACTTCAAGATAACATTTTCTTCTGGAAATGGATGGCAGTGGGCGGGGGAGATGTGGAAAACTTTAAAGGAAATATCTTATTTCCTTTTTTAAAAAAAAAGAAACCTAAAAATATGTACATGGCCAAATGCTAATACTAGTTGAATCTGATTATTGGGTAATGCACAATTGTTATATTATTTTCAGTATAGGCCATGTTTTAAACTAAGTATTAAAAGTGAGCAAAACTGAAAAGAAAAAACAAATGATGTACTAAGTGTGGATGGCATTGTACAAGGTCATTATTCTAATGCCCCTTGGCACATGTGAGTGTTATGCCCAGATTTCAGGATCCCCAAGAAACCACATCAGGGAGCCAGCCAGTCCGATGCAAAAATATAAGAGTCTTTATTCGAGCTAGCTCGGCTCCCCCACCTTGCCGACGCAGCGACAGGAAGCAGAGAGAGAGAGAACTCTGTGTGGAGAGGGGTTTTATAGGGGGTTGGAGTAAGGGGAGGAGAAAGGGCTGTGGCCTTGCCGATTGGCCAGGCGCAAGTCGGTGTCTTGTTCCTGGGTGTGGCTAGCAGAGGCTTAGACTTCCGGGAAGAAGCTCCTTGCCAAGCACATGGCCAAGGTAAGATGGAGCACTTACCCTGGGGCAAGGTGGAGGGCGTAGCCCTTACCCTGGGGCAAGATGGAGGGCCTAGCCCTTACCCTGGGGCAAGATGGAGGGCGTAGCCCTCGCCCTTTCAGTGAGTCCACACACAGAGGAGGGTGTGCAGGCGACATGGGCTGATGGTGGTCGGGACACCTGTAGTCACCCGTCCCAGGTGGTAAAGCCACTCCTACTAGCCACCTCGATTCCTCCAAGAGAAGCATGCACTGCCTCTCCCCACTTCCCCCTCTTTCGCGTGCACCATCTGGGGTAAACAGAGCCTCCAGCCAACCTCCCCCCCCCCCCCCCCCCCCCCCTTCTGACGCCCAGCTCCCTCTCCCCTGCAGCCCTGACTCCAGGGCTGCAGGAGGAGCTGGGAGGCAGCATGAAAATGCCAACCCTCAGCCTCTGGCTCCCAGTTCAGGCTCAAACACCTGCTTCCTGATCATCTCCTTCATGCTGGACACTGGATCGGGAAATCATCTCAATCACCTGTTGAAATGGCCTAGGTGAGGACCCGGAGCTCAGGGAAGACTTGCCCACCATCATAGGAGTAGAGCCATAATGAAACCTGGATATGTGAAGCTCCAAACCCATATTTCTTCCTTCACTGTTTGTCCTTTGAATGTGACGATGGTATCCCTGATTACTTTTGTTCCCTCTGCGCCCCTTCCCTGCATCAAGCCAGCCGCTAGGTGGGAGTGCGAGGGAGTAAGATTGGGTTCTCCTCTGAGCACCTTCTGAATTCCAGCAGGGCCCTCTGAAACCAACGGGCTTCTCCCCGGCCTCAGTCCTTCTGGGGGCCATGCCTCACCATCACCCAGCATTTGAGTCTGCCCACCATTTGCCCTGAAAAATTTAATTGCCAAAACCAAACAGCAAAAGAACAACTAGACTATCAGCCCCTGCTGGCTTCGGCTGGATGAACCGGATGTGAGCACAGCACGCCAGGTGTTGCTACATCGAGTCAGAAACAGGAACCACAGAAGACGGCTCAGGCACCCCAGGGCCAGGGATCCCAACACGTCCGGGTGTCCCAGAGCCAAGGCTGAGGGATGAGCCTCACTTAGTCCTAACAGGGAATAGTCACTCGGAGAGCAGAAGAAGAGCTACACAAGGCACAGGTCAGAGAAAAGAGAGAACTAAAGAGAAAAAAGAAAGGTGAAATGGCGGCTTGAAAAATCCCATATCCTACCTCATTGGTTTGTCCAAAAGAAAGAGGGTTGGTTTTCAGAATTCTAAGGTTGCTATAATACCTACAGGAAAAAGATCATTGCAAGTTAAGTTCATCCCCACCACACACACACACACACACACACACACACACGAGAGATAGATAGATAGATAGATAGATAGATAGATAGATAGATAGATAGATGATAGATAGATGATAGATAGTTACTAGTAGATATAAAAATAGAGAGACAGAGACAGACCCCTGGAGGAGCATGGTAACCTGTCATCCCTGGGCCTGAGGCCCAGCAGGCCCCTGGCACACATATGGCTGGAGTCTGGTTAAAGAAAGGGGGCTCTCTGACCAGCATGTGTCCCACGGAGACTGTGCCGGGCTCTGCAGTGAGCAGGAAGGTCTTGGCGGTGCTGAGGGAAGGAAGCATTGGCAGTTCAGAAAAGTCACCTAAGAACAGAATCTGCCAAGCCTGCTTTGAGGAGGTGGCCCAGGCTCCAAGGTCTGAGGCAGGGGCAGCAGATGAAGCTTGAGGAAAAGGCCCAGCTCCCCTCCCTGTGGCCCCACTCTCCATGCCCTGCAGTGAGGGCCCCACACCCCCCCCAGCACTGATGAGGGGCTCAGGGGCCCTAGAAAAGCACCGGATTTTTTTTGGGGGGTGGGGTGTTTTTTAACCAGAGCCTAAGACTCAAATGCATGGGGAAAATGGTAGAGCATGCATTAAGCAAATATAGTTCCCAAATTCCAAGAGAGTTCAGACTGCTGTGTGAAATACTTACACTAGCTTTGTGTTTGAGGAGGCGTTTTAACCCTAAAAGCAGTGGCAGCATCCTGTGTTTGCAAACCCAAGGGCAGAACTTGGAGACAGACAAGGCTCAAAACAAGAGAATTTAACTGATTAAAGAGAAAAGAAACATATTGGACAGACATTACGTACTTTACAAAGGTTCAGATAAAACTCAGAATAAAACCACATCACATATTATTTAGGAGGGATGCTGTATCAACTCGAATTAGGTGTAACTACATTAGGTTTAACTACAGGTTAGAGAAAAACAAGATAACCATGGCTTAAGAAAGATAGACGTTTATTCCTCTCTTGTGAAAAACAAGTCTGCAGGAGATAGTGCCAGGTCAGTATGGGATCCAGGTTCCTTCAATCTCTTTGCTCCACATTTCTCTTCAAGCCGTTTTCAGTTCCTGGTCTAAGATGACTGCCAACGTTCCAGCCATCACATCATCACATTCATTTCCTAGTTAGGAAAAAAACAAAAAAAGCAAGGAGTGAAAAGGGGCTTTTCAGAAGTTACAGACACCACTTCTCTTTGCATTCCATGGACCAAAACTTAGTCATATGGCCACACCCAGTTTGCAAAAGACGATGAGATATATTACTTTATCTAAGGCAGCCAGGTGCCCCAGCTAACAAATAACGATTCTGTGACAAATAAAGAAGATACTGCAGAGAAAATTAGTAGTTTCTCCCACAGGTGTCTAACCCATGTGCATCCTGACTATGACAATTGTAGTCAAAATTCTTATGTCCAGTGTGGGCGGAGCAGGTAAGAAGTCCCTCTGCGGCTCACTGCCCAGAGCAGGGCTTTTCCTCTCTGGATAAGCGATGATGGCTGCTTGGGTCCAGGGAGGAAAAGGCTGTGTTCCAGGAAGTTCCAGGACCCTGGCCCCACACCATCGAAAACCCTCGGTGGCATTGCAGTGTGAACGTGACCCTGGCCTCTGGGCCCAGGCCTGTTGCCTCAGCTTCCACACAGGGCCCTGGTGTGTTTCAGGCACCATCCCATCCCAGCACCTATCTCGGGGCCTGGCACACACAGTGAGCTCTCAAAGAAATGTTTGTGAAACTGATGAATAAACCGCTACATTCAACTGCCTCCCACAAGTGACTATTTTTCATGTGTGTGTAAACATTTTTAAAATATTACTGAATTCATAAATTTATAACTTCTTTCCATCTGTATTTTCTTAGTGATTTTCTAAGTGTGTGTGTGTGTTGAGTTGTGGGGGGTGGGCAGGCAGATTCTTGGGCTACCCTGTCTGGGTTTGAATCCTTAATCTGCCACGTGCTCGCTGTGTGACCTTGAGAAAGGTACTTAACTTCTCTGTACCTTGGTTTCCTCGTTTGTAATATATGATTACCAAATGGTACTGTTGCTCCAAGGGGTGTCATGAAGATTTAATGAGTTAACAATGACGTTTTGCAAATTGTGTGTGTATCACTTAGAACAGTGGTCAGCACAGAGGCTTAAGTAAAACAAAACATTTGCAAAGTCTCATTTTTCTAATGTCATAAAGAGATTCTCCTCCCCAACAAAGCTGGAAAGCTGTGGCCTGGCCTAGAGGATTTTCAATTTGGCAACACTTCAGGTTCAAGCATTTCTTAAAATGACCCCATTCCCAAGACCAAGTCAGTTCCTCATCATCAAAGACAGCTTCTGGGTGTCTCCTGGGTGTCCCCATCTAGGTTAGAGTTTCATTTGCTCTAGGAGAAGAGAATCTCCCCCCCACACACGTACACCTCACACCCATTGTTTCCACTGAGGAACCTAGGCAGGGACTCACTATATTTCTCGCTCCAAACCCTCCACCTGCCGACAACTCTGCTCCTAGCATCCCAGCCGCTGACCATGTTGCAAACAGAGACCAATTCCCTTTGATGCCCAGGACCAGACGAGGTCCATATGAGGCTCTCAAACAAAGCCTCCACTTTGTTTCTAAACAACTTAAGAATTAAAGGGGAAATAAGAACCTTATTTTCTCAGGCTCCTTTGCCTGTTCAAACAGAGAAAAACCCAAGACTCAGGGAAGGACCCAACGAGACAGAGAGAGGCAGACTTTGGGAAGGAGACGGGAGCCCGGGATGCAGAATGGCTGCAAAGCTTTGAATACTTCCTAAAGGATGGGGGTGGGGGATCCGTGATCTTTATCTAATCAGACAGTCTACCCAGGAAGTCCCTGAGATCAAAGCAAGGGGCTTTTTATTTAGCCCTGTGTCAACTTAAAAACAGCCCTGGCAAAGCCACAGATCTGGACAAGCTCACACCTCTCCCCACCCCCACGGCCCTGACCTGTCTCTCCCATCTGAACCCTCTTAACATTCCATTTGGAATAAAACCCTGGGATGAAAAGAGTCCCCGGATTACTGTAGGAAGAGACAACATATGACAGAGCAAGGCAGGAAACTTGGCAAAGCCAGTCTTTGCTGGTGGCGCAGAACAGCTAGGTGTGCGCTCTGGGGTAGGCGCCACCATCTTCATGTCTCTGAGTAGATGCCCCACCACTGGCCATTCCCCAGGATCAAAGGAGTCCTCAGAGGGAAGGTACACAGCCACGTGCCATAAGCTTTATCCCCAACCTGCCAGGCATTGTGCCGAACAATTCGGAGCAAAAGCAAGCAGTATGAGGGAGCAACTGGACCGTGATGAGAGACAGAGGCCAAGAAAGCAGAGATACAGTCCCTGGATCGTTCTGGGCGCAAAGGATGGGATGGTGGGCAGCGTCAGGGTTGGGGGTGTGCATGTAAACAGGAGGAACACCAAGGCTGACCTGTGGAAAAAAAGACAGGTGCTGAAGGGACTGGGGACTGGTTCAAGAAAAGGAGGTCACTCCTTGGAAATTAAATGGCTCAAGGGTCACAAGGCAGGAAACTCAGAATCACACTACGAAGGTAGAAAGAGCTCATCTTCCAGGATAATAGACTATACACCGGGGTCCCCCTATAATGAGGTTCCCCCTCTAGAGAGAAAGCTCAGCATCATTTCTCTCCCAGTGCAGTTCGTTCCTCCCATACGTTTCTTCCAAAAAAATACAGGGCTCCCTCAATATGATGCTATTCCTAAGAGGCTGCGGCTTCTTCGTCATTTACTTTGTTAGGCATTTAAAACACATCTCCTCTTATTTAATCTTCAAAAGTACTTTATAACTCCCACTTGATGAACTGGGTTCATCAGTTTGTATCTGATTTTTCTTATACCTGCCATGGACTATTCTTGGAGTTGATTGTTAAAACGAAAATGTTAAGCGTATTTAACATTCACCTTGAATGAAGACCTTGGACCTTGTTCTTCACCCCCAGCAGTTTGACATGGAGGCTTCCTTACGGCAGAATAGATGACTGTTTTTTCTGTCCTCTTCTTCAAACAAATACTGTATTTTTAAATAGCCAAATCCATGAGAATTGCATTATGTCATGTGATTCTTTCTGGGTTTCTATGTAGTCAGCTCATCACTTGTAGGATGTGTTTTTCTCTAGGAAATATTACCTATCTTCCTTCAAATGAGGACAAGTTGCACAAAAAGGAATTATAATTCTAATCCAAGAAACATTGGAAGTAATTGCTGATGTTCTGTAGAAAGCACTTTAACTTCCAGGTACCATCTTGGGATCTGACTGTGAAATCGCCTTTACTAACACTCACTAATGTTGTGTGGCCCTTTACAAAGCATGTCCCCATGGGATCTCTGACTTTCAAAGCTCCAAAGGTAAGGAAATGGAGGTAGAGAGCAATTGAGTAGCTCTGCTTACAAATACGAAAAATACCCAGGGCATTGTCGGGATCGATTGCCTTGTTATCTGTAAGATGTAACTAACTGTGAGATGTGCTTTGAAAATACAACTTATAGCTTCAGGATTTAGGAAGCCTTAAACCGAGGGGGGACCCATAGGTGTAAAAGAGGGTCTTGCCCTCAGATTTCAGCAGGATTTAAACTTGCATCCAAAGTCTCTCCCAAATGAGTGGGTGTTCATAGTGATTGGAGGGGAGCCTTTGGGAAGGAACTAAACTCTGCTTCGATTGGCTTTCATTATGCTCTAATCACAATCGTCTCTTTGAAATGTTATGGAAGCTCCTGCTGCCACATATAGAAAAGGCTAAAAGACAGAGGTCAAAGAGCTATCACATGACCTCTTCACATTTTCTTCCATTCCTCAGGGCTGGTGCAGACAGGTGGCAGAAATGGCATCCAACACCTCAGTAGAAGACACCTACTAAACGTATAGATAGTAGATAGTAGCTCCATGTAAAGCCAAAAGCACACTTAGAAATAACCTCATTTAAGTTTCCTATTTTCCACATGAGAAGAGTAAAGCATGGGGAGGGGGAGGAGGTACAAAAAAAACTTGCTAACGCAGCTGGAGAAAAATACAAGGACTCCGAGCTCTGATGACCACCTGTCAACACCATTTGGTCAGAAGATACTTCATTTTCTGCTGCTTCTTCTCTTGGTGTTCAGTTATTTCTTTCTTGCTGACCATAAAAAACCAAACAAACAAAAACCAAATCAGAATGTTTATTTTTGTTTTACACCAGTGTTGCAGCCCCAGAACTTCTAGATGCAAAGAACAAAGAGCCACTCCACCTGTGACCACCAGGGGGTGCCCACAAGACAGTCTGACAAATGGGAGGTGACCCTGGAGAGTCTCCCTTCTCATGGGAAACACATGTGATACCACAACTGAGACTATTATCTTTTGTTCTTAGCAAGGGGTTAGAGGTCTCAGGTCCCTTCTGAAGAGCGAGGTTGCACATCTGTCCTGGGACAGAAAATCTGCAACACATGCAAGCCTCGTGGTTAAGATGTATTTGTTTAGAGCTCTTGCTTGCTCCTCTGATGTCTGTCTCCATAAATAAAATCGGGAAAATCCTGTCGCTTTGATTTCCATACAAAGCAGAAGAGAGTTGTGATTAAATGTCGTGAGAGGGCTCACAATTTTTGCTACAGGAAAGGTTGGAGGGGGGGCGTTATACAACTCACCCCTGCCCAAGCTGTTTCCTGGAGCAGCCATCTGGTTGCCTACAAAGATTTGACCATGGACAAAACCCCTCTGATGCCTTCAGAGACAAAACTCCCTTCAGGAGAAAGGCAGATCCAAAATGCCCAGCTCTTCAGTGAATTCCACCTACATCAAAACACTGGCATGTGGGTAATATGTACTCCTTCCTCCTTCCCATTTGAAGAACTGATTCATCAATTAGGGCATGATTTTCCACATATATACCACAAACTACTTGTACAGCTGATTATTAAAATAAATTTAATTAAAAGAAGAGTAATTAACATGCACCTTGGAAGCAAACCTTCTTCTTCAATCCCAGCAGTTACAAATGGAGACTTTTTTTATGGATAAAAAATGTTTCATCACATTCCTACCCCCCCAAAAAACAAAACAAAACACTTCTCTCTCTTACTGCTTGTTGTAGTCACATGCTATGCCTGCTCCTTCCTGACCCCTGGCAACCACTGACAACCATCAATTTTTCCTCAAATGTCATGCAGAAAGGAACATACAGTATGTTCTTTTGTGACTGGCTCCTTTCACCGAGCATAGTGCCTTTGTGATTCATCCAAGTTGTTGTTGGTGTGTGTGTGTGTGTGTGTGTGTGTGTGTGTGTGTGTGAGTGGTTCATCACTGGGCAGTATCCTACTGTAGGAATATACCACAGTTTGTTTATCCATCACTCACTAACAGACATTTAAGTTGTTTCTAGTTTCGGGCAATTATGAAAAGTGCTGTAAATAATTGTGTACAGGTTTTTGTGTGCACATAAGATTTTATTTCTCTAGGATAAATATTGAGGAGTTGGATAACTGGGTCATATGATAAGTATATATTTGACTTTGTAAGAAACTACCAAATGACTTTCTGGAGTGCCTGTTCCATTTTTTAATTCATACCAACAATATAGGAGCATTCCAGTTGCCATTCATTAGCACTTGGTAGTGTCAGTATTTTTTATTTTAGCCTTTCTATATGTCTCATTACCTTCTTAGTTTGAATTATTTTCTTAATAGTTAATGATGAACATCATTTCATGTGGATATTTGCCTTCAATGTGGCCTCTATAATGAAATATATTTTGCACATTTTAAAAATCCAGTTGTTTGTTTTGTTACTGTTGAATTTTGGGAGTTCTTAATGTGCTCCGGATACAGATTATCAGGTATGTGTTTTTCAAACATTTTCTTTCAGAATGTAGCTTTTCTTTTCATTTTCTCAAGAGTGCCTTTGGCAAAGCAAGCTTACTAATTTTGGTGAATTCCAATTTATCAATAGTCTTCTTTTATCTATATTGTGTGTTGGTGTCAGGTCAAATCCCATAGCGGTAAGTCTTTCCTCTTTTGTTTTTTGTCTTCTTTTTAAATTTTTATATAATTCTACATTTTATTTTTAGACCAATGATTCATTTTGAGTTAACTTTTGTATAAAGTGTGAGGTTTAGGTCAAGGTTCACTTTTTGGATAGAATGTTTAATTATTCCAGCATTTGTTAGAAAAACACACACACACACACACACACACACACACACACACACACACATTCTTTCTCCTTCCTTTTAATTATCTTTGCACCTTTGTCAAAAAGTCAGTTAATCTAACTTGTGTGGGTCTTTTTCTGGATGATCTATTCTGCTTTGCTGATTTATAAGTATATTCCTTCCCCAATACCTCACTGTCTGGATTACTGTAGCTTTAAGGTAGTCTTTAAATCAGGTTGAATCCACCAACTTTATTCTTTTGTAAAATTGTTTTACTAATTTTTTTATCCTAATTGTTTTTATAATTTTCTTTTTTTTTAATTCTAAATTCTTTAATTTTTATGTAAATTTTAGAATCAGCTTGTCCTTATCTACAAAAAGTCCTGATAGCATTTTAGTACAATTGCGATAAATCTTTATGTCAATTTGTGTAGGATTTACATTTTACTATGTTTAATCTTATAATCCACCAATATGGTATGTCTCTCCATTTATTTAGGACATCTATGGTTTTTAAAATAATATTTTGAAGTCCTTAGTATACAGATTTTGCACATGGGTTTTTAGATGTATAAATTATTTATTTTTCTTTGGAGCTATTGTTAATAATTGTCATGGGCTGGATTGTGTCTTGTCAACATTTATATGTGGAAGTCCTAACCTCCAGTACTTCAGACTGTGACTCTGTTCAGAGATAGGGACGTTAAAAAGGTAGTTAAGTTAAAATGAGGTCATTAAGGTGGTCTCTGATTTAATCTGACTAGTATCCTTAGAGGAAAAGGGGATCAGGACACAAAGACAGCCATCTACAAGCCAAGGAGAGAGGCCTCAGAAGAAACCAACCCTGTCGACACCTTGATCTCAGGCTTCTAGCTTCCATAATTGTGAGAAAATAAATTTTTATTGTTTAAGTCACCAATCTGTGATACTTTGTTATATGGCAGCCCTAGCAAAATAATACAATAATCTCTCCTTTAAAAAAAAAAAGGTGTTTCAGTTGTTCAAAGTTTTTTGTGTGTAATCTCTCCTTTTAAAAAAAGGTGTTTCAGTTGTTCAAAGTTTTTTGTGTGTGGGTGTTTTGTTTTGTTTTTCGAGATTCCTTGAGATTTTCTACATAGACAAGTATGTCATCTGAAAATGGGGACAGTTTTTATTTTTCCTTCCTAATCTGAAGCCCTCTTATTCCTTGTTCTTGCTATAACGATGGCTAGGACTTCCAGTTTAATGTAGAATAGGAATGAATATCAAGAGAAGACATTCTTGCCTTGTTCCCAAACTTAGACCATTAAGTATGATGGTAGGTGTAGGATTTTTTTACTGTCATTCTCAAGTTGGGGATGTTCATTTTAATCCTTGTTTGTGGATAATTTTCACCATGAATGGGTGTTAAAACTTGTCAAATGTTTTTTCTATATCTACTGATATGAACATGTGGTTTGTCCTCCTTCACCTGTTAATATACTGGATTGCATTGACTAATTTTTGAATATTGAATCAGCTGTGCATTTGCTCGATAAGCCAGTTAGTTTTATACATTGTTAAATTTTATTTTTTAATGTTTTTGATCTGTATTCATGAGCAATATTGGTCTGTAGTTTTCTTGTAGTGTGTTTAACTTTGGTGTCAGAATAATAACAGCCATATAAAATTATATTAGAAGTGTTGCCTCTTCTTTATTTTCCCAAGGACATTGTTTAGAATTAGTGGATGTCTTCTTAAAATAATTATTACAATATGCCAGTGAATAAAATCCAGGTCTGGTAAGATTCTGTAGTGGAGTATTCCATCTCCCTGTTCTGATAAAGTCACCTTAGTTTTCTTTTGGAGCATCAAGATAAGATTTTAAACTATAGATTCAATTTATTTACCAGTTATAGGACTATTCAGGTACCTATTTTATCTTGGTTAAGTTTAGGTGTTTGTGGGTTTTGAGAAATTGTTCCATTTCATCTAAGTTGTAGAATTTATGTGCACCTGGTTATTCATAGTGTTTCCTTACTATTGTCTTAAATGTTTCTAGAGTCTTCTTATTATTGTTTTACCTAGAGGCCCGGTGCACGAAATTCATGCATGGGGGGTGGGGTGTCCCTCAGCCCGGCCTGCCCCCTCTCCAATCTGGGACCCCTTGGGGGATGTCCGACTGCCGGCAGTTGGACATCCCTCTCACAATCTGGGACTGTGGTTCCTAAGTGCTCGCCTGCCTGCCAGCCTGATTGCCCCCTAACTGCCCCCCTGCTGGCTTGATTGATGCCTAACTGCTCCCCTTCCAGCCTGATCTCCCACAACTGCCCTCCCCTGCTGGCCTGATCTCCCCCAACTGCCCTCCCCTGCTGGCCTGGTCGCCCCCAACTGCCGTCCCCTGCTGACCTGATCGTCCACAACTGCCTGCCCCTGCCGGCCATCTTGTGGCAGCCATCTTGGGGTGGCCATCTTGTGATTATGTTGCGCATGATGCCACCTAGGCTTTTATTATATAGGATCTCCTATATAATAAGAGAGGGTCTCCTCTTTTATTCCTGACATTGTTAATTTTTGCCTTTTCTCTTTATCAATCATGCTAGAGTTTATAAATTTTATTGACCTGTTTAAAGAACCACCTTTTAGTTTAATGGATTTTTTCATTGTTTTTCTGTTTTCAGTTTCATTGATTTGTGTTCATATCTATATGATTTCTTTACTTCTGCTTGCATTGAGTTTGTTGTACTTACCTCTGTTACTGGTTTCTCAAGCTTGAAGCTTAAATTGATTTGAGACCTTTCTTATTTCCTAGCATAAGCATTTAATACTTTAAAGGTCCCTCTAAGAACTGCTTTATTTGCATCCCACAGTCTTTTTTTATAAGTTTTTATTGATTTTAGAAAGAGAAGAAAGGGAGAGGGAAAGAGAGATGGAAACATCACTGAGAGAGAAACATCTGTCTGCTGCCTCCTGCATTCCTCCTACTGGGGATCAAATCTGCAACCCAAGTGTGTGCCCTAACCAAGAATGAACCTGTGACCTCTTTCTTGGTGCATGGGTCAATGCTCAACCACTGAGCCACACCACCACCCGGGTGCATCCCACAGTCTCAATATGTTGTATTTTTATTTTTGTTTAGTTTAAAACATCTTCTAATTATCTATGTCTGTTCCTTTGTTTTCTCAATCCCCTATTTCCACTTTCCTGCCTGCTTTGGATTGTTCAACTTTTTTGGTATTTTACCCAAGTCTCAGATTGACATTTCCAACCATCCAGTGGTGCTGTTCTCCAGATTCCAGACACAGCCAAAAATAGCAAGAGCATTCAGGAATCTCCTGCTTTAAGAAAAGCCGTCATGCCAACATTTTAAAGTACCTGTTCCAGTAGAAATAGGAGTGATTATTTACATCATCAAAAGGTTTATTTAAAGATTCTGTAGTGGAGTATTCCATCTCCCTGTTCTGATAAAGTCACCTTAGTTTTCTTTTGGAGCATCACCTCTGCCCCATTCATAGTTCATGTGACTTGGGTTATATAATCTTCCACTTGTTTTATTTTTGAGATGAGGGCTGTTGTATTTTTGTCACTTACAATGGAAGGTTCTTGATGACTAATAAAAATTCCTATAAACAGGAAACTCCATAGTGCTTTTAAGTTGTTTGTGTGGCCCTAGCTGGTTTGGCTCAGTAGATAGAGCCTCGGCCTATGGACTGAAGGGTCCCAGGTTTGATTCTGGTCAAGGGCATATGCCCGACCATCCCCAGTAGGGGGCATGCAAGAGGCAGCCAATTAATGGTTCTCTCTCATCATTGATGTTTTTATCCTTCTCTCCCTCTCCCTTCCTCTCTGAAATTATATATATATTTTTTTAAGTTGCGTGTGTGTGTTTACTCCCTTCTTTGTTATATTCTATGACTCTGGTCTCTGAATTCCAAAAGGACAAGGACTGTGACTGTCTTGTTCACTGTGCAATATTCTATGACCAACATATATATGTGGAATGAATAAAGGGTCATTGGTCTTCAACTTGGAATAGTTTGTGTCAGGATGCAAATGGGTTGGTTGACTTGAGTGTAATGAGACTGGAACATGTTTCATGACCATGAGTGGGCTGATTCTCAGGTAATTCCCAACGTGGCTTCCTCTCTCGGGCCCTGGCCATCGTGGGATACTCATTGACTGTGTCCCTGGAGATCACAAAACATGTATCCCATCTTGGACAATCCCTGACAATGTTCATTCTAGTTTTTCAAGAAGAGTTTACAATCCTTACTTCAAAATTGTACTAGCTTGTGACTTTGCCCGTCAAAGTCATACTTGCCTGTAGGACCAACCATGTAATTTGTAGAATCCAGTGCAAAACGAAAATGTGGGGCCCTTGTTCATAAAGCATGGAAGAAGTATCATTAAAGTTACTAAAATATAAAGCTGTTTCCTCTCATGGTTTCGTTCTTGACCTGTCATGATGTTTTTTATCTGCTATTTAAGTAAAGGACAATTAAAATAAAATTTTAAGTTATTAGTATGAATTTTACCATTTATCTTTACATTGTGAAACACCAGTTTTAAGTGCAAGTGCAAGACCATTTAACTTGTGGGAGGAATCACCAAAATTATGCAATTTGTATTTCATAACTTGTATATATCCATATGTATTTTGTTCTTACCAGAACAGAGGAAATGCTGCAGAAACAGACTCAAATGTTTTAATTTTACTTCTTTAAACATTCTCAAACGACCAACAGACCCTACTTTGGGCTTAGTGATGATGTTATTTTCAGCATACATAGTCGGCTAATATAGGATATAAGTTTTCTTGATCATTCATGTTTCTTATAAAACCATGTTCTTCTTTCTGCATTGGAAGCAAGTTCTGGTATGAACAGAAAGTGTGGCCTCCCAGGGCTGTAAGGGCTAAAGTTTGCTTTGCATGTTGTAGACATACATGTTTTCAGTCTTGCCAAAACTTCATGCATCACGGGTCTACCAGAGTCCTATGCTCATGGGCCCTGGCAAACACTACCTGCAAATGGGCAGCAAAGAACAGCAGGCCCATACATTGTACAGATCCCTTGTGCACATATCTCGATTGCCCCGTCAGACTTCACTTACACAGCACAAGTTAAAGGATAAAATTATTAAGAATGTCAAGATAACAACAGCAGAGCATTCAACCAAGCACTCGGCCCCCCTGGGCACAATTTGTGCAAGTTACATAGCCATGGAACTGGCCCAGCATGTCTGTGTAGAAACCACCAATACAGTGATTCTGCATTTTATATTTATTTTACAGTTCTACCCACACTTGACTTCCTGGGAAATCTACAAAATGCAGTGTGACATTTTGAGATCATTAACCACTTGACAGGGGAGGAGAGAGAAATTTAAAGCAAATGTGTCAGGAGTCACACCTAATCAAAGATCAATCTAAAGCAAAGATAAAAGCACCTTGGAAATTGCAACATGAGTCCATGGCAAGATAGGGTTTGATCCCAAATATTTTGGGAACAGGTCAGTTATGTCAAGGAACACATAGCTGTTCTCCAAAACGTACTGAAATAAAAATATTCACATTTTTTCCCACCTGCCACATCCCCTTTCCACTGCCTCCTTTTAAAGAGACTAAGCTGATGTCCCATCTGTAAGCTATAATGTTCAAACCTAAACAGCTTGGTGGTATAAAATGATTGTTGTCCATGTGAAAAAAAAAAGCCTCATTGTTCTTTCAACAAGAAATAAATTTTATGATCAATTGAAGGTAATGTTGCCCTTTATACATTATAAAAATTTATTTCTTGTTTCATTTTTATTATTTTTGAAATCTTGAAAAATGTATTACACATTTATCTTCTTCTTAAACAGAACATACAGATTCTTATTTGACCTTTCCTTCAGGACTAAGGATGATCATTTGAAACATCAATTATTGTATTTTTTATTAGGTTCAACTAAGTGATTCAGGAGCATTTACAGACAAGGCATTATGCCAAGATTAATGTCTGTCTGAATCAGTGTGGGCTGCTATAACAAATATATCATAATCTGGGTGATGTATAAACAACAAGCATTTATTTCTCACGGTTCTGAAAGCAGGAAGCCTGAAAGCTGGGTGCCAGCGTGGTTCAGTTCTCAGTGAGGACCCTCTTCCTGGTTTGCAGGCTGCCAACTTCTTTGCGTATCTTCACCTGTGCAGAGGGCTAGTTAGCTCTCTGGCCTCTTCTGATCAATGTACTGATCCCATTCTTGAGGGCCCTACCTCATGAGCTAATCTCCTCCCAAAGATCCCCATCTCCAAGTATCATCACACTGGGAGAAGGGTTTTAACATAAATTTGGGGTGGGAGGTGGACACATTCTGTTCATTGCAATGGCCCTTGCCATTTGGTGTTTATGATCCTGTTGGAGAGGTAAGGCAGGTGTATAAGTTCAAAGTTCTTGGCAAAATACAGTGCTATTATATAAATCAGAACAAGTACTATCGGAACACAGAAGAGAAAGGAGTGAGAGAACATTATGAGAATTCAAATGGGTCTTGAAGGATGATTTGGGCATGCTAAGGTGTGTGCCGCGCTCAGAAATTCACAGTGCTGAAATGAAATGATAGGTGTGAAATAGAGCAGGGTGTTTTAAAACATTGGAACCACAGGTCATATGTTTGGCCATAGATGGAACTTACATCTATCCACAGTGGGAGCCATTAGAAGGTTTTGTAATAGGAGGATGACAGCAGCATTACACTTTAGTGCATCAATGCATTTTGAAATGTGTAGGATTGTTTGTACCTATAAAAACCGTAGTGCTATTATAGTACGTGTTTTTGACTAGTTATTATAATTTTTCTGTTACCTTTTGGTTTGCCAGCTATTCTTGATTGTATCAAAATATCTATCTGGATATAGACACACTTAGGTCTAACATTCTATTAAAATTCTGCCTCTAGTCTACTAAAAGCTAGGAAACTAAACAACCAACATTATTATAATTACACTTATGCATAAACAGGCTTTGAGAAATAGACTGAAATTTGCTATTTCTCTCAATTATTTGCTGTTTTACTTAGTAAACAGCAAGGATTAGCCTAAGAGTAAAGTACATGGGTATAGACTTCAGTAAGGATTAAGGTTTCTGAAGGAAACTTCTGGTTTAAAATCGTGGAATTCACCAGGACTATCTTTTCTTCCTACTCAAATCTCCTTACAATGACTGCCAGGGGATTTGAAAAAAAACCAAATTAATCAACAAGGTCAAAGAGAATAAGAGACAATTTGCCATAAATGCTTTCAACAAATTTTTGGGAGGTGAGAAATGGATGGAGGAATGGTAATTACCTTGGCAGAACGAAGAAAGGAGAAAGCCAATTGCTTGCAGACAAGTGGGAACAGATCTGCTTCACCCCGAAGAACCTCTGGGTTGCTCAGTGTTTATAAGAAATGAATATTTGAAAAGGAAGGTGAGAACAAAGCTCACAGCGAAAAAGGGCGTTTGCTGGAAGTTGGCCCACAGTGTGGTTGAACCCATCATGTCTCCGCTCACGTGTGCGTTCATGCAGCAGCCCTTTCCCTACTTCCTGGCAGCAAGTTGGAGGTTTATTCTTCGGAGTAATGAGGCGTGGGAAGCAGGCCCAGAGAAATGCAGAGATGAAGCAGGGTGAAATGTCTACGTGTCATACTGTGGACTCCCCAAGCCCTTTCCTCACCCCGCTTCCAGAACTCTCTCTCTCTCTCTCTCTCTCTCTCTCTCTCTCTCACACACACACACACACACACACACACACACACACACTAGCTAGAGATTCAGATTCTCCTCTAAAACAGTCCAGAAAACATACCGATGGATAATGACATTTGAGAGTTCTTCAATGAATCGGTGATTCACTTCCCCATCACTGTATGGGGAGATTTAGAGAAATGCTCCATCCTTGGTCATAGTGTAGCCTCCTCACCCTTGACTACAGACTGAGGTTTTCCTTCTGACATCAAATACATGCTGTCTTTCCCGGCACCCAACTCTCTGACACCAACTAGGTGTCCATCTGTTCAGGTCCCACCGTTAAAGGGCTCAGTCCCATTGCGAAAGAATCATTTAAATCCTGTGAGTATTGATAAAATGTGACTCAACATGCTTCTTTATCTACCCAGACCTTGTTTAAGATAAGGAAGGATGACAACTTCACTGGAAATGACTCATTGAAATCTACATTCAATATGTAGATTTTAGTTGAAAAATATGTATTTTGATAAGTAGTGGTAGTTATTTCTAAGAAGGGCGTTGCTGCTATATTAAGAAATAAAATCTATTGATCTAGTTATCTATTCTCAAAACCTTTGTGTGTGTGTGTCTGTGTTTGATATTTTTTAAGTAATTCAAAGCAAGCCATTGTTCTATGTCTATTTAACAACCTGTGAAACAATTCTTTAACTACAGTTGTGAAAGGGACACTGTGACAATATTAAAACATGTTAGAATAAGAATTGTCCAGAAATACAAAAAAAAATTAAAAAATAAAAATAAAGGACTTGTCCCATAAGACTGCCTCACTTCAGATGCCAACCATAAGTCTCCACCACCAGTATTTCTGACTAACCAGCTGTATATCAGGGGTTCCCATGACCCTTTTCTCATGTTTGATCATTTGCTGCAACAACTCAATTAAAATATCCAAGGAAAGTGCTTTACTTAGTATTACCAGTTTACTAGAGAGGATACAACTCAGAGACAATCAAATGGAAGAGAGGCGTGTGCCAGCTTCCACCCCTGGCACTTCAATGTGTCCACCTTCCCAGAAGCTCTCTGAACTCTATGGTGTAGGGGTGCTTAAGGGAGTTTCATTGCATAAACTGATTAAATCATTGGCCTTAGGTGATTGAACTCAATCTCCAGATCCCTCTCCCTTCCCCAGAGATCAGGGGGTGGAGCTTGGAATCCCAACCCTCTAATCATGGCTTGGTTTTTCTGGAGACCAGACACTATCCTGAAGCTATCCAGGAGCCCCTCAGCCAAAAGTCATCTCATTAGCATACCAAAAACACTCTTCTTACTCTGATCCCAAGGGTTTTAAGAGTTCTGTGAGGAGGAAACTGGGACAGAGACCAAATATTTTTATCATACCACATAAACACATCACCAGATAACTGTGAAACCTCTCCAACATGAAAGAATAAGATAAACAAGTAGAAAAGAAACACAGAAACGAATAAAAGTAGTGAAAATAGGCCTGGCTGGGTAGCTTGGTTGGTTGGAGTGTCATCCTGATAGGCCAACCTTGCATTTGATCCCCCGATCAGGACACATACAGGAATCAACCAATGAATGCATAAAAGTGAATCAACAGATCAATATCTCTCTCTCTCTCTCTCTCTCTCTCAAATCAAGCCATCAATAAAAAAATTTTTTAGCCCTAGCTGGTTTGGCTCAGTGGATAGAGTGCCGGCCTGCGGACTGAAGGGTCCCGGGTTCGATTCCAGTCAAGGGCACATGCCCAGGTTGTGGGCTCAATCCCCAGTAGGGGGCATGTAGGAGGCAGCTGATCAATGATTCTCTCTCATGATGTTTCTATCTCTCTCTTCCTCTCCCTTCCTTTCTGAAATCAATAAAAATGTATTTAAAAACAAGAAAGAAAAAAAAAGAAAAGGGCAATAGGATACAAATTGCTTTAAAAAATTTTTTAGAAATATTGAAAATATGATTAGTATTCTCAAATAAGTGATAACAATAGCGGGTCAAAATAAGAATAGGTTGCTATGAAAAAATAAAGAGAAAAAATGAGCTCTTGTAAATAAAAATATATGATGGTGGAAATTTTTTAATTTAATAGAAAAGTGACAATGTTGAGCAAAATTCCCCAAGGGAAGAGGCAATGAACATAGAGAAACTAAGGGAAGCAAGTTAGAGAACTAAGCCAGTATCCAGGAACAAGAGTTGCAGGGAGAACAGAGAAAAAGGAGAAAAGTTATCAAAGAGACCGTGCTAGACAATTTCCCAGAACAGAAAGACGGGAGTTTCCACACTGGAAGTTCTCTGACAGCTCCAGACAACAAATGGAAATTTACACCAAGGGGCACAGTTGAGAAATTTCTGAATACTGAGGTTAAAGAGAAGATCCTAAAGGCTTCCAAAAATTAATAACAAATTACATAGAAAAGAATGGGAACCACAGTCATCAGGCAAGAAGATTCCAACAATAAGATTTCCATGGATTTGTGTTATGCTTTCACAATCCCAACAGAGAATGAATTTCCACCAGACCTGGCTTCATTGGTGTGCTACAGAGAAGTCACACGGGGCCCTAATCTCAGAAGGGGGTCCTGCGCTTGGGCTTAATACTGCAGTCACCATTTTTAAATCTTAATAATTTTATCTTTGAACTCCTATTTTGTAAGTGAAGTCCAATAGGAAAGGGGCACATGAGCAGTGCTGGCTCCTGCCGCCTCCTCACCACCTACCTCCTGGCAGGTGTCCTGGCTACCTGCTCCCCAACCCCCACTGAGAGGCTCTTGCTTCCCTCTGCCCCTGCCCCCACCCGCCATGGGCCTGGTACAGGTGCAGGCAGGGTTGGGGTTGGGCATGCACACCCCCCCATACTTGGTGGCCAGGCTGGGCTCTAGGTGTCAATGGAGGTCTACACTCACCCCACAAGTATCCCCATGACTGAGGGAATGTGACATTAAAAAGGAAATTTTAAAAAAACACCATGAGAGGTTGAGAGAGGTCACAGAAGAAGCAAAAAAAAAAAACCCTTTTCCCCTGCTTTTTGGGAAAAAGAGCCCCACATTTTCACTTTGCACTGGGTCTCATGAATTATATTTCATCCCTGGTTTCAATTTAGAGACAGCTTGAGAAAGAAAACATTTTTTTTTTTACCTCGAAAACCCAACTGTGAATATTATCAAAGATAAAAAGAGCAGGTACTCCTAACATTGGTTGATTGCTTTAAGGATGTCAAGATGGTTCCGCTGTGGACCATCAATCCCACAGTTGGAAGTTCCTGGTTTCAGTGCATCTTTTCTGAGCCTCGCCCTGACTACTGGGTTAGGGCACTGACTCCGGCATTAGATTCAGACCCAAACAGCCACAATTTCTGACCCAAAAAGACAGTTTCAGGCAGAACTAGATGCTCCTCGGGGAACCCACAAGTGGAGTTGGGGTCCTAGTGGAGTTTTTGCCACATGAATAGAGGGACCTGTTTGTGGAGAGTTTCGTGGGGTCTTATAAGTTCAAGTGAAGGCGAAGCGATCTCAAGGAGGTTGTGAGACTTTGAAAACGACAACCAAGAATGAGGAGGATTTCCTTCTCTGGGAATTTTAAGAGGAAAAGAGATTCCTGCTCATCTGGACAGGCAAGGTGTGGGCCAGCCGCAAAGGGCAGGGGATGGAGACTCAGAAAGCCTCTCTAGCCACCTCCCCCCCAGCTCCTGAGTCTCTGATTTTTATTTTCGTAGACACCAAGGTCATTGCCAGCTGTGAGCATAGCCAAGTCTAGACCTACTTGCTTCACACAGATCCACATTCTCAAAGTGCTTAATTCTCCCCCCCATCTTTTCCCTGTCTGCCACCCCTAGAACCGCAGACCTCACTGGATTGGGTGACCTGACAACTGCCCTTTACATAGGGATTTGTATCGTAAATTGCCACTAAGAGGCCTCTGATACACGTCTTCCTCACAAATTTATGCTGTCGTGGTTTTCAGACAGAAACGGGCATGTACACATGTGGCGGGCTTGAGGCTCATCAGACAGGTTCTATTAATTTGGTCGCCAGGTGGTAACCATATTATTTCATGTTTCTCAGTAACTTTTGCGCAACACAATTACCTTTGACAGTTCTTGAGTGGGACAGCAATTTCCAGCAAATGTTTTCAGTAACCAGAGGCCAGCTGAAAGGAAACGTGAGTGCTTCGGGTAAGCTTTGAGTGCGGCTCTGACAGCTCTTCAGCACCTCCGTGGTGTTATAAATAGGAATTCTGTGGAAATCCAGGCCCATGGAACTCAACAGAAGGGAGCTGAGCAAGGCCAATGCTTTCCACTGTATCAAAGAAAGAATTTGCCCTTGCACAGGATAAATTCTCCATGCTGAAGTTCTTCCAAACTCCAGAATACAGAAGTTTCTTTTCCTGGGGTTTCATGCTTTGTCCTCCTTCATGCTAATTCCACACTGAGAAGGGTGCGACTTTCACTTCTTGAACTTGCCTGACTTTATATGTGCCTTCGGCATTCCTCAAAGTTGTCTAAGGAAGAGGTACATCAATTCAACCTCCATGTATTAGTTTCCAGTTTGAAGAAAAAAGATACTAAGTTATCACAGATGGGCTGTTCAAAATCTGATCTTAAAGAATGGGAATATGAAAGCGAATTGCTTTTCCACACTCCCCCACCAGCATCTCTCTCTCTCTCTCTCTCTCTCACACACACACACACACACACACACAGCCACTTTCTAAGAAAATATAAAACAAAGTGCCTGCAGTCTCTAGTCACCCACCATAGGAAAAGAAAGGAACAACGTGTTCCCCCAAATCATCAGGAGTTAAAAGGACTGAAACACACAATTGATAAATATGCAGTGTGTGTAGCCGGTGGGGTTGAACATGAGGTCACGTGCCACGACCACATCCCAGAGAGTGTACTGTGACTCACATCCCATTGGCGTGGTGCGGAGCAAAACTTCCCTTGGACACACCGAAGGGAAGAGCCTACTCGTTGCTCCAGTTTCATTAGCAATGCTTTACAGGCAAGCTTTCTTTTGATCTCCAGTGACTAGACACATTATATCATCAGCTCTAAATCATGCCACATTTTTTCCCTTCTGCCTAAAACTGGTCTCATTGGTGAGGACAACACCAGCTAATCTGTAACATGTTGCAGATTGCAACATCTCCTGGTGTCATCATTTGTCACCTTCTTTATTTGCTAATCAGCCACTTTGTCAATAACAGTTGCTGGTTTTTCTCCCAGACTCACAGAACAGAATTTTGATGATAAACTTTTCCAGCATACCTCTTTCTGCCAAAGTTTTTAAATCAGCAATGACTGCTTTTGAATTTGTCTCCAAGTGTCTCAAGCCTTTATTCCTCTTTGTATGTGATCTCTGGCAGAGAACAACAGTCCAAAAGTGATCTGTAGAGGGTATAATATAGAATAACTCAATTAGACATGGTCCTTGTTGCCCCAGAGTCACAAGTGGTGGTTTGTCAACCTTTTTCACATGTTGAACATTAATCTTCTGCTTGTTTTGGAAGACAAGAGGAGACACCACCAAGAGGCAACACATGAATAACCAAGCCATTTCTGTATCATGTTCAATATACCAACAGTAGGTTGAGGTATTTTATTTGATTATTTTAAAAAATAATAGAACTTAATCAGTTTATTTCTTATTATACAAACACACAACATGTCTGTTACAAAAATATCAGGAAGTACATGCAAGGAAAAGTAAGTAAATAAGTAAATAAATAAATATTCAAATTTCCCCTGTGGGATCACTGTTGGTTAGTTGGGCCAATACATTCACAAGTATTTCCTCACTTGGCTGTCTCTACTAAAAAGTCTGGGAAAAGTAAATCCAGACTCCCTTGCAGCTTAGGTGGTTATATGACACATTTCTAGTCAATGAGATCTAAATAAAAAACAAACAAACACATGCTATGGGAGTTTCTAGGAAAACTCCAGGTTCTCCCATCTTTCTCCCTACATTTGGAACTGTAGCAGCTATCTTGAAACCATGAGACAGTAAGCATGAAGATGAAAGCGAATATGTTAAGGGTGACTGAGTGGGCACCTGGGCATCATTGAGCAACTGAACCAATGCCAGCAACCTCCCACTTCCAGATTTCTTACCAAGTAAGAAAATAACTGCCTATTTATTTAAGCCACTGGTAGTTGTATTTTCTTTTATATCCAGTATTTCTAACTAATACACCCAGCCACATAGAAAAAACTCATCATACCAGTGTGCTAAAGTATTCTAGGTGTTCTAAGAGCTTTTGGTTTTAAAAGAGGTAGAATACATGTCTTTTTGTTTAACCCAGAACTTTTAAAAATTTGCCATTTAAATCAACTTTGGTAATAACTTTACTCTTGTAATACTACTACTACTACTACTACTACTAATCATAATAATAATAAAATAGTTGATATTCTTATGATTCTTTAGCTTTTATTATCTCATTCTCTTATCTCCATTTTGAAAGTAAAAAAAAAAACTGTGACTATAGTTAACAATACTGTGTTGTATATTTGAAAGTTGCTAGAAAAAAGGAAAAGAAAGTTGCTAGAAAGTAGATCTTAAAAGTTCTCATCACAAGAAAAAAATTGTAACTATGTGAAGTGATGTGAGAGATGTTAACTAGATTTCTTATGGTAATCATTTTGCAAATATATATGTCAAATGATTATGCTATACCCCTTAAATTAACACAATGTTTTATGTCAATTATCTTATATAATAAAAGTGTAATATGCTAAATGTCCAACAGATCAGTTGAATGGTTGGTCAACCGCTCAACCAGTCACTATGATGCACACTGACCACCAGGATGCAGACGCTCTGACAGGTAAGTTAGCTTGCTGCTGGGGTCCAGCCGATTGGGACTGGGAAAGAGGGCTGGACATGCCCTGGAGCCCTCCCGTGGTCCCTCCCCAGCTGGCTGGCCCCCATCGTCCCAGATTGGGACTGCGTGAGACAGGCCTCAATTGGCCCCAACTGCCGGCCAGGCCGAGGGACCCATGCATGAATTCATGCACTGGGCCTCTCGTATCTCAATAAAACTAGAAAGAAAGAAAGAAAGAAAGAAAGAAAGAAAGAAAAGAAAGAAGAAAACTGAAGTGCAGAAGAGATTGAATTTGCCCAGGAAAGAAAAGGCCAATGGAAAATAAATGGCAAATAGAAAGGAAATTTAAGTATTATGGTTATAAATACTTGCCTCTTTCAGTCATATTACATGCTAAGATTTCTCTAGTGATTTCTAGCAAATACTCAAACCTTCAGCTTAGAGCAGTGGTTCTCAACCTTGGCTGCACATTAGAATCACCCTGGAATCTTGTTAAAATCCTGATTTCTGGGCCTCATCCTCCGGAAATTCTGTTTCTTTGTTACTAATGATGAGGCCCAGAAATCAGGATTTTTAACAAGATTCCCAGGTGTTTCTAATGTGCAGCCAAGGTTGAGAACCACTGGCTTAGAGGCTGAATAAACAGGAACTCACCTGAGGGCAATTCTAAAAGCCAGCTGATATCAATTAGCTGGAAGGTTTATTTGCTAACAGGTCACCCAGACAGAGCCAGGTGGTCCCAGGGCTCATAACTGTGCTAAAGGTAGGGTGTGCTTCCTGCACTGAACTGATTGTTTGTGCCTCCCAAATTCATATGTTGAAACCCTAATTCCAATGTGATGATATTCAGATATGTGACCTCTGTGCTAATTAGGTCATGAGTGGAGCCCTCATGAATGGGGTTAGTGCCCTTGTCAGAAGAAACCAAACAGCTGGCTCTCTCTTCCACCACATGAGGACACAATGAGAAGACAGCCGTGTGAAAAACAGGAAGAGGAATCCTTACCAAGTTGGAATCCCGATCTCAGACTTTCAACCTCCAGAACTTTAAGAAGTAAATGTTCATTTTTTTAAAATGCCCTGCTTATGGTATTTTGTTATAGCAGCCCGAGCTGACTAAGGCACTTCAAAATGTCATCATAAAACCAGAGGAGAAGCATGCTAACTTTCTCTAGTCCTTTAAAAACAGAGTATTTTCACCTTTTCTAAGAAATTAAGCCCCATGCTTAACCACAGAGCCCTTGGGAAGAGTAGAGCTAGGATGTCAACCCTGGTCTATCTGACTCTAATGCCAAGAGGCTAGTTCACTAGGCAATACTCCCCAACTACAGCACCTGTTTGGCATTTTCAAATATTGTGAACACCCATTGTGAATGTTGGGGGTAGGGGAATAGGACCCTACAGAAAACTAGACTGGTCAGTAGCTGAGTCTCCAATCTGCCATTCTGCACACGAGACTGCGCACCTTACCTGTCCTGTTTGAACTTTTCCTATAAAATTAGAGTTGATGATACAGCAAAGGAGATCATGTATATATGAGAAGGTTGAGCAAACCCCTATGAAAACCCCCTCCTCAGAATCTCTTTCTCTCACCTCTCCCTTCTCCCCACCCTTCTCTTGATGATGGATTTGTTGGTGTATCAGTTAACTTTGGTATATAGCAAACTACAAAAACTTAGTGGCTAAAAACAACCACCATTTATTATTTTTCAAAACTCTATGGATGTGTTGGGTGATCCTTCTCATCCATCTGGGATGGCTTGGCTAGACTCTCTCATGTGTCTTTGAGCTACTGGGGGGTCAGCTGGTAGCTGGCTGCTTCAGAATGGCCACAATCACATCTTAATAACTGGATGGCTGTCAGGCAGGCAATAAGGGGACTAGTCACATGTCTCTCACCTTCCAGCAGGCTAGCTTGTGCTCATTCACCTGGTGGTCACAAGAGAGTGAGAGAAAGTGTGCAATACCCCATGAGGCCCAGACTCGGAAATGGCAGGCCCATTTCTGCCACATTCTATGAGCCAAAGCAAGTCACGGGCCAGCCCAGAGTCTGTGGGTGAGGAAATAAACAGATTCTCCCCCTTGATGAGAGCAGCTGCAGAGTTAAGGAGAACTTGTGGCCATTTTAGCAATTAATTACAATATTCAGCCAGTTTTCTGGAGCCACACATATGAGCCAGCCTTCCCAAACCTTCTCTGCCCGAAAACCCAGACAGTTTGTTTTTCCAGTGGGGCACAGATTGCAGGTCTGGACGGGTCGTTTGTTTTTCTGTTTGTTTTGACTTTTGGCTATTTCCAGGATGTTTCTTTCAGAGAGGAGAAGGCTCAGTTCTGTCTGCCATGTGCATTAAGATGAGCTGTGATGGAGCGTTGCTTTGTGGTCAGAGGCCCTGGGACCTGATGGCGAATAGTCAGCAGACCATGACAGGCCCTGGGGGTACTGGAGACTGCCCTTCCAACATCAGAAGACAGTCTTCCTTCTGAGGTGCTTGGAGCTGCCTGACAGCCAGGGTTGTGCAAGTCAAAAGCATGACCCATGTTACTCAGCCCTGCCAAGGGTGACAGGGGAATTCACTTCCCCGGCTCATCGGAGACACTCCCAGCCTGATGAATTTGTGGAACTCCCGGCCCTTGGATGACAATATCTGGCTCGCACTTTCTCTGCTTTCAGCTTTGGAGATTGCACAAGGGACATGAAAGGTTGCAGAGGGCCTTGGAATGTCCTGTTTGAGGAAAGTACACATGGGGCCCTTTGGGACGGGAATGAGGGGGGGGATCACACGCTCCTGACAGGGTGCCCCTTGAAGGCATGTGGGGGTAGGGAGTGGGCGCCTGCCCAGCTTGGGTCGCTCTTGCCATCAGGGGCTGGACAAGAAGAAGCTAAAGGATGTAGCTGGCAGGGATGCAGGAAGGAATGTCTCAGAATGAGCAAAAAATTGCTCTCATGCGCCTTGCTGGCAGAGCCTCTGAGAGGGAGCCTTCTCCAGAGGAAATATTGCAACACAGCTGAGATGCTGAAGGGTCAGGGGCGGGTCCCGGCCAATGGGGGCAAATGTTCCTGCACTGCCTCTCTTACCTCGGGCAGAGTCCTGCTCCCCTGCATTCCTATCTGGGTGGCAAAAAGAGAAATTCCTCTTCCAGCCTCTACGCCCACAGGTAGTATTAAATGAGGACCAGGGCCACGTGGGGAAGCCAAAACCTCCACCAGGAAGACCCGTGGCCACGCTCTCCCACCAGTCTGCTGGGAGAGCAGGGGCTGGGCAGTGCCTGCGGGGGGCAGCTTGGCTGTGGAAATGGCCCTGCTGGGCTACATTCCTCAGGTACATGGGCTCTAGAGACAATACTAAATTCACTTCTCACCCTTGTGGAAGTTTCCAAATCCAAAAGCCAAGGAGACTCCCCAAATCACACCTGGACTAGGGAACAAACTGAAGAAATCCATCTCCTTTCTTTCTATGTGTTTCTCCCTGATGGCCAGGGGCAGTGGACCTGGGCCAAGCAACTGTGGCCCGTGCCCTATTTACTAGGAAATTCCTAATCCACAGATGGCTCGCCCCGTCCTGAGATGGGGGCCTCCCAGTCAGTCCTGAGATGGGAGGCCCCCCCAGTGAGACTTTCTTACTCCCCTCAGGCCTCCGTGAATTGCATTTCCACCCTCTTCCACTCTCCTTTCACCGGCCACTCCTGCTTGCAGAGCATCTGCTTTAGGTCTCCCAGCAGATGGCCGCAGCCAGCCTGGACGAAGAAAGATAGGAGGGACCCCACCCAGGAGAGTTCACTCCTGAGGACTCCAGAACCTGGGAGGATTCCTGAGCCTAACTGGGCAGCCCCATTTCTGAGAGCGGACACTAGAGCCAGGCTAGCCTTGCCGTCCGTCCTCCTGGCCCACGGGCTTCTGCACACATCCCATTAAGACATCTTACTTAGCCCTTCAGCTTGTCCACATCCTACTCCGCCCTGTTCTCAGCTGCTCCACCCCAGGCTGATTCCATCTTTTTTTGTTTATGAAGGAGGATTCTCTTTTCTGGCATTCAATGCACATTAATTTGGTTGTGCGACACCAGCAGGAATCTTATCCTGAAGGGAGAAGCATGACCTCTGAAGGTTAGGAAGTACCCTTGGTCTTAACATCCAGGATCTGGGGTGTGATATTGTGATTTACAATAATAAGTATGTATACACGCTGTCTGGCTGTCTTCCCATTTCTGTCACAGAGCTTCTCAAGCCCTTGGCATTCCCTAAGTGATGGGAGCAAGAGTGTCTTTTGTCATGTTAATGAGGTGAGTTTTGGAAAGCACCTTAGGAGGGGGGATTAGGGAGCCTGGTTGCCAGGAGAACCAACCACGTAATTAGGGGGTTGTACCTTTCAGCTCCACCCACACTCCCCTTCCACCTGGGGGAGGGGAGAGGAGCTGGTGGGTGACCAATCTCCAATGGCCAGTGATTTAATCAATTGTGCCTAGGTAATGAAGCTTCCAAAAACCCCAAAAAGACGGGGTCTGGGAAGCTTTCAGGTTGGTGAACATGTGGAGGTTTGGAGACCGTGGTGTACTCAGGAAAAGCATGGGAGCTTCGTGCTCCTCTTTCCCTGTGTGCTGCCCTAGGCATCTCTTCCATCTGCCTGTTCCTGAGTTACAACCTTTTCTAATAAACTGGCAATCAAGTAAGTACACTGTCACTCTGAGGTTCTGTGAGCTGCTCTGGCAAATTAACTGAATCCAAGGAGAGGGTCATGGGAACCTCTGATTTATAGCCAGAAGGTCAGAAGTACAGGGAACAGCCTGGCCTTGGAATTGGCGTCTAAAGTGGGAGACAGTCTTGTGGGATTGCGTCTTTAACCTGTGGGATCTGATGCTATCTTGGATGATGGTGTCAGAATTGAGTTGAATGGTAGGATCCAGCTAGTATGGGGGGGAAAATAGCCCCAACACACACACACACACACACACACACACACACGCACCACAAACACACACACACCACACACACACACACACACCTGCCCAGACTAGATTCCCAAGCCCAAAGTTTCCTTCAACAAAACTTTTAGAATCAGACTTTTCAGATGTTGATAAAAGTGTGCAATTAAGTAAATGGTTAATTTTTTTAAAAATGAAGTAAATGGAGTCCATGGCGGGGGGAGGGGGGGGTCTATACATGGGATGGGAAGTTGGAAGTGAAGAGATGAAGGTGAGATTCCCAGGGCTTCACAGAAATATCTGCCAGGACAGATCTCTGTGCCCAGAGGGGGGTCCAGCCCGCGCCTCTTCCCACTGAGAGCCACAAGGCTGGCACCTTGTTTTCTGAAACAAAAGCTTTATTCACTCAGCGATCTCCTGGCTGCACCAGGGAAGGAAATGTGAGGTTAGCCCATAGGGTCCATACCAAGGGTGAGAGAGGATGTCCCTGAGGCCAAGTTCCTGAAAATCCTGTCTGTCTCCGTCTCAGTAGGGCCTTGTCTTTTCCGCCTTCCCCTTGCCCCTGGCCCACTATGCTGGTCCTTCTCCATCTCTGCGGGCCCTGTGCTCACTCACTCAGGGGCTGACATGATTGATGGGCCACGGCAGGCCCAGGAGGCAGCCCCAGTGGCCTCCAAGATTTCCTTGGCTTGAGGCATAGCAGAGGCCCTAAGTCTCCCAGCATTCTCCTGTGCTCCATTCCATATAAAAATAAAAAAATAAAAATCAGGCCCCACACAGGTACGCAAACTCCCCCACCCACTCCCAATGCACCCGCCGCCACCCCAGGTGTACGCGTGTTTGCACACATTCACTAGGCCAGATGCCTCGAAGCACAGCCCTGCCCTGTACCTGTGAAAACCTGGTGAAAATGTTAGTGTTATTTCTTTCCCACTTTTTTATTATGAAGAGAATATAACCACATGACAGAAAATGAAGAAACCAGAGTTAAAATTTTTATTCCTGTTTATTTGTTTGTATATAGATTTTTAAAAATAGTAGCGTGTAATCAGAATGTAGGGAATGATGTTGGCTGACTTTGTTTCGTGTCAGCTTGCACTTTCTGGGCACCGGACTTCACCAATGGCAGGGTGGTGCCCGAGGAGCCGCTCAGGAGTCAGAGTCCCAGGGCTGACACTGCACCCCATCCTTCCCCGAGACAAGGTGGGGCGTCCTTGGCCTCCCCGGGGCGCCAGGAGGAAAATGAGTCACCTCCCTGAGTTGAACGCTCCTGCGTGTTTGCAAGATCAGGTCTCTGGCCCTGCTCCCTGGCGGACCTCCGTTTTGCAAGAGGGAGGTCTAGCATCCACCTCTTCCCAGCGGAGTGATGCAAGGCGGGTGCCCTGTGGAACAGAGCCATCAGTGTCTCTGGAGGATGGACCCTGGCACCGGGCTCGGAGAGGGTGGAACACTCGGGGTTTGTGCGCTCAGCCAACTCCATCGGTACCTCTGTGTCCCCAAAGCCCGTGGGTTCCCCAGCGTGGCCGGAGGTTGAAAGGGGGCAGCTGGGGAGGCTGAGCAGGACCCCGGGAAACCGACCCCCACCACTGTCACAGCCTCCTCCGTGCCTGGTCAGTCACTTCCCATGAAAACATTCAGCTCCCTTTGAAACCGTAAAAATCGAATGAAGAGCAGGACTGTTTGGCCAACACACGGGCTAAGGGAGAGCTTGGAGGCCCGTTCGACAGGGGCCGTGCTTCCAAATACAAATATTAACCTTGGCAGTCTGGCTGTCTCCTGCTCTACAACTTAGACGGTGCTTTTTTTGGGGTCCTGTTTAAGTTGGGGAAGAGAGAAAAGAAGGAAAAAAAATGTAAAGTCTCCTGGAACAAAGTGAGCTTTTGATTTCTAGACAGTATTGAACCAGTACTGGTGTTTCAGATCCGCCCTGACTAAAAGATATTTTTCTAGGAACTTCTAGAGCCGAAGGGATGGCATGGTCAATTCTAGCAGCTCTTTCTGACGGGGTCCTCAGGCTGGAAACATGAACCTAAAGATGGCAATGCCTAGAATCAATTATTGGTAAAGATGCTGAAAGTGCTCAGGTGACAACGAATCACCACAACTCAAGGCCGGAAGCCTTGGGAATCAGCATCATAAGCCTAAGGACCTGTGTTATATTCTTTAATGAGATGGTCAGCAGGTGTGGCCGCAAGAGGAGACAGAGGAGAGGCTCAAAAAACACAAAGTTTATTACACTCACGGATCTAGGGACAAGAGGCAGGGCACACCATGCAGGACCACATGGGAAAGACTCCAGAATGGACAGGAGGCAGAAGGCAGGAGTGAGGGTACTGCACAGGCCAAGGCCTTTATTGGCATTTTCTCAGGAAAGGCAAGGCAGAGCAGGGCGAACAGTTTAGGTTTGGCTAGTTTGAATAATTTAGGTGGGCTTGGGGCTATAGGGTGCCCCCTAGTTTCCCAGCACCTGGCCCTGGTCCTGGGATGATCAAGGCAGAGGAAGACTGCCTCCTGGGGTGCCTGGCCCAGATAGAGGATGTCGGGATCTAGATTAGTTAGTTTGCGTATCAAAGGCATGATCCTGGCTGGGTCCTTTATTATCTCTAAAAATTGACTAGCCCAGGGAGGGGCAGTCTCTTCTCAGCCAGAAAGATTTTCCTAAGATCTCAAAACAGTCCGGCTGGCATGGCTACCTAGCACCTGGCCCTGGTCCTGGGATGATCATGGCAGAGGAAGACTGCCTCCTTCGGTGCCTGGCCCAGATAGAGGAGGTCGGGATCTAGATTAGTTAGTTTGCATATCAAAGGCATGCTCCTGGCTGGGTCCTTTATTATCTCTAAAAATTGACTAGCCCAGGGAGGGGCAGTCTCTTCTCAGCCAGAAAGATTTTCCTAAGATCTCAAAACAGTCCGGCTGGCATGGCTCAATGGTTGAGTGTCCACCTATGAACCCGGAGCCACAGTTCAATTCCCAGTCAGGGCATAGGCCCCGGGGTTGCGGGCTCCTTCCTCAGTGGGGGGCCTGCAGGAGGCAGCCAATCAATGATTTTCTCTCATCATTGATGTTTTTTTTTCTCTCTCTCTCTCCCTCTCCCTTCCTCTCTGAAGTCAATAAAAAGATATTTTTTAAAAAGATGTCAAAACATTATAATATTCAGAAAATTAAAAATATTTACAATACACATTGCCATCTCCAGTTGAGTCCTCAGCCCATGAATAGGCACCTACCCTGATCAGGGATGCCCAATGCAGAAGCCCACACTGGTGCTGTCCACAGCACAGAGCTAATGGCAAATTGCTATGATGTGCCAGGAGTTCGGTGCACCCAGGGGCAGGAAAGGAGAGTGACCTGGGGACCTGGGAGCTGTCAGCTGCTGGGCGGTAGCAAAACCCACATCAGGGCTCCAACCTTTGAAACTGGAGGCCTCAGATTTGTGCAGTCATCTGGACTTCAGAGAAGCCAGGAAAATATGCAATGCATCTGTTAAGTCGCCCTTTCTTCATTTATGCCCTAGTTCTCTTAGCTCCTGAAGCTACATATAAATCGGGCCTTTTATAGGAGGGCATTGCAATACACAATGTTTGAGCCAATGATTCCAAGTCTAATACTTTGCCCTGAGGCCATAATCAGGGTCAAATGTGGTCTTAACCTCCTAGAACTTCAAGTGTGTTCGTAATAGAAGAAATCTGAAAACAACAAAAGTCAGAAGTGAAAAGTGAGTTGGCTAAGTACGTTAAATGCAAGCAAGCAGTATGCAGCCATTTAAAATTATGTCTTCAATAATTCAATGTGAGAAGTGCTGATATGGTAACGGTAAAAGGGTTATAAAACAGTATGTACAGTGTGATAGTAAAATGGCTACAAAACACTGTGGACAGTATGGTACTGTTTTTACTTAAAATATATATGCGTATTTATATATTCGCAGAAAAAATATTCACGTGGGGGAGTCCTTTACCTGCTCCCCACATTTCTGCCTCAACGCATAAAACAGGAGCTCTCTCTGACTCTGTGGCTTTCTCTAACTCTGAGGGCTGAGGAGGAAATGCCCAGCCATGAGGCCAACCCTCCAACCTGGACAGAGTGGCGTATCTTAGTTGGCATATTGGCACACAAGTAGATGGTGGTCCTTTGGCCTTCAAACCCTAAAACGGAACCTCCCCCTTTTCTGGCCTCTCAATCATAGGCTCATTCCTGCCTCAGACAAGCTCAACCAGCCCTCTTCCTTCTGGTTCCAGCCTCTCAGATTGCTTCCCATGAGTGAACTAGCCAGACTCACCTGAGGTCCATCCAGTTCCTCACCTTAAGCAATTACCAAAGCTGATAACGTTGATTATCCCATTTGGCTCAGTTCCCTGCATTTATAAGTGTCATCTAGACTCTTGGAGGCAAAAAGGGGTGAATGAGAGAATGTAGTCAACAAACCCCACCCTGGAACCTGGAGTGACCTAAGGCAATTAGGGCCGAGGAAGCCTTTGGCAATGTCTGGACTTACTTTTGGATGTTCCAACGGGGGGCGGGGGGGAGTAGGAAGGGAGTTGCTGTTGGCTGCTAGTGGGTAGCAGGTTCGGGTTAGAGATGCTGCTAAATACCCTACTATGCACAAGGCAGCCCTCCACAACAAAAGTTCACCCGGCCCCAAATGCCAATAGTGCAAATGTTGAATCACCCTGATCTTAAGGGTATACACAGAATTGACAATAAATTATCTTCTATTTTCTGTATCTTCTCATGTTTCTACAGTGTATGTATGTTGCTTTAATAATAAGAAAACGAACTTAAAGTTACTTTACATCTATAATAATAAAAGCATAATATGCTAATTAGACCGGACAGCCAAACAACCTTCCGGACAGCTTTCCGGATGAAGCCCAGGGCTGCGAGGGCCGAGCCCCTTGCACAAATTTTGTGCATCAGGCCTCTAGTTTTAATATAAAGTGGCTGTACCAAATTAGGATTGGTCAAATAAATGCAGGAAAGATGGTAGAAGGTAACATGGTTTCTGGAAAGGGGTAGTTGAGACTAGGAACTTCTTGGAGCAGAGGTTTTTATATTTTCATGCTCTGAGCACCTAGATTAGTAGCTGGCACATGGTGGGTGCTGGGTAATTGGAGATGGATGGATGGATGGATGGATGGATGGATGGATGGATGGATGGATGGGGAACTTTTTCAAGAATACCTAAATGAGTTATAGTAATCATTTTGCTATCTATCTACCTATCTATCTATCTACTACCTATCATCTATCTATCAAATCATCACATTGTATGCCTTAAACTTACACAAAATCATATGTCAATTATATCTGAATAAATCTAAAAAAATAGGGAAAAAAATCACAAGAAATAGTAGCTGTAGCATGTCAAAAGTTCTGGCATGGCCACATGTGCTGAGTATTTATTGCAAAAAAAAAAAATTAAAACCTGGTTCCAACCAGCAGCTCCAGGCATTCTTTGGCTGCCCCCCTCCCCCCATAGAATGGAAATGGTACCTGAGCAGCAGAGATTGGATTTGACAGAGTCCACTCATAGCTGTGCATTACTATCAACAAAACTTGGCAAGTCAACCCATCCCTGGGGACCCAATGGATTTCATGTTGGCTTTTTTTTTTTTTCATTCAAATCATGTGAATTTTTAGCTACTGACATCGTTGTATGGGTGGTGTAGTGCATGCCAGGGAGCATGGTAATAAACCATAGGTTTATTATGGCTGGTCAGTCCTAATTAAAAAGACTCCCTCGTCTTGTCCTTAGGACTTCCAGGCATGGCGCCTGGGTTTTATTTTTGGCTCTGAGCATCTATGTTGCTTCCTGTTTTCTTGCCAGATTAATAATACACAGCATGTGAGCGAAGACAGCCCAAGAGAAATATTTCTCTCACCTTCCTTCTTATTTCCTAACAATAATTCTGGACTGACAGCAGATCAAATGCATCATACAGGAGCCAGCAACTCTGACGTGCAAAACACCCATGTCCTGCCACCTCCCGCGAGTTGGTATTTTTGACAGTCCTCAATTAAAGCAATACAGTTAACTTCAGCCTGTCATTTGTGTGGGCTAAGTTGTTTGAAAAATCCTTGAGGGGTCAGCCAGTGGTGGGAGGACCATTTTCCTATAAACAAATGATGGAACCTCGATGTCTGGAAGACACCAGCCGTGGTTTCGTTCTGGGGGCCTTCTGAGGGACATAAATATCAGCCCCCTTCCTCTTGTCTCCACAGGCTGTCTCATTCCTGGGACCGGTGCTTTTCCATTCTGCTATCAGAAGCCCCTAACGAGACCTCTGGACCACAGGGATGTCTGGTTCCAGTTTCACTTTATCATTACTGGTGCTAAAGATGCAAATTTTACCTCCAAGTAACTATGTGGAATAACCCATTCGAGGGGGTTGCTGATTATGAGGTTATAAATCCTTGCAAACATCTGAGAAAGTTGATTTCAGTTTTAGAATAGTTAATATTTCAGAAAGACCGTGTCACCAAAACCACTATTGCCATAAAACCACTTCATTGAGAGAATACACAAAGTCCTTATAATTAGGGGCGTGGGACGAAAGCATGCAAATAATCTAAAAGGAGTTTCAATCAGGAAGATAAAAATAAAAACATGAATATCCAACTTTATTTTACATGACTTATGACTTGAATTTTTTATCTGATTTTTAGAAGATTGTTACCAAAACCTTAATATTAGAAAGAAGTCTCTGCCCATTCACATATAACATGATGGGTATTCTATGTAGAAATTTGCAAGGAAGCTACAAAAAAAGCTTTTAGAACTAATAAATAGTTATTATTCAAGGTCACTGAATACAAGGTCAATATTTTAAAAACTCAATCATATTTCTACATACTAGCAATCAACAATTAGAAATCAAAAAAGTTTTAAATGTAATTTAAAATAGCTCAAATATGATAAAATTATGTATAAATATAAGAAATATGTGCAGAATATGCATAATAAGCTTATAAAACATTAATAAAATAAATCAAGGAGGATCTAAATAAATGGAGAGACATACCACATCCAAGAACCAGAGACTCAACAGATTTAAGATAGTAATTTTCCCCAAAAATAATCTAAGAATTTGACTAAGTTTCAATCTCAATACCAGTAGTATTTTCTTTGGTATATACAGTAACACTGGCTCTAAAATTTATATGGAAAAGTAACTGGAACAGCCAAAACAATTTTGAAAAAGAATAATAAAATTAGAGAAAACACACCATCTAAGATTTATTATAAAGCAACAATGATCAGAACCATCAAAATTTAAAACCATTACTCTGTGAAAGTTACTATGAAGATAATAAAATGCAAGCTACAGCCTGGGAGAAATATTTGCAAATCACATATCCAACAAAGAACCTATAACCAGGATCTATAAACAACTTTCAAAACTCAACAGTCAGAAAACAGTCTAATTTTAAAATGGGCAAAAGATTTTGATTGGCACCTCTCCAAAGAAGATATACAGATGGTAAAGAAACACTTAAAAAGAAGCAAAAACAATTAGCCATTTATTAGGAACTGCAAATTAAAAACCACAACAAGATACTACATACATACATGTATTAGAATGACAAAAAAAAATGACAATACCCAGTATTGACAAAGAGGTAGAGCTGCCACAGCACTCATACGGTAGCCACTCTGGGACATTGTTGGGCAGTTTCTCATAAAATTAAACATATTCTTAGCACATGACCCAGTAACCCTGAATATTTACCTTAGAAAAACGAAAACCTATATTCACACAGAAACCTGACCATGAATGTTTTAGAAACTGTATTCATAAACTCCCCAAACTGGAAACAACCAGGATATCCTTCGATGGGTGAATGGGTAAACAAACTGTGGCAAAACCACAATACCGGAGTGCTTTTCAGCACTGAAGAATGTACTTGCAACAAATTAGATAAATCTTACAGGTACTGAGTTGTGTGAAAAAAAAAAAAAAAGCCAGTCTCATAGACATGTACACTTGAAACTTATATAATCTTATTAACCAGCTAGAGGCCCGGTGCACAAAAATTTGTGCACTCGGGGGGGGTGGGGCCCTCAGCCCGGCCTGTGCCTTCTCGCAGTCTGGGACCCCTCAGGGGATGACCACCTGCTGGCTTAAGCCCACTCCATGGGGGATTGGGCCTAAGCTGGCAGTTAGACATCC
>NW_005354874.1:1466782-1475873 GCF_000412655.1 Myotis brandtii
TGAGCAGAGCTCCCCCCTGTGGGAGCACACTGACCACCAGGGGCCAGCTCCTGCATTGAGCATCTGCTCCCTGGTGGTCAGTGTGTGTCATAGTGACCAGTCATTCCCAGTCATTCTGCTGTTAGGGTCAATTTGCATATTACCCTTTTATTATATAGGATGTCACCCCAACAAATTTAATACAATAAAAGAGAAGCCAGTCTCAAAACATTACATATTACATGATTTCATCTATAGTACGTTCTGGAAAAGGTAAAACTGTAGAAACAGACAATAGATTACTAGTGGTTCGGGGTGGTAAAAGGATTTGCCTCTGAAACGATAGCATGGGCAATCTGCGGGGCTCTGGAACTGCTCCGGATCATTGTGATACCGTTGAGAACACAAGACCTCGGTTCTTGTCTTCTTGAAGGAAACATTTCAGTCAGGAGACAAAGCGCAGCAAAGCAAGCAAGAATGTCTTGGCTGCGGCAAAAGCACACTCAGGAGATTGAGAGGAGGAAGGGCTCAGCATAGAAGAAGCAACAGAATGCCTCGGCCTGCTGCTCTGGCTCACCGGGAAGTCAGAGAAAAGAGAGCCTTGGAGACGGGTCCAGGGGGTTAGCTGGGATGAGCTGCCACTGCCCATTGCTCCCCTGCTTTCAAGTCTCATGGGGTCCCTTAGCGTTTGGAGATGCATGCCTGCGGGGGAAGGAGAGGAGGAAGACAAAAGCACAGTCAAGCTACTGTGAAGGAGAGGGCACACTGGGTCCTTTGTCCTGAAGGTTTTTATCTCCCTTACAGCCGGGAATCTTAGGGGAGGTGTTAGGGGAGGGTCTCAATAGACTCTTCATTAATTTTCCAGGTGTGTCCTTTCTGGGTCGTGGTCTCTGCCAACCGGTTGGCACCAGGGCAGGGGGTCAATGCAGGTGGTCCTGGCATCACCCACCTGTTTTGCTGCTTTTCTGGACCTGGAGCTTAAATACAATGGAGGCCTAGCTGTTACCTCTAGGGAGGATAGGGTGAGGGGGTCTAAACAGCATGACCAGCCATATGCTAGGGGAGGAAAGGTTTCCCTTGTTTTCCCAATTTTGCCCATTGCTAGGCACCCAGGGCTTTCTGACTGGTGACCTTCTCTACCTGACCCATCATCCTTGCTCTGCTCTTGTCAGTCTGTCTAACACATTAATGTGGTGGTATGTACTTTTTTCTGTACTTGTATTAAAACTCCGAATTGTACACACACACACACACACACACACACACACACACACACACAAATATCAATATTACAGTATGCAAATTTAAAAGACCTTTTTTTTTTACTTAAATGTAGGCTTTGTATAAATACCAGATCATTATGTCGTACATCTATAACTAACATAATGTTATATGCCCCTTATATCTAAATAAAATATAGGCTTTGTGTAACCATAGAGCAGTGCTAGCTAAGAGAACTTTTGATCATGAAGTTGTATATTGTGATATCCAGGATCATAGCAACCGGTCACATGTGACTAGAAAGCCCTTGAAATGTGGCTCGTGTGAGACACTAAATTTTTATTTTATTACCGTACTGGCAGTGAAGTTGCAGAACCCTGGAATTGCTATGCTGTGTTCCCGAGCTTATTTAATTGGGCAGATGCAAAAAACAGGAATATAGAGAATGAAGAGAAATCCAAAATTCATTACATGTATATTCATTGAAAATGCATTAACTTAGATTTTACAGCAGATTTACCTTTCTGGTGAAGGTTTGAAGAGATTTGTGTTAAAGTAAATTTAGCTGGTTTGGTTCAGTGGATAGAGCATCAGACTTTGGACTGAAGGGTCCCGGGTTTGATTCCAGTCAAGGGCACGTACCTGGGTTGCAGGCTCCTCCCCAGCCCGGGCTCTGGCTCTGGTGGAGGCTCGTGCAGGAGGCAACCAATCAATATGTTTCTTTCACATCACTAGTTCTCTCTGTCTTTTCCTCTCCCACTCTCCCTAAAACTCAATGGGAAAATATGCTCGGGTGAGGATTAACAAATAATAAAAATAAAGAAAATAAATTTACATTCTCTCAGCATTCAATGACTTGCCATGAGCATATGTGCTGGGTGCGGGTGTGGGTGCGGGTGCGGGCGGGGGCTGGAGACACACTATCAGCTTGCTGTGTGGCAGCAGAAAGCTGCCTGTGTCCTTTTCTCACCGTAAATAGTTCAAAGGCAAGTCATTACGTGTTGACTTTACTTGGGTCAGCCACAGTGAGCAAGCATGCTGCTTCTCAGACCAGCCATGCACAACCATCGAACCAGTGCTTTAAGAAAATACATGGTTCTTTATAACCCGGCCCCCGACCACCTCTCACCACTCTGCAGACACAGAGGGACTTGTAATCCCCCCGCCCCCACCACCAGCTCTGGCCCTTTGCCTTGGCTGCCAGCTCCACCTCTGTTAAGGCAGGAACAGATGCCTTCCTTTCTTTATCACACTGTCTCCAAACCTCAGTCAATTGAGTACCTCCTTCATGTGTTTCCATGTCTACACCCCTCCTGTACTATCAGTTATCTTAACACTTTAAACTTGACTCACTCTCATTTACTTCGTTTGTCTTAAAGCGATAATATCATGACGTCATAGGTTTAGTGTGCTAGTTATATTTTTGCCAACACACACTAAAGCAAATAATGTTATTATATTACATTATATTATATATCATATATTGTATATTATATACTATGTATTAAGTACTATGTACTATATGCTATATGTTATATATTAATTATATATGTAGTACGAAAAAAGGTTTAAACATTTTTGCCCTCAAGTTGAGCGATGTGCCACCGATGACACACACTCAGCAGCTTGGGTAGCGTGGCTTCTGTCGGCAGCTCCAGCATCTGCACCCCCAGGAAGGTTATGCACACCACCTTCCCATCAGTTAGGCAACACCCCCCACCCAGGAAGATTAGAAGAAGACTCTTTTTAATCTTTATTGCTGAGAGTATTACAGAATCCTCCCCTTTCCTTTCCCCCATTGCTGCCCTCTACCCAGTGCCGGCCCCACCCCAAGCCTTCACCATCCTGTTGTCTGTGCCCATGGGCAATGCATGTACCCGTATAAGTTCTTTGGTTAATTTCTTCCCGCCCCTCCCCCCTCTTCGTGGGGAAAATGACTGCCCAGGTTTTGACATTTGGGAGTCCTCCCACAGAGCAGCTGGCCCACTGCCTGACTTTACTTTAAAGTCCCCCCCCAACCTTTGCATATAAAGTTTCCAATCATATTTTAAGTAATTTGCTATAAATAGGAGCAGAGAGCCAAAGGCCACCAGACATTGAGGCATGGCTCCTAACCTAAGAGACGAGATACCAAAACAAAGAAAGAGGAGAAAAGGAGAGAGAAGGACAAAGAGATAATGGGATCAGAAGAAAATTTCTAAATTTCCACCAGAGTTAATACCCTCAGATTGAAAAGAGATGTTGCTTCCATGAGACAGGAACAGAACACTATGAAAAATAATGGGAAAAATAAGAAGGAGGAACTCAAATTTAAAATAGGATATTTAAAAAAATTTTAGATCAGTAGAAGGTTTGGAAAAGAAAGTAGATGAAACTTCTCAGGAAGTAAAAGGAGTAGAAAGAGAGTTTCCCTACAGAGTGATAAGAATCTTGGGGACTTAATCCAGGAGGCCCCAAATCCAAGTAACAGTTATTCCAGAGACTTAGAGTAAAAAGGGAAGGAAATTATCATAAAAATAATAAAATAAAAATTTAATAACTGAGAAATATACCTTCACTTTGAAAGGGGCCACAGAGTGACTAGTAGTCTGAGGCTCATCAAAATACAGATCCTAAAAACTATCCAAGGGAGAGAGAAAGAAAGGAAGGAAGGAAGGAAGGAAGGAAGGAAGGAAGGAAGGAAGGAAAAGAAAGAAAGAAAGAAAGAAAGAAAGAAAGAAAGAAAGAAAGAAAGAAAGAAAGAAAGAAAGTCATCTACAAATGACTGGAAATAAAATTTCTATTGGACTAGTCACAGCAATGTGTGAGCAATATGTGTGCTAGAACATGATAAAGCAATTGAGTTTTATCAATCTATACAGTACAATCTATATAGTACAGCCAAATTAGAAGTAATTGTAAGAGGGAGAGTAAAGACATTTCAGATATATCCCTAAACTGAACAATAATTGGCTCCCATGTGTCCTTTCCTAGGAAGCCACTGGAGAAGATAATCCTACAACAGGAAGGAGTAAGCCAAGAAAGTGGAAGACATGGGAATCCAGAAACAGGGCCTCCAGAAGGGAGGTGGTCACAGGTGACGTGAAGAAAAAATTCCAGATGGCCACTGTGCAGCAGCCCTAGAGACTGCAGAACAGGACAGAGGGGTCCCACAAAGAATCTCTGGGTGGGGTTGGGGAGGAATATAGAATAAATAAATTAGCTGATAGTTTGAGGTTTTGGAAAAGCTATCAATGGGCATTGACAGATCTGACAGAAAAAAATAAATAGGACCTAGAAAACTGCAAGTAAGAAACAATAACAAAATAAAGCATTGCACAAGAAAGATAATCACAATTCCCTAGTTCAGTGGTCGGCAAACCGTGGCTCGCGAGCCACATGTGGCTCTTTGGTCCCTTCAGTGTGGCTCTTCCACAAAATACCAGCTCTTCCACAAAATACCGACTTCTGCGCATGGGCCGCGAAGTTTCAATCGCACTGTACGTGCGCGCCCGCACGTGGTATTTTGTGGGAGAGCCACACTAAAGGGGCCAAAGAGCCACATGTGGTTCGCAAGCCGCGGTTTGCCGACCACGGCCCTAGTTGGTTCTGGGGTAAACCATATCTGCAAATCATATAAACAGTGACAATTAATTTAGGTAAAAATCGCAATGTAATTCTGAGAACAGGGAGAGAGGAAAAAGGGAGGGAGTCTGTAAAGGTGTTATGTCTTGATTGAACACAGCAAGAGGTCAATCCACAGGTCTAAAATGCATAAATCCAGAAAGAGTATGAGCACATGGAGATAAACACCAGAAGGAAGAGTTGAAAAAGATGAAAGTGGGTCTTGGGCAGCAGGACCTGGAGTTAGGAAGAGCAAAGGCCCCTGCTATTTTTTGAGGCATATTATTTAATTTTAAAGTTATGTTCATATAACTTACAAAAAGAAAACTTTTAAAGGGGGAGAGAGGAATTATGGATGCTGGGTTACAGATCAGAGAGCAGAGATTTAGTTGCTGAGAGGAGCCATAAATTGTAGCACAACCAACTTTCTAAAGGCCCCTTCTGCACACATTACCCACGGATGCTGTGACGATATTCCACAAGGGAAGAGAAGGGAAGCCATGCCCAAGCTCCACCCTCTCTTTTGGGAGACTTCTGGCTCAGCTCACAATACTGAGTCTTTGTTCCATAGTGCTTGCAGGACTCTACTCTTTCGGGGGTGAGATGTTTACTTTCCATGGCTAGAAATTTTCCTACATCCCTCCCCACCATACTAGCACATGTGGTAAGGAAGTGCACACGCCTCGGAATGCTTCCTCCAACAGTGGTGCGTCAACCTTGGCTGTGAATTCTGTGTAACATGATAGTGATGGTGCCATTGGAATGCTCTATGGACTGGCTCTGTCTTCCATGTCAACCAGGTGAATGGTTCCTGATGTCGCCAGGGATCTGATTGGTGGGGAAATGGCAACTTACGCAACTGCACTGACCTGCCTCTGTAACTCTTTCTGCTGCTCTCTTTCCTCCTGACCTCCCAGTCCTGTTCATCTTGGTCAGGGAGATGCTCCATCACCAAAGAGTCCTGTGGAGAGCTTAGTGTTCCTCACATTGGCAACAAAATAGCCATGCGGATACCATATGCAAACGTGCTCTCACTCAAAAACTACTAGTCCCTAAAATGATGAGACTTTCTTACAATCACCCGCTATTAAACTAACATACTAACATGCCATTGGTACTTCCTCTCACTCTTCATTCCCACTGGGTTTTTGACAGGGAAGTTAAACTTTTGTCTAGTAAAGCAATTGTAAATAAAAACAATAAAGGAAAGTCAGAGAGAGGACAAAAAGAGAGAAGCATCACAAATCTATACCTTGATTCCAGGAGTTGCTGTTTTATACAATAAAAAGTTTTATGGCTTCAATTCAACAGGTGAGAATGTATAATTAGTATCTCAGTCATGCCTACAAATTTCCCCACGTTTAACAATCCACAATATGAGCAATTGTAAAGCCCAGTCTTCTTCATTCAGCATAAAAATATCATAGAAGGCCACGCTCGCTCCCATCACCGCGCTCCGCTCCGCTCAGGTCCCACTGACTCCGCGCGCACCATGGCCTCCATCCAGCAGCTGGTCGGGCGATGGCGCTTAGTGGAGAGCAAAGGCTTCGACGAGTACATGAAGGAACTAGGTGTGGGAATGGCTATGCGGAAAATGGGCGCCATGGCCAAGCCAGACTGTGTCATCACTTCCGACGGCACACACCTCACCGTCTCAGAACCGAGCACGTTGAAGACCACCCAGTTCTCATGCAACCTGGGAGAGAAGTTTGAAGAGACCACAGCAGATGGCAGGAAAACTCAGACCGTCTGCAACTTCGTCAACGGCGCGCTGGTCCAGCACCAGGAGTGGTACGGGAAGGAGAGCACCATCACGCGGCGGCTGGAGGGCGGGAGCCACGCTCGCTCCCATCACCGCGCTCCGCTCCGCTCAGGTCCCACTGACTCCGCGCGCACCATGGCCTCCATCCAGCAGCTGGTCGGGCGATGGCGCTTAGTGGAGAGCAAAGGCTTCGACGAGTACATGAAGGAACTAGGTGTGGGAATGGCTATGCGGAAAATGGGCGCCATGGCCAAGCCAGACTGTGTCATCACTTCCGACGGCACACACCTCACCGTCAGAACCGAGAGCACGTTGAAGACCACCCAGTTCTCATGCAACCTGGGAGAGAAGTTTGAAGAGACCACAGCAGATGGCAGGAAAACTCAGGTCAGGCATCACTTACACACTCACAGAAGCTTCTAGAATGATAGATTGTATGAATAACATTCTGGCATTTACAGGCAGGAGCTGTTGAATAAAAGACATCTCAAGTTATTTTATGACTCGAGTTGACAAATTAGTGTGAAAGGACCAGTATCACAACTTAGTCTACTTTGTAAAACTAGTTTAAGGAACATGAGCATTTGAGTGTCTCTTATGTGCATCGTTTTTCCCCCTTTACTGTGTTCAGTTATCACAACCATTTTACATGCAACTATTTCTGAGTTGGTTTAATTAAGATCGACCGTTTCGTTAGTAAATAAATGTGTTTATGCTAAAAAAAAATCATAGAAGTAATCTGCCTTTGTATACTAAGACTCAGGAAACTGGGTTTTAAGACTGGGGAGCTGCCAGCAGCCTCATAACTTTACTACCAGAGGTAAGCCTACATCAACATGACTTAACTCTTTGTTCCAGAAAATTCTTGCCCAGTAAAAGACTTCAATGTTTGCTCCAGGAACCTCCTGAAAATTTATTTTCAAACAACCAACCCCCTCTCTCAGATGAACAGGTTGCTCCATAGGGCAGACCTTCTTGCTCTAGAATGCTTACTTTGGGTGTCCATCAGCACTGAACTATTCAATAATGAATTTTGTCCACTCGGGACCCCCACATTGAAAGGCCTGTCTTAAATCACTCAAAACCAGACCTAAAACCATATACATATCTGCTCTTGAACCTTCCCTTCTAAGCTACTACTAAGACTTGGTCAAGGTGGTGTCCTCCCTTATTTCAGCAGGTAATAAACAGCTATGCTTGATCAATAGAGTACTGTGGTCTTTTGGGGGAGTTGGCAGTTGACACACACATGTAGAGTTTCGAACAATTTTGCTGAGTCACGTGTGCTGGCTTGGAAGCCTTGTTCTATTAGGCTTTTCCAGTTCTTTCATTCATTTATTCACCCATTCAAATGTATCCAGGGGGATATAAAGAGATTTGGTTCCTCTCCATGAAGTCAGGAAGAAAGACACTAATAAACTAATTCCAAAAATATAAAGGACTATAAATTGTGCTAAGTGCTATAAATGAAGGGTATGTGGTGCCAAAGAAACATTTAACAGGCCTACTGGAGAAATCTGTAAAGCATTAGGCCACTGGGGCTGAGATAGGAGGAATGAGTAATCTCCAGGTAAGAATCTGAAAATGAAGAACAAAAACCTTCCAGGCTGAAGGAAAAATTCAGCCCTATTAGGCTAGGAATTCATTAGCATTCTCTTCAATTCCTTTATTTTCATGATCAGAAAACTATTTTGTTTCTTCTATTTCTCTTTCATAAAAATGGGGGGAAAGTTTCAAATAAGAAGAGAAACAAAGAGAGAACACAATATACCCATGTTTTTTTCATTGTTAAACTCCCTTTTCTCTGAAATTCTTTAAATCTTTACTAAGAAGCAATCATGGCAAAAATGGAAGCTCAACCTCTCTGGAAAACAACTGGCAATTTCTTATACTTATATTCTTATACAAATTTAAAATATCATAGAACCCAGAATTTTCATTCCTAGATACTTACCCAAGAGAAATAAAAGCTTATATTCACACAAAGACTTAGACGTGAATATTCTTACCAGCACTATTCTTAATAGCCCCAAACTGAAAACAACCCAGTGCTCATCAACAGTAGAATAGATAAAATGAACTCTGGTATATTCATTCAATGGAATACTATACAACAGAGAAAATGGATTAACTACTGCTACATGCAACAACATGGTGCATCTCTCAAACACATTTAAAAAGCCAGACACAAATAAATATATACTGTATGATGGCATTTATATGAAATTCTACAAAAGACAAAACTCATGTATGGTGACAGAATCTAGATCAGTGGTTGCCTAGAGCCAGAAGTAGAGAGCATGAGGGAACTATTTGGGGTGATAGAAACGTTGAATATGTTGATTATATATATATACATACACATATCCTATATAATAAAAGGGTAATAGGCAAACTGACCCTAACAGCAGAATGACTGGGAATGACTGGTCACTATGACACACACTGACCACCAGGGGGCAGACGCTCAATGCAGGAGCTGCCCTCTGGCGGTCAGTGCGCTCCCACATGGGGGAGCTCTGCTCA
>NW_005354874.1:1476153-1477521 GCF_000412655.1 Myotis brandtii
CCTCCCCCGAGTGCACAAATTTTTGTGCACTGGGCCTCTAGTATATATATAATAAAAGTGTAATATGCTAATTAGAATGGACATCCTTTGAATGAAGCTGGGCTGCAAGGGAAGCCCAGGTCCCAGGTGCCAGAAGGAAGCTGGTGCCAGCAGCCAGGGGAAGGATGGCCTACTCTTGCATGAATTTTGTGCATTGGGCCTCTAATACATATATATGTCTTTCATTGGACCATACACTCAAAATGGGTATATTTTATCAGAGTAAATTTTACCTAGATGAAGTTGACTTTTTTAAATGAAATAGAAGAATTGTGTTTCCACATGAGACCATTGAACTCTGCTCCAAATTCTACCACAGTCATAATTCCTAACAACCTCATGAGGTAAATGTTATTACCGCCATCTTACACATGAAGAAATGAACGTTCAGATTCCAACGTCCAGCTGAGGGATCAGAAGGTTTGTTTGTCTTTCCTGAACCCTGCCAGAGCTGAAAGGTATGGAGTGGATGGGCATGTGGGTTAGGGGTAAGAGGGGTTGGAGAAAGGAAGGCTCAATGCAATCAGCCCAAGTAGTGAGGAAGGTAGCGATGGAACTGGCCACAAGAGGGGAGATAACAGGGAGACACTGAAGAAACTTGTGTAGTACAAGCCTTTGAAAGAAGGAGACTTCAGGCATATAGTTTCATATTTTCAAACAGACTATTTTTTTTTTATCATTATTGTTGTTGTTAACCCTCACCTGAGGATTTCCATTGCTCAGAGAGAGAGTGGAAGGGAGGGAGGGGGAGAGAGAGAGAAACATCAATGTGAGAGAGACATATCAATTGGTTGCCTCCCACAACCCAGGTACCTCCCTTGACCAGGAATTGAACCCACAATGCTTTGATGCACGGGCCAACACTCTAACCACTTAGCAACACTGGCCAGAGCTCAAACAGATTTTTTGCATAGAGTTCATTACAAACAACCTTTCCCTGATAATTAAAAAAGAAAAAGATTTATTTTCAGACTGGTGGTGAAGAAGTAATGATTTATAATATTTTAAATAGGTCAATAGCCAATGTCTTCTTCAATATAAGTGTATGCTGAAGTATATATTTCTTCAAAGCCAAGTTACCATTTAGCTTGTATCCATTTCTAAATAGCTTCTCTGTGAACTAAGCTATGTTCACAGATAAATGTATCAAGTACTTGTCTTCAACTTGAATAATCTACACTAATAAAAGAGAAACATGGTAATTAGCATACGACCGCTACCCTTTTCATTGGCTAATCAGTGAGTATATGCAAATTAACTGTCAGCCAAGATGGCGGCCGGCAGCCAGGCACTGAAGCGAGCACGAGGCTTGCTTGCTGCAGACTCCAA
>NW_005354874.1:1478936-1523156 GCF_000412655.1 Myotis brandtii
TTGTGCACTGGGCCTCTAGTAATAATAATAATAATAATAATAATAATAATAGAATATCCCATGACTGTTCCTAAGTATAATTAGGACTTATGGTATGAACCAAGTAATAAATAAAAATGCTTAAGTGTGTTTCCCTAGTTTTCTTTATTTTTAGGAAGAGAAGGAGGAGCAGGAGGGGAAGCAAGAACAGGAGCAAGAGGAGGAGAAAGAGGAGGAAGGGGAGGAGGAAGAGGAGCAGGAGGAGCAGGAGGCGTGTTTCCCTAGTTTTCTTTGGGTGTAATTAAAAATACATTATTCAAGCATTGGGCTAAAATTTCCATGCTGCCTTGCTACTAGTAAACTTAGAACTCTCTACTTCATCAGCCTTCCTGAAAGATCAATGAGATAGGTCTTAATGTCCATATTTTAAATATGAGATGCTGTATGCACGTAGTAGGTTATTTCAGTTATCATTTGCTGCATAACTAATCACTCTAAACTGAGTTGTTTAAACATTATATTACTGTTTCTATTCTGCAGGTTCACCATTTAGTTCTTCTGTTTCCAATGGTCATGGCTGAGACAATGGGAAACTGGAAGGTCCCCAGTGGCCTTGTTTACATCGCCAGCTGTAGGTGCAGGTTGCTGGCTATTGGCCTAACTGAGGCTATCTCCACATGGGCTTCTGTATGTGGCTGTTTGTGCTGGCTCACAGCATGACAGCTGGGTTGCTAAAGGAATGGTTCCAAGAGGAAGAAAACAGAAGCTTCCAATCCTCTTAGGGCCTCGGCTCAGAAGTCTCTCACTTCACTTCTGCTCCATTCTATTGGTCAAAGCAGCGACAGGGGTAGTCAATAAACAAAACTGGCTCAGTAATATGGCAGCCATCTTTGGAAACTACCTCGCAAAGGTACTCAACAGAGATGTGGGGAATTAATAGAGGAGTGGCATGCCCAAGGGTCCACAGCTGGTCAGAAGCACAATGATAGCAGAACAGGAATGCGGGTCTCTTGATGTGTATCTCTTATGTTGTTGAGAGTCAGCAGAGGGATGGGGAGCCCCAACTCCCCAATCAGCCCTGCTCTGAGCCTGTAGTCAGCAGAGGGATGGGGACGCTGGAATCCAAATCCTGACTCTGCTACTATTTTACTTTGAGGAAGTAAAGAAGGACGTGAGAATCTCTCTGTACCTTGGTTTCTCCATTTGAAAAATAGGAAGAACGATAGTTTCTACCTGAAGCAAGTTGTTGTGAGGATTAAACTACATAACTTTTAGTATGTGCCCAAGCACTTTATTCATATTATGAATTCAATCCCATTCTATTAGTTTGGTCATGGTGCCTGTGGTGATGCTGTGACTGATACCCATTCCTGCCTATACTACTGACTCAGCAGTAAGTATTCCGCTATGTCCCTGGGATAAAAGTATAACATAGCAGGTGCTGGTTCTCAGGTGTGTACTGCCAACATCATTTCTAGTAAACATTCCCTGTAACTTCTCAAAACAGGGTCCTTGAGAGGTTCTCTCTCATGAAAAGAACATCCAGATGTTTGCAGCGGAGGATTGAGGGAATGTATTATTAGCATTAAAATAATTTATTCTTGTCCTGGCTAGTGTGGCTCCATTGGTTGGGCATCGTCCTGTACACAAAAAGGTTGCTGGTTCAATTCCCAGTCAGGGCACATGCCCGGGTTGCCGGCTCAATACCCCATAAGAGGCATGCAGGAGGCAGCTGATTGATGTTATGCTCTGACATAGGTTTTTTTTTTCTCTCTCTCCCTCTCCCTTCCTCTCTCTCTAAAAAAATCAATAAAAATATTTTTAAATAATTTATTCTTATTACAAAACAGTAAGGTTTCATTAATGGTAGCTTTAAAAACACACACACACTTTTTTAGATGATTTGGTTAAGAGCAAATGCCAAAGTTTTATGACAATCTTGCTGCAGGGAAATGAACTATAGTGGGCTAATCCAAGGATTTACTTTTAGTGGGGACATTTTATGGGGAAAGAAAAGATTAGGTAATCATTGTTAGACTGGATACAAATAAAAATGTCTACTTGAAGATCTTTTAGAATCTTTACTGACAGTCAGCTGAGAGTCAGCTGAGAAGTGGAAGAATTGGTTTCTCAAACATGGTCTCAATCCCCTCAGATTCCATCAGAAAATTGCTTATAAAATTTATCAGGAAAGGCAATTGCTTCCTATGAGGACAGTTATAAGTAATAACTAACAGAAAGGCTTTATTCCCAAATAAGATGCGAGACTAATTTTTTCTTCTCAATAGAAATGCACTAAAAAAAGATGGTAGGAAAACATTTAAAAGTCTTAACTGTTGTGGTTATTTCTCAGTGATGGAATTGTAAGGGAATTTTATTTTCTTCCTTGTCTGTATTTTTAGAACTTTGTAGCATATCAATATATAACCTTTGCAGTTCCAATAATAAGAAATGTTTTTCATCATCATTTAAAGAAATTGCATTTTTTGCCCTGGCCGGTTTGGTTCACTGGATGGAGCGTCGGCCTGGGGACTGAAAGGTCCCGGGTTCGATTCCGGTCGAGGGCATGTACCTTGGTTGTGGGCACATCCCCAGTAGTGGGCGTGCAGGAGGCAGCTGATCGATGCTTCTCTCTCATCAATGTTTCTAACTCTCTATTCCTCTCCCTTCCTCTCTGTAAAAAATCAATAAAATATATTTTTTTTTAAATAAAGAAATTGCATTTTTTATTAAAAAGTGTTTGATTATGAAAAATAAGGTAAGAAATACAAAAGTGGTGATCTGAGAGCTTGTGGAGGACAGGCCATGTCTTCTCAACAGCACTGAGTTGGGGAGGGAAATGAGGTGAGGAAGGGAAGACAACTCCTGGGGGAGGAAAGATGCCAAGAGAATGAGACAAATGGTACCCTGGCCATTGGGGGAGGGACAGATGCTGATTTGGTCTTGGCAGTTCTCCGTAAGCCTTTTTGCCTGCAAGGACCAAAGATGCTGTTGTACAGCAGCTTGCCCCAGGTTCCTGTGTAAGGACCTACGAGAGCTGGATTGAAACACCCAGTTTTGAAAACAAAGACCTAGTATTGAATGTTTGCATATCTGACCCCTGGGATGGCCCAATGTGATATCTCCATGGAAACATAAAGTAAACTTGAAGTGATCTGGGAATAGTTTGCTGTTCGTCAGATGTCCTACCTGCCTGATCCTAATGTTATTTTGTGGAGGTTAGAAAAAGAGAGGACTCAAGGACAACTTCTAGATTTTTAACGTAAGTAACTGAGTAAATGAGAACAACATCAATAGAAATGGTGAATATTTGGAAGGGGGAGTGGGCTAGGAGCAGGGGATGGGGAGATAGAGACTAAGGGTTCTGTTTTGGACATACTATGAAATGCTTTATTAGGTTTCATGGTGGAGATGTCAAGTCAGTAGTCGGAGTTCAGGCAAAGTTCAGGCTGGAGATTTGGGAGGAATGATATTGAAAGCCACCAGACTCAATAAGATAATCTATGGAGACAAGAAGGCTGAGAACTAAGCCCTGAGACCATTAATGTTCAGAGGTCAGTAAGTGAAAAGAAACCATGAAAAGATACTGAGAAGGAGGTAGAAGGAAAACCAGAAGCAGGAGGAGCCTGGGAATCCAAGGGCAGAAAGTCTTTAACTCTAAGTCTTCTACTACTCCAGCTCACCTTTAAACCATCCCAAAGCAATGGCTGCACTAGTTCAGCCCAACAACCTTCCACTCCCAGACCTACTGAAATGATACCATGATTAAGTCTTTGGACCATGGCCCAACATCCTCCGGGCCACCTACGTGGTTGATTTTTCCTCCTCCTGCCTAAGGGAAGGTCAGCCAAAAACAAGTCCCCCAAACAAGAGGTTTATTCTCTGGCCTGTAAATGAAAGGAGTCTTCCCCCATTAATCCAGCATTGACTGCCCCGTACTAAGAACAGTGTGCATTTAACAGACATGTTCTCCCCATAAGAGATGGCGCCAAAGCGTACACTTCTAGAAGTGTACCAAAAAGTATTTTCCCTTTCCTTGCAGACTCTGCACTGTTCTTGGTACTAAGTGGCTGTTGTCTTACTTGGCTACACACACACACACACAAACACACACACAGTCTAACTCAGGTCAGGGATTAAAAACATTGAACAGCTCAGAAATTGGTTTTAGGGGCATAAGTACCAAAGTTACCACCACCCAGCTCTTACTAAGCTTTGGGCGTTGTAGCTAATCAGTGAGTAACATTGAAAGACTCCTTTTATGGAGGCTTCCCCACCATCAATGAACTCATTTTATATAAATATTTAGCCGGGCCATAAACTGGACAGCCTATATTACTCAACATCAGCCTCAAAAGACCCTCCCGATTTATATACACAGCATCTTGGTGGAGCAATACATTTTACACGCATGACATGGTCAGCGATAAATATACCAGGGCAGGTCAAACCCTATTTGGTTCTCTGCTTTTAACTGTCTTGGGCTTTGTGTGTTTCTTTAATCAGTTGGATGATTTAGATAAACAATGTGTATTAGTCTTTGTAAGTACAACATGCCTTGAACTTTCTCCAGATATTCATTCCCATTCATCATCATAATAGTTGCTCCCCCTTGGCCATCATTAAGATTAGAAACGTCCTTGAACCATTTAATGATATTCCACAAGACTGGACAGACTTTTCATGCCTTGATGAATTGCGATCACTCAGCTTAGACCAATGAAATTGGATATCCTTTAATGTGCCTGATGACTTTAAGTTTAGGGAAAGCCGTTCTTGGGAATCAAAATGGCTTCACAGAATAACCATTGATTTGGGGGAAGATGCATGATTTAAGTAAAAATTGATTAATGAGTTAGCATCTAAGTGGATAGCTAACGGCAATAGATATTTCTTTTTTCATACTGCTGAGTATGGTTTGATCTATAAATATTTGTTTATTAAAGAACTCATTAGAATCCTTAAAGGAGAACCCTGAAAGGAAATACTTTTTTAAAGCCCAAGTTAGAATGTCAAAGAATGAGTTTCCTCCAAGTAAAGTGACTTTTAGAGGCTCACACTGCTGATGAGGAGAACATCATGAAAACAAGGCTGAGCTAGGATGTGTTTAACTATCTTGGAGCTGGGAAAGACTAGCTGCCTCTACCTTATTGCTCCTGCAGATCCAGATGGTCACGATGGGAATGATGTGTCCCCCAATGTCTGTGTGATATAAACAAGAGGATTTGGCAATTTGTGCTATAAATATCTTTAATATTTTCACAGATCTTTCCCCTAAGTTCATTGAGCATCCTTAAAACCAGTGTTTTGAACTTTGCATCTGGTGGATTGCTTGTTGCCACTTTCTTTCTTTTTTTTGGAGTTTTGTTATATTCATGCACTTGAGACACGTTTCTTTGTCTTCTCATTTTGGCAGCCTCCCTGTATTTGTGTCTATGCATCAGGTAGATCTGCCACGTCTCCCATTCTTGGTAGAGTGGCCTTACTAGTGCTTGTCCTGTGGGTTCCAGTGGCACAGTCTCCCTGGTCACCTGAACTGCACCAGATGTGTCCCCTCCTGTTGCAGTTGAGCCTTGATTGCCGTTGGCATGTCAGTGGGAGGAACTGACGCCCAGGCTGAGTGGTTATGAAGACTGGCTGTGACTACAGCAGAGGAGCTGTGGTGTGTGCAGGGGCTGACCCCACAGAGAATTCGCTCTAACAGGGCTCTGGTGCTGTCAAGTCTGTTGTTTGGGCATACCATTTGTGGAGACGATTGGGTGGTATTCTTTTGTGGTCTGAAGCTGGCCATCGGATGTGTCAGTTCTGGGGCCCTTTGGGAGGGTCACAGGTACAGGCCAAGGTCAGCCACTGCCTATGCCCAGCCAGGGGCCACCCGGGATAAGCTATAAAGTGATCTGCAGGTAGTTGCCACTGTACTGGGCTTGAAAGTGCCTGGCAGAGTCTAAGCTGCAAACAGAAGCCAGCTGCCACTAGTGCCAGGCTGAGGCCGCTTAGCAAGAGGTACGAGGCACACCAAGGCCAGGTGCTACTTGTTTGGGGTTTGTGAACCTTTGAGAGAGTTTAATAAAGATCACAGCACAAGCTGAGATAGGCCATTTGTATGGAAAAGCTGCTGGATGTGGCTTAGTTAGGCCCCCATGTTGGATAAGGTGATATCTCAGGGAGTCACCAGAATGGGGTGAATGGTGTTAGCCAGGTTGATGGAGACTCAGACTTGGTGCCCACCTGTACCTGCAGACTTTGTGGGGTGAGGGCTCAACAAAGGAACAAAATGCTAGAGCGAGCTTCCCTTACCATAGCAACAGCAGAGGTTAAAGGAAATGTTTAGATTTGTTCCCTTCCAGCTTCAGTGGGATCCTCATGGCAATCCGGTTTTTCTGGCTTCGCCACTGTGGTTTCAGGGCTCCGGAGTTCTACCACGTAAAGGAGAAACCACCGTGCTTGCTTCCCTTCCCGCTTTCCACAACTAGTCACAGAGAACCACCTTGGGCTTGGCTGATGGGCTTCTGGAAGCTGAGTGCACGGAGGCCCCTGCCAGTTTTAGATTTAATCCTTCCCGTGGCCTTACACTTCAGAGACGCAGCACGTGGGAAAGGAAAAACTGCCTGGTCAAGTTGGTCAGCCTGTGGGTCTCTGATGACAGACATCTGGGCTAATACCTTGTGAACTTGAACCCAAATTGAGTGTTGAGGTAAAGCAGTGTATTCCTTAATAATTCTTAACATCCCAGAACAAACATTCATATAAAAGGGTTATTTTATGTTGCCAACCTCCCACTCACTGATCCCCACCTGGAGCTCGCTACATTCACCCACCCACACCCCCGTCCCCTGCGTCCTAATCGGCTTTTGGGGAAGGTTTAGAATAGAGCTAAAGTAAAACAAGTTCAGCACATACACAAAAGCTCATGTCTTCTGGGTTCAACCTTTCCTTGGGCCAGTGTTCCTGGGAGGGAGGAGGTCCTCCACCCCACAGCTCAGCACCGCAACCTTATGTTGGACAAAGACACTGCCCTTCTGGCACAAAGGGCTTCTCAAATTTTGAGCAACTGTAGGGCTTATGGCAGAACGAAGTTGATGTGTTTGACTTAATAAACATTTTGTTTTAAAAAATGTTGGGAGGTGTTAAAAATTTTGAACCATAACATTATGTCATGGGTATCCAGGCTTGAGATGACATTCGGGACATGGCACCCCATGAGGTTTTCACAGTGTGGTCATCATGATGTGTTCACGGCATGGGGACAATGGCAGCCACTGTTCTGGTCTCTGCAGATCTCTTAGTCATGACATGCCTTTGGCTATGGTTTCTTCCAACTACCATTCCCACAATTCCAGGTCATTTCCTCCAGGGCGCCCATCAGTCCTTGGTGGACTGCTGCTGTCCAGCCTCTGTTTATTCACTCCCTCCCTCAAAGTGCTTGCTTGTCTCCAGCACTCTGGTGCCTGTCAATACGGACTTGTAAATCTCCACTTTTGTGACCCATCAGGCCTTTTCCCTTGGAGAATGTTCATCAGATGTCACGGATGAAAATGGTTCATCAGGAACACAAGGCAGGAAGAAAGACCCCAGTGGGGTACACAAGCAGATGGAGGGGCCCACCCTCTGTAGGGAGGGTATAAAGGCCCACCATGGCCTTGTGGGCAAGAGTATATGGGATGGAAAGTTCCTTAGTTTCAAGACCCCCAGAAGCACCCTGAAACAAGGAGTGAAGTGCAAGTAGTTCATTTGGTAGATGATTGCAGGACACCGAGGGAGTTGAGAAGGGCATAGGGAAGGGGGGGAAGCGAATACAAGGTGTATTAATAAGTCAGCTACCACAGCAGGTTACTAAAGCTTAATTTTGTGGGAAATCTCCCCAAAACAGTATGACACACAAGCCTCAGAATGATCTCATCCAAGGAGCAAGGGAGCAATATATTTTTTTTAGATATGTTTTTATTGATTTCAAGGAGGAAGGGAGAGGGAAAAATATCAATGATGAGAGAGAATCACTGATCAGCTGCTTCCTGCATGCCCCACAATGGGATTAAGCCCACAACCCAGGCATGTGCCCTTGACCAGAATTGAACCCGGGACCCTTCAGTCCGCAAGCTGACACTCTATCCACTGAGCCAAACTGGCTAGGGCAAGGGAGCAATATTTTGTTGTTAATTCTTACCCAAGGATATTTTTTAAAAATATTTTTTTATTGATTTCAGAGAGGAAGGGAGAGTGAGAGATAGAATCATCAATGATGAGAGAGAATCATTGATCGGCTGCCTGCTGAACATCCACCACTGGGGATCAAGCCTGCAATCCAGGCATGTGCCGACTGGGAATTGAACTGTGACCTCCTGGTACATAGGTCGACGCTCAACCACCAAGCCACACCAGCTGAGCCAAGGATAGTTTTCCATTGGTTTTTAGAAAGAGTGGGAAGGAGAGAAGAAGGAAGAGGGAGGGAGGGGGGGAGAGAGAGAGAGCGAGAGAGAGAGAAACATCGATGCAAGAGTCATATCCATCAGCTGCCTCCTGCACCCACCCCAACCCTTGACCAGGAATCAAACCCGAGAGCCTTCAGTGTGATAGCCGATGCTCCAACCATTGAGCACCACCAGCTTGGAGTGAGTGATATTTTTATACACCAACCTCTATGACTGTTGAAAGCTTCTTCTTGGAAGTGCTGATTCCATGGTACTCCTGGCCTGCTGTAGCCAAAAACATTAATGGACACAGAGGTGCAGATATTAGCCATTAAAAGTTGTCTGGGGCCCTCTGAAACAGACCTATAGGCCGGGACTGTGGGCTAGTCTAGGACACCTGACAAGCTGGCTTTCACTGGCTAGGACCACCTTCCACAGTGCTCACTGCATGAACCCATAGCCTGAAAAAGTGGATGCTGACTGTACTGTCAGGACTGCGATGGATTTTCACCAAAGTTTTAGGATAAAATATATGTATTCAACAGCATTAGTGGAGCCAGCACTGGATGAAGTAGTAAGTGAGGCATTATATGATTATAATGACAGCTTTCCATGAGGTTAGGTGAAAACTGCAGGTTATAGAACTCCATTTGAGGGTTCCATATAACCCCATTTTTGTGTTTAAAAACACATAGAAAATGTATGCATAAAGAATCTATGTGTGCCCTAACCGGTTTGGCTCAGTGGATAGAGCGTTGGCCTGCGGACTGAAGGGTCCCAGGTTCGATTCTGGTCAAGGGCATGTACCTTGGTTGCGGGCACATCCCCAGTAGGGGGCGTGCAGGAGGCAGCTGATTGATGTTTCTCTCTCATTGATGTTTCTAACGCTCTATCCCTCTCCCTTCCTCTCTAAAAAATCAATAAAATATATTTTTAAAAAATCTATGTGTTATTAATTGCTGTCTTTAGGGAAGTGGGGTTATGGCTTCTCTTGTTTCTTACCTATTTGCTGAATCCTTATAATAAGCATGGATTACTTTTATAATAATAGTGACCAGATTAAAAAAATATTCTGTACAATCTCAAGATTCAAGAATAATTCTAGCACTTTTCTAAATCTTCCCTTCATTCCTCCTTCACACCCTCCATCCAATGCTCCAGTCGCCTTGCTTAGCTGCAGGTAAGTGGCACTCAACATCCCCTCTCACACACGGGAGAAAACGAGGAATTAGGTGCAAAAGGCTTTGAGCAGCTGAGAGACGTCCCCATATCTCTGAACTAAAACTCTCCCATTTGCTCACAGAGTAGCATTCACTGGTAGGACTTGTTTATAAGTACAGAATTCTCATGTTGATATCTGAGTTCAAGTTCACGTTTAGAAGTGGCAATTAAAAGCTGAGACAGGGCCTGCAGAGGCAGACACCCAGTAGGCAGGGTGGTAGACCTGACAGGAGAGGACAAAGCCTGGACAAGGCTGCCACCTGTGCCGTCAGTCAGCACGGGCACCCAGGTTCCTTCCGCCTCTTCACCTGCTTCCAAACCCCAAGCAGGATCACGGCCATGACCTTGAGGGATCCAGAACAGACTTAATTATACTCAAGAGGACCACACATCCAATGTTCAGGACTTAAAAAGAAATGGAATGCAGGCATACAGTCAAGATCCTCCACATTAAAAGTGGGCATCTTCAAATATAGCTTCAGAATCGTGCTACCATCAGCCAGACTAGGACAGGAGGTTATATTCTCCCTCTTCTGCTTCTGCTTTTTCTCCTTTGGTGTGAAATGAAGTTGATTTTCTATTTGCCAGCATCCTCTGGTTACAGTACCTGCTCTTCAACGTCTGATCTTCTAATGAAGGAACTTACACTATCCAATATGTTTCCGAATATCACTTTTTTTTCTCCCTCATTTCACAATATTCCTTAAATTAAAAAAAAAGACACTGGAGAATAAAGTCTTAACAACTGTTATGGGACCATGATCCTTTGTACTGACCACTTTTTAAACTCTTCATAAAAGGGGTCTTTAACAAGCCCAAGCGTTTAAATATGAATGGAATAAAGGCAAAAGGAGATGAAAGACACGGCATTCCTGGTGAAATAGGTCAGATGATTTTCAGACTCCCAAGTGTCCTGATAGTTTTACGTGATCCAGTCCAGTTCCTGAAAAAACCCTGCCAACAGGTAACAGGTCTTTGAAAGCTTTTGAAGCCAAAGGCTCCCCACCAGCCAGCCCATCTCTCACTAAGTTCTCAGCCTCATTAAGAATGAGAAACAGATACCACGGCACCAACCTGTCTAGAGAACACAGCGAGACAAATGTAATTGCCTGTATGAGGAATATAGGGCAGCGACTCCCGAATCATTCGTATTTACACCCACTCCATTTCGGTTGTCTTTCCTTTATAATTTGGCCATACATCGATGTCAAGTGTATAATTTCATCTGGGGCTTTATCAGTTACCGCCAGAGCCATGATTACAGGGTGCAGGGGACGCCTCCCCCTGAGCGAGGCTATCTTTAGTATCTTCTTGATAGCCACTTCTTACATAGGAAATCAAAAGGAAAGCCTTGGTTTTCTTATGTGGCTCCAGAATCACTAAATATAACATTTAGGAGCAATTTATTGACTGTAACCGCTGGGTTTTCAACTGCCACTACAGTTTTTCAAAGTGCTCTTATTCCTTTCTTTTGTTATTTTTATCAAGTTGGAACAGAAATTTCAGGGAGTTCTATACTGACCATTCAATCATGTACTAAGTTCGACTTTTACCTTGCTAGTGCCCCCCCCCAACTTATTGTATGAACATAAGCCTGGATTTTGACCAATCAGAATCCCAGCAAGAAGGCTACCAGTATGTTTTTTGGAAGAAGTAACGTTTCGCAAACAAAATAAAAAAAAATGGCTCGCCGATCTAGGATTCAAAAGATAATTTATTAGTCTGAGGAGTCACACACTATACCCAGTAATATGCTTCTTTTATTTTTGTGCCTTTACCTTAAAAATATATTTAAACAAGAAACAAAGATAATATTGAATTTTCCCATAAATTTTGCTTTCTTATTTACAGTGTTACATTGTAAATAACATTCCATTATACACAAATTAAGGACTGCATTACCGTATGGTTTCTTTACATATCCTTTCATAATACAGTACACACAGCTCGAAGCTATTATGTTTAGAAAGGCTTGAGGGAAGAAGTACAAACTTTGTCAATAAGACTATTATTTTAAAAGGTTCTGACCTTGATTCTCTGCTAGATTGTTTCACTGAAACCATTCTTTGTTAAAGAAAAATGCCCCATATGAGGGATGAGAATAACAGTTTAAGTCACCACAGGATCCACTTAAACTGGTTAACCAATAAAAACACTTTATCACTTATTACTGTTACTAAATGGAGCACTACCACTGTCAAGTCATTTAAACAAGCAGATTTACCCTTCAATTCAGACACATTACATCGATGACAGTTGGTACCTCTTTACGAAATAAAAAATGTTTCCTGCAACTTTAGGTTTGACTTGTAAACAGTTAAAGCACACATTTTGTAAAGATGATTGACTCATTCCTGGTCTTAGGTTACGCAATATGGGGGAGTTTCTATTTCATCAGGGAGAAGCAAGCACTCACGCTGCACACACACACACACACACACACACACACACACGCACACGCACTCATGCACACACTCGTGCACTCAGCCCACCCGCCCACCAAAGGCCGGTGTGTCACTAGCACTCACTGTGGCAGCACTAGTGTCACCAGCGGTGTGCGAGGCTGCAATAGGAGTTATAAAATGAAGACAATAGGACAGGACATCCAACTTCTGTTAAAAATATGGAAAGCTCAGGTTCTGAAATGCCCTCAGGTGCTTCATGCTCAGCTTGAAGGTTCAGTTCACTGGGCTCTGCAAGCGGCACACCCCACCTTCGATGGCCACAGACTGTCCTGCCACCGCACCGGGAGGGAGTCTGGAAATGTGAGTCTGCAAAGAGGGAGACAGGAGAACGTTAGAGGTGCCGGCTGTGTCCCCCCAAGTGTGACAGGTGGAGGCAAGACCAGAGCCTCACGGCTCCTCTTTGCCTCTGGGCACCTGCAGACGGTGGTGGTGGGAACCTTAGGTGCCCAGATCCTGCTTGTCCAGGCCGCTCAGGGCACGTGTACTGAGTATCCCTGTGTGCCGAGCACAGCACTAGCCACTGGAGTTTCAGAGCGGGCAGCCAGCCAAGGCCCCGACAGCACAGAACTTACAGTGTAGTCAGTCTGTACTCAGAGTAGTAGAGTGCTTTTATTGTGGACACTATTACAGATGTCTCCCATTCTTTTTTTTTTTAATCCTCACCCAAGAATATTATTTCCACTGATTTTCAGAGAGAGTGGAAGAGAGGGAAAGACAGAGAGAAACATCGATGTGAGAGAGACACATTGATTGGTTGCCTCCTGCTAGAGCCCCGACCAGGGCCCGGGCCGGGGAGGAGCCTGCAACTGAGGTACGTGCCCTTGACCGAAGGGTCCCAGGTCGACACTCTAGCCACTGAGCCAAACCGACTAGAGCGAGTCCCCCATTTTCTGTATTCAGAATAGCAGTGTGCTCTTATTGTTGACACAATTACAGATGTTCCCCATATTCACCCCCTTTGTCCATCTCCACCCAGCCCCCAGTGGTTTTAATGCCAACTATCTTGGTCACATTCCAGTTCCATGAAAACTAATAATTTATATACATTTTGTCCTCTGAGCATTCAGAGCAACTACGAATACCTGGTTCATGTTTATACTTCCAATTTGTCCCTTAAAAGATCTGAATAGCTTACAAAAAGTCAGATAATTCAACAACCTAAAGTAAGTGAGGCAATGAGGAAAAGAAAAAGAGATTACAAAGCAAGGTGAAGATTGGCATGAGGTGAACACCTAGCAGACTGCTGCCCTGTCCCCCAGCTTCCCAGCGGCTACTATGGGGTGGTTCATGTGGCACACAGGATCACACAAACCACGTGCCTGGAGAACGCCTACCACCATGGTGAGGGAGCCATGTGTTTGGTGGGGCTTCAGATACGGTAGGTGGCATGTACAGTGGGTCAGCTGTACGACAGTGAGCGTGGTGGGATGAGGGCTACATTATGCAGAGGAGGCGGCCCTGAGTGAAGATGTGAGTGCCCCACGAGGGGTCAGGACAGCAGCCAGGAATCCCTTTGTAGGTGGTCCTGCTTAATCTGGGGATAGATAAATGTAGGGAGTTTCTAAGAAGAACAGGGCTGCATCTCCTCTAAGGCAGCGATTCTCGACCTGTGGGTCGCGACCCCTTTGGCGGTGGAACGACCCTTTCACAGGGGTCGCCTAAGACCATCCTGCATATCAGATATTTACATTAGGATTCATAACAGTAGCAACATTACAGTTATGAAGTAGCAACGAAAATAATTTTATGGTTGGGTCACAACGTGAGGAACTGTATTTAAAGGGCCAGAAGGTTGAGAATCACTGGTCTAGGGAATCTTCTCTAATTCTGTTTCTCTAAACAAGCTTTTCCTGAGAACTGAACTGAGGGGAGCTCAGCCCTGGGGCAGCCAAACAGGAAGCAAGCATGCACATTTGATGGAAAAACAGGTAACATGGTTGGCTTATAGTTGAGGGTGGACACTACTCTTGAATCTCACTGTGCAAGTCCTATTAGAGTAGCTGACACAGATCAACCATTTGGAAAGTTCTGGAGAACAGGACTGTCCTTTGGGTACTTGGTTTTTGTGTGTACAAGGCATCAGCAACCCGGAACCTTTGGGGGTGAGGTTGGTGGACTTGGGGGTGGAGAGCTGGACAAGGCAATCCTGTGGCATCTCCTGGGATGAAAGTTTCAGTGAGTTCACTCGGCAGGCTCGTGCCGCTGGGAACTAACTGTGTCCCAGCAGCTGGCCTCATTGTCACGTCGGAGGGCAAACTTGCCTCTCACTGCTTGGATATCTTAGAGCTAAGTCCATATTGAGACTAACTGGTGAGTCTTCTGTTCCTTGTGATGCTTCATTAATCTTGTGGGAGGAGCTAGAAGAGGACCGGTTTGTTTCTGCTATCTAACAGCTCTTATCACATTAGGAACAAAAAGCTGAAATCCCACAATTCCCAGGGCTCAGTGTTGATGGGGCCATGTTTATATTACAGGACATTATTAACATGCAGTGAGAGAGAATTTTTTGCCTAGGGATCATTCATTAATTTTTTTTAAAGGTTCTCCTAAACAAAAAGCTCCCTTAGAGAGTAGAAGCCCCTCAGTCCATTTCATCCCTAACGTCACCTCTTCAGTCCTGAACACAGGCATGCAGCTAAGACAGGGGTCAAGAATAAAGCAGAACCGCTGTGGAAAACAGTATGGCAGTTCCCCAAGAAATTAAACATAGAATTATCATATGATACAACACTTCCACTTCTGAGTACATACCCTAAACCAGTGAAAGCAGGGACTCAAAAATATATTTATACACCAGTGTTCACAGCAGCATTATTCACAACAGCTAAAAGGTAGAAGCAAACCAAATGTCCATTAGTGTATGAAGAGATAAACAAAATTGTGTAATATGCTTAAAATGGAATATTATCCAGCTTGACAAAGGAACAACAGCCTGACACATGCCACAATATGAATAAGCTTTGAAGACATTATGCTAAATGAAATAAACGATACAAAAGTGCAAACATTGGAGGATTCCATTTATATGAGGTACCTAGTAATCAAATTCATAGAGAGAAAGCAGAATGCCAGCAGCTGTGGGCGGCAGGAATGGGAAGTCATTGTTTAATGAGCACAGCTTGGGAAGATGAGTAAGTTCTGGAGATGGAGGGCTGAACAATGTGAATGGACTAAATGCCACTGAACTGTACACTCAGAAGTGGTTAGAATGATAAAAAAATTTATGTCTTATAGATTTTGCCACATTTTTTAAATCCTCAACTGAGGATATGTTTTTACTGATGAGAGAGAGTGAGAGCGAGAGCGAGAGCGAGAAGAGAGAGAAAGAGAGAGAAGAGAGAGAGAGAGAGAGAGAGATGACCGAGAAACACTGATCAGTTGCCTCCCATATGCACCCTGAGCAGGGACTGAACCCGCAACCCAGGTTATGTGCCCTGACTAGAATTGAACCCACAACCTTCTGGTGTACAGGATGATGCTCCAATCAACTGAGTCACCCAGCCAGGACTTCCACCATTTTTTAAAAAAAGTAATAAAGGAGAAATGACACTTTCCTACCTGGTCCAGAATAGTTTTCCACGAGATGGCATTAAGAGAAGGGGTCAGCTAGGAATGAATCCAGGATGCAGACCCCATGGGAGAAACATTAACACTACCAGGTTCTGTTCACAAATAAGTTGGAATTTTCTAATCAGGTTAAATTATCTGTCCCTAAAAGAGAAGCTCACAGGAAAATCCATCCTTATGTTTCCCAAAGGTCCAGGGAGAATCCAGGCACCAGAGGGGACAGAGAATAAATTGTTAAAAGATCAAAGAGTGACCATATGTCCAAGCAGATGGCCTGCAACTTGACCAGAGGGATGTCGGTCTTAAAGCAACTGATTTCTTGCTGACCATGGCAAAGACCCAGACTAGGGGGAAGAAAGTCATGTCCCATGAACCAAGGGACTTGATAGCAATCTCTTGAGATTTACAAAAACACAGACGGCCAATCCTAACTTATCCCTAACACTCCCACCCCCATTAAGTTCACGACAGAAGAACATCTAAATAAACGGAACTAAATCACAGTGTCAAGGAGAGTTAGGAAGGAAAAGAAAAAAGGACTGAAAGTGATGACAGTGGTCTTGAGAAAATAACAGCACCTGGGCAAAATGCTTCAAAAATACATTGAGATTTGTAAAAACTGAGCTGATTACATAAGACAGAAATGTTCAAGTACACAAACTAGTGGTTAGATTCTCTTCAGGATTACCCATTCCCTCGATTGTCATCTAGTTGAGGGGTTATTTTGAGATTACAAAACACATTGGCATGGTCTTGGTGTTGAGAGGAGTGAATTGGCTAACCATCCAAATGTCAATGCTTCACCAGTTTCATCCATCAACACGGTCTTCTGACTCATCAAAAAATAAGTGACCTTGGTCTGAAAAGGTCAGAGCCAAGATGTTTTGAAGCTTTCTGTGGAGATTGCAATGGAGCGTCAAATTCTATTATAAACACTGCGAGCTGTTTCACAGGCTATTTTACATGAGTGTTTATCTCCAAAGTTTCTTCTAGAGAAGTGGGTTTGAATTCCTCTTGAGACTAAAAATAGACCACTTTCTACAATGAACTTATATGTCATTATTTAAAAGTGCAATAAAGTATTTTACATTGCCTAAGGCCTGTGTAGACCCTAGGGTACCCTATAAGCATAAGAACTTAAAAAAAGGTGTTTTTGAAGCCATTTAAGTAGCAATGTACTTTCATTGGAATTTACATGAAATAACACACGAAAATGATAGGTAAAAAAGGAGCAGATTGCTCCATTTTGGGTAATCTCCCTCCATTTCTTGCTGCATACCTCCTTCATATATGATTTCAAGTCTTGAATATCCTTTTCTGGTTCTTTCTCAAGGAAATACTTCCTTAACTGGATCCCGTACTCAGTCTAGAAACTCTCATTCTAGCTCCTAGAGCGCTCATCTGAGCATGTGATGTAACTGTCTTGATTTTGGTTTGCTTTGAGCTTTTAGGTCTCTGTAATTGAAAGCCAGCTGGAGGCGGGAGACTGCCCTACACACACCTATGTAGTCCCTGAACCTGTCACAATGCTTGACACAAAAGGCTAAATATGCTCACTGAGTGTCTGAATGACAAAAATATACCTTCCAAGGCTATGTTTATGAACACACAAAGAATCTCAAATGTTTTAGCTAGTGCGACCGGTCAGTTTGGCTAAAAAGTCAATCTTACTAGTTTGTCATATAAATATTTTTAAGAGTAAAAGAATATATAGACTGACTGAATGGAAGAAGATATTCGCCAATGACACCTCTGATAAGGAGTTATATCCAAATTTTATAAAGAACTCAACACCAAGAAAAAAAGCAATCCAATTAAAAAACAGGCAGAGGACCTGGAGAGAGATGTTTCCAAAGACATGTGAAAAGATGCTTACTGTCACTCATCATCAGAGAAATCAAATTCAAACCACAACGAAATATCATCTCATACCTGGTCAAACAGCTATCATCAATAACTCAACAAACAACAAGTGTTGGTGAGGATGTGGAGAAAAGGGAGCTCTCGTGCACTGTTTTTGGGAATGCAGATTGGTACAGCCACTGTGGAAAGCAGTATGGATCCTCAAATAATTAACCATGGAACTGCCTTGGACCTAGTGATTCCACTTCTGGGAATATATCCAAAGAAACCCAAAACACTAATTCAAAAGTATATATGCACCCCTATATTCATTGCAGCGTTATTTATCATAGCCAATATATGGAAACAACCAAATAAACAACTGGCTAAAGAAATTGTGGTACAAGTACAATGGAATATTACTCAGCCATAAAAAAGAATGAGACATTACCATTTGCAACAGCATGAATGGACCGAGAGGGCATTATGCTAAATGAAATAAGTCAGACAGAGAAAGACAAATACCATATAATTTCACTTATATATGGAAATTATTTTTAATTTATTTTTAATTTTTTCCAGCTTTATTGAAATATAATTGATACATGTTATTTTTTTCCTTTTTATTGAATTTATTGGGGTGACACTGGTTAACAAAATTATACAGGTTTCAGGTGCACAATTCCACAACACATCATTTGTACATTGTATTGTGTGTTCACCACCCCAAGTTAAGTCTCCTTCTAAAGAACAAAACAAACAAACAAAATTGAAATAGACTAATACTAGTAGATACAGAGTACAGACTGATGGTTGCCATAGGGGAGTGGGCTTGGGGGACTGGGTGAAAAAGGTAAAGGGATTAAGGACTACAATGGTAGTTTAAAATAATCACAGGGATGTAAAGTACAGCATTGGGAGTACAGTAAGTGATATTGTAATAACTATGTATGGTGCCAGGTGGGAACTGGAAATATTTGGGGGAGCACTTTCTGAAATGTATAATTGTCTGAGTACTACGCTATACACCTGAAACTAATACAAACTACCATTGAATGTAAACTGTAATTGAAAAAATAAAATATAATAAAAAGTATAGACTGACTAAATTTTTCCACTTTCCCAATGACTGTATTGTTAGAACAGGAATGAAACATAGATTTCTCACATGAACAGGTCCATGCCAATGGAACCCAATGGCCTGCTGGTTATACTCCTTTCTTTCTTGCTAATTCCCTGAGTGGTAAGGAAGGTCTTTGAGGTTAACACTCATTGTATAATAACATATTTGTCCTGAAGATTTCAAAATGAGGTTAGAGAAAAATTGATATCTATAATAATAAAAGCATAATATGCTAATTAGACCAGACGTCCTTCAGGATGTTCTTCCGGATGACCTTCCAGACAAAGCTGGGCTGCGAGGGAAGCCTGGGTCCCAGGTGCCTGCTGGTGGCTGGGGGAAGGAAGGCCTACTCTTGCACAAATTTCGTGCATTGGGCCTCTAGTAAAAATTATATAATTGCTGGACCTTTGTAATACTTATAATATTTTTTTTAAAAAGAAAAAAAAAAAAATTAAAAAAAAAAACAAACAAAAAAAACAAAAACAAAAAATGTTGACTGAAAAAGAGAAAAATACACGATTTAATTTTAAAAGGCTCAAAGCCTTTATTTAGTGGTTATATTTTAATTAATCTTTCCACTCTTAGGAAAGTTGCTTGAGATCTGCCACAAGAGTCAAGAAAAGATTCTCTAACAATAAGTCTCCAAAAGCAGCCAACTGCTTTCCTCCCCATCATTTTTGTGCTGCTAAGAAAGGAGTTTTGTTAGAAGAGAGATGGTAAGCTAATAAAGAGAGAGCATGGTTTGAGGGGACAGAGGCATGAGAAGGGAAGGTACGGCATCTTCCTTCTTCATTCATATCAGCCAAAGGCCAATTCTATGCTAAAAAGAGACAGCACAAAAGAGGTAGCAATAAAATAATTGTAAGAACTACTCTTAAACTGTCAATGCACAAGAAACTTTTATAAAAAGTTTCTGACTGGGTTGATTTACTAGCACTGCTTTGGATGACTGACCTGTAGGTTAACCAGTTTTAAATTAAATACAGTACCCGTAGGATGAGTTAGCACCTTTTTGATCAACACAAAATAAATATTGCTGCCAGTTAATAAGGTTTGCTGAAGATCAATTTGACTAACTAGCAGAAAGTTCCCTGATCAAAGACATTTGGGTGTTAGGATAGTGCACTAGTTGGCTAGGACTTTCATAACAAAATGCCTCTGGCTGGGTGGCTTAAATTGCAAAGACTTATTTTCCCACAGTTCTGGAGGCTGGAAGTCCAAGGTCAGGGTATCAGTACATTTGGTTTCTTCTGAGGCCTCTCTCCTTGGCTCACAGATGGCCTTTTCTCTGTGCACCCACATTCCTGGGGTCTCTTCTTCTTATATGGATGTAGTCCTATTAGATTAGGGCCCCACTCTTATGACCTCATTTATCTTAATCACCTCTTTAGAGGCCCATCTCCAAATACAGTCACATTGAGGGTGAGGCCTTCAAGATACGAATTTGGGGGAAAACAGTTCATTCCATAAGTGACCTTATGGTGCTCTTAAATGATACAGAGTAAAATCCAACAGTGCCCTAGATATTTTGGTCGCCTTCAGTCCTCTGAGCTGAAATGCCCTCTCGCCCTCTCCACTTGCTCCTTGTTGTTTCTCAGCCACATTCTCCTGCCTCAGGGTCAGGACACATGCTGTTCTCCTCTGGAAAGCTCTTCCACCCAACATCCACTGGCTCTCTTGTTTACTTCTGTGTGATCTTTACTTAACAGCCACCTTCCAAGCAGGTTAAATAGTCCATTCACCTGAATTCCACTACCCTCTCTCCTGTGTCCTTGCTACTATCTAACCACCCATCTGTTTTGTGTCTTTATCTTATTCATTGTTTGTCCCCCATGCACAAAAATTCCACAGGGGTGGAAAGTTTTATCGGTTTGCTCAATGTTTTTCCTTAGGACCTAAAAGATAGCCTGACCATCTGAGGAACTCAGTATCTTTATTAAAGGACTAGAGCAGTGATGGCGAACCTTTTGAGCTCGGCGTGTCAGCATTTTGAAAAACCCTAACTTAACTCTGGTGCCGTGTCACATATAGAAATTTTTTGATATTTGCAACCATAGTAAAACAAAGACATATTTTTGATATTAATTTATATATTTAAATGCCATTTAACAAAGAAAAATCAACCAAAAAAATGAGTTCGCGTGTCACCTCTGACATGCGTGTCATAGGTTCACCATCACTGGACTAGAGGCCCGGTGCATGAAATTCATGAACTGTGAGGGGGGGGGGTGTCCCTCAGCCCGGCCTGCAACCTCTTGCAGTCCCAGAGCCTTAGGGGGATGTCCGACTGCCGACTTAGGCCTAAGCCGGCAGTTGGACATTCTTAGCACTGCCGAAGAGGTGGTAGAGGATCCTGCCACCGCCGCTGCATTCACCAGCCGTGAGCCCAGCTTCTGGCTGAGCAGCACTCCCCCTGTGGGAGTGCACTGACCACTAGGGGACAGCTCCGGCGTTAAGCGTCTGCCCCCTGGTGGTCAGGGTGCGTCATAGTGACCAGTTGTTCAGCCGTTCGGTCAATTTGCATATTGGCCTTTTTATTATATAGGATTTCTTTTTAAATGAAGGCTGGGAAATGAAAGAGAAAAAACTGCAAATTAGGCATTTCATATTTCTTAATTTTCTTTTTAAATCAAGGCTGGGAAATGAAAGAGAAAAAAACTGCAAATTAGGCATTTCATATTTCTTAATTTTTTATTTGTTTTATTCTATTTTATAAATTTGTTATAAATTTTTGAAGAGACTTGTACAAATTAAGCAATCAAAATGATACTGAAGTTATGGACCTTAAAACTCTGGGGAAAAAAGAAGCCTAGCTTATTTCCCACGACTGACACTGTCTGGTCATTTACCCTCCACAACAACTGCACACGTGCTCCTCTCCTTCAGAGAGAGCTCATTGCACATTGGCAGCCCAGACAGTGGTCAGTGGGGGCTGTGTGCCTCTGTCTGTTGTGCTGCAGTAATGAATTCTGATGAATTCAGCACAAGGAGGAGCCTGAGAAAGCCCAGGGCAACCCTGCTCGCAGGGGCATTTTCCCTTCTGGAAAGCAGGGTGCCAGGCTGGTGAAAGGCGGTGCCTCCAGCTCAATTTCACAAGGTTATGGGCATTTGAAGAGTCAGGCATTCCTTCTCCCTTCTCGTGCTAATTCTGCCTTGTTCTTCAAATTGCTAAGTCCCAGGTAACATTTTTTTAAAAATCTACTAATAGTGTCACCTGGACCTTCTTAGTATAGCACAGAATAATGTATATATCTTGTAGAATGAAGATACATTAACTACGGGCTAAGCTTGTCATCCGGATCCATCATCACTGTGCTTCTCAGGGCATGTCAGTTTGGGACTGTGAGGTGGCACTGTGGGCTGAGCACATCTCACGTCCCTGCACAGTGAATTCTTACCTGATGTCATAATAGTCACTCTCCTTTTCCTTTTACTGGCATGAACGTGATAGACCTTAAATGACCCACTCCCGAGAGAAGGGCCGGGGAAGGGTGTCTGGTGGGTTTTTATTGCTTTGTTTCTATTATAGGCATTTTTTTCCCTTAATGAGTTGAGTCAGGAGACACCCCCACCTCCACCCCGCTGCCCCATCCTTTTCCCAGAAGTGCCCTGCCCACTGCTTTCAAGAGCTGTCTTTCAAGGAGACAGGACTTGTGAGTAAGAATATTCTGAGTACTCGTTGTGTACAACATTAAACCTTGGAATGCAGTTTACTGCTCTAAAAATAGTTTGGTCTTCAGACTTCATCCTGAAAGCAGAAGTACTCACATAATTGACAGTTTCATATGAACCTGCTTAACACAGCTCAGAATAATGTGCATATTTTATAGACTAAAACCCCATTTAACTATAGGTCAAGGGATCCGGGTGCTCATTCCATGCCTGCTTAATGCTGCAAAATGTGGACTCAGGGTCAAATGGTCTCTAGAGTAGGCTCTCAGGGCTTTAACAGTTTTCTGTACTGGTTTCATGGAGTTCTGTGTACACAATATTGCTAATGAATAAAAAAACAAGTATTTTACTTCTATTCCCTCACTGCTTTCAACTGAAAGTAATAAACTGGCCAGAGCAATTTGAAGATGTGATTCCTAAGTTCAATCAAACAAATCAGAAATATCAACAGAATGAGGAATTAATACCACATGTTAGTCATCTTATTGTATGTCGCCCCTGCCTCGTTTTCCAAATTTAAAACAACGATGCCGTAAAAGATCCATTGGCAAAATTGGACAAAACACAATGAGAGCATTATGGTAAGTTTCACTATTAGTACTGAAACAATACTAATAGAGGGAAAAGCTCTATTGTTCTCACATATAAATATCATGTCCAAGGAGCCTTAAAATGAGATTAAAATGTTGTCTGATGAGAAAAGCATGTTGCATTCTCTTGGCAACTTTTGTCACTTCTTTTACCATGCAAAACACACTACACTTCAGAGGCAACATCAGACAAGATCGCCCTCCTATTTTTAACTCAAAAGCCCAACGAAGGCATCACATAAACATGGCAATCCCCTCAGTACCTCTGATACCACCACTAACATGGAGAGTTATCATGAAGATTCCATTTTACTAAAGGTGATAAAAGCTCTCCACTATTTAGCAAATATTTATTCTGCACTTACGATGAGAGAACAGAAAAATGAAACACACATGGACCTTGCTCTGAAGGCAATTATGTTTTTTGTATGATGCGGAAACTAGTTCCTTGTGAAATCTTAATAAAAATACCAAATCCCTATATTTGCATAATGCTTTATTTTGCATCAAGTTCTTCAAAATACCATGTCAGGTAGAAAGATGTATACCACACATATTTTTCAAGTGAAAAAAGAGCAAGACTCAGCATGGTTATGTGGTTTGCTTACCATCACAGAGGAAGTGGAAAAACTGAGACTTGAATGAAAGCCTCAGGACTCCAAATTTAGGGCTCTCTCTACTCCCACAAAGCCTTACCATGGAGGAGTTTAAATCTAGCTCTGTTAAGACACACACCTTTCACTGCAGGAGGCTTAGGACTAAGTAGTTTTTCAGGTTGAAATAAGGCTTGCTCAGAAAAGCTATTACCACAAATTTTACCAACAAATTTCAGGATGATTCTGGGATTCAGAGAATTGGGTTTGAGCTCTAACTCTGCTGCTAGTCTCTGGACTGGATAGTTACTAGCTCTCTGAACTTTAGCATCTTTATAGATAAAAGTGAAAAATTAGACTCAATTATATTCAGGGTTTATTTCTGATTCTAATATTCCATACAGTTGTGTTTTCCAAAGAACCTCTAAGTGTTGTTTAAATAAGTTTTTTCCCCCCAAAAAAACCTATGTCTAAATTTTCCTAGAATCAGGTTGTAGATTTTTAAATATCCCTTTTAAGAATTAAAATACCAAGTGGTCCTAGGACTTCGTGTTACCTTCTCCTTAGACCTGGCTTGACATTAAGAGTGGAGTTCTTAGAGGGTGGTAGGATCACCTACTGAGACCTACCACAGGGTATCTGATGATAGGCCCAGCAGGCTGGATTTCCACCTCCATCCCGCCCCACTTCCCACTCCCACCCCCTGGATTTGTACCTCCATCTATGAAAGAACAAAGCCCGTCCCTAGGCTACCTCTTAGATAAGAAGGTAGGCAGGCAGGGAGAAAGGTTGGTAGGTATGCCACCATATGCCACGCAGATTATATGGAAATACATATCTGATACCATAATGTTAATGGGACATACTGAGATTGTAAAGACCTCTTAGACTCTTCACTCTGATTTCTAAAATATTCTTCACTCTTCTTTTTCAAATATCCTTAGAGAAACATATACTATTTTTATATTAGAAACTGACTTTAAAAGAAGAATAAATCAGTATAGGCCATTCCAGGTATTCCATACAATCATAATTATATACAAAAAATCACAGTTGTAAAAACAGAAGGAAATACTAGTATACCAAAATGTTAATAGTAGTTAATGTGGGGGAGCTCACTGCATTCCAGCAGGATTCATTCAGAGCCTGGATTAAAATTATTTTTTCTGTCATTTTCCCGTATTTCCTTAATTACATAGCAGGGAGATTTAATGAGTACTTAATGCAACAATATAATCTATTAAAAAATTACTCTATGTCCTTTTCTAACTGTCCTAGACCCATTTTGGAAGGCATCCTGTGTCCCCACTCTATGCCCTTGCACTGGTAAAAACAAATGAACAAACTGTACAGTCCACACAGGACACAGCAACAGCATCTGGTCAGTCGGATCACTCTCTTCTCCTTGAAACACCTTCTTCCCTTGGTTTCTAGGACCCCACACTCACCTGGCTCTGCTTAATCCCTTTGCAAGTCCCTCCTCATTTCCCCAACTTACACACATAGAGTTTCCCTGGACTCAGGTCTATTTTCTTTTGATCGTGTTCACTTTCTTGGTGATCTCTTCCAGTCTTGTCATTTTAAAAAGAGCATTATATGCTGAGACTCCGAAATATACCTCTCCAGCTTAGGCCTCTCCAGAGGAATTCAGATAGTCTGTCCAGAATCTTAGCTCTACCTCTTCGTAGCTGTGTGAACTTATATAAGTAACTTAATATCTCAGATATTTCTTCTCAGAGAGGGGCTAATGGTGGCAGGAGGCGCTGAGCTAAGAGGAGAAGATTTAGCTGAGCAATGAAGATCCAGGTGCAGCTGCCCCCAATCCCTGCACCGAGGCTGGGGGTTTACCCTCCATTCTGTAAGGGGAGGCTCTGGGCCAGTTTCCTCAATGAAAGGCAGCCCAGTGGCCTCTTCTTGCAGAACCTGGTGGGAAAGTCTCAGCATCCTGATGATTTGTACTGGGTGAAAATCCAAAATATCAGTTACAATCTTCTGTTTGGTAAGCTGCCAGGTAACATGGATTTCACTACAGCTTGAAAAGAGCATCTTGTATTTGAAAATAAATGAAAAGCTAATGTTTAAACTAACTTAGAGAGTGAAACCACTATTTGTGTAATGGACTATTTCCTGAGAATTTCAGCTGATCTGTCAGTGAGGAATTTTGAAGGGGTAAAAATAAAACCATCAACAAATGCTTTGAAGAAAGTGCTCCTTGTCAAAACCATCTGCTCCTGACGTCTTACGAATATCAGACCCTGCAACACCAGAGGCTGTGAAGGCCCTGAGACCTAGAGAGCAGCATCGCCAGAGCTGATTTGTGCTGATCCTGGAAGATGCTCCTGAAGAAGGGAGCATGACCAAATGTCAGGGAAATGCAGCAACTTAAATTGTGCGGCCCCAGCCCACTCTTCTTGGAGCCAGACAGGCACGTGAGAACGTAAGTTCAGACATCCTTCAGGAAAGAAACCTGCGTGACTTTCCACCAGCTCATCCCAATGTCAATGAATGTCTTCCTTGAATTCCAGTTGCACCCAGAACTATTAAAAGGCTGCTGAAACTTCCCTTTTATTCCACTCTAACGCTGACATCTCAGTTTCCTTTGCTGGTTCTTCCTACCTTCTCAACAACTAAATGTTAGGGTACCCCCAGACTCAATCAATGTTGGACCACTTTTCCTTAGCATGTTTTGTAGAAATGATTTAGACATACAATGAAGCATCTGGTTGCATTGGAAAAAACAGGAAAGAATAACTCTCCATACCTACTCCCTCCTTCCAGTTACCACTCCAGTTCTTTACTTCCATTTACAGCAAAGTTCTTTAAAAGACTTGTCTGTACTTGTTACCTCAAATTCTTTCCTTCCATTCTCTCCTTAAACCCTCTACAATCAGGTTTTCTCCTTGACTACTCCACTGGTCTATGCTCAGACCTAATTTCATAGGCTCTGACAAAGTTGATGGCCTTGAAATAGTTTGAAAAATGACAACTTCATTTTCCCAATTGTTTTTTCTCCTCAGTTTCTAAGACACCACACTCATCTGGTTCACCACCAACCTCCACAGCCATTTCTCAGTGTTCCTTTGTGGTTCCTCCTCATGTCCTCAATTTATATATAAACACAGGAGTTCCACAGGACTCTTTTCTGTGTTCACTCTCTTGGTGATGTCAGCAAGTCTTGTAGTTTTAAAAAGCATTTCTATATTGAAATTCCCAAATATACATCTGTAGCTTAGTCTTCTCTCCTGGCACATATATCCAACTACCTACCAGGCATCTCCATTTGATTCTTAACATGCATCTCAAAATTAACATGTCCAAAACTGAGCTCTTTCTACTTCCCCTCAAGCTTTCTTCCTCCCCCTCACCTCTTCCTCACCCCAGTATATGGCAACTTCATTTTTCCAACTGGTTAGGACAAAATCTTAGGAGCTACCATTGCCTTCTCTATTTCCCCTCATACTTCTATCCAATCTATCAGCAAATCCCATGGTTCTACCTTAAAACATACACAGAAGCTGGTTTGCACCATCAGTATAACTAACACTCCAGTTCAAGTCATTATCATCACTCACATGAGTAATACAATCTTAATTCTAGTTCTAGGTAAACTGATTTTGGTTTAGTAGCTAAAATCTCAAAGGCAAAGAATTAAGGCATCCTTCCTGGTCAATCATTACCAATCATTGTAATAAATCCCCGATTAGCTCTAATACCAGTTAGCAGATGTTAGAAGGTATGCATTTCTGTCATCTTTAAGTGAAACCCTTATTTGTATTTATGTCTTTTTTGCCCCAAATATGGCCTACTGAACAAAAATAAATAAATTGCTGGATTCAGGAACTTGTTACACCTAAGAAGTCATCACCTTAAACAACAGGTTTTCCTGTCTGACCATGGAAGTTTATAGATAATTCAGATGGAAGTATGTTTCAGTCAGGGACTACTGGGGTTTATTACTACCTATTAAGAGATTGTTTGGCCAAGATCTTCCATTTTTCTCCTAAAAATACTCACCATAAACATTTTTAATGGAGCGGTATAGTTGGCAGGTTCTAATTGTTCAAAAATTTACCATAATATACACAAGAGCTATCTGTGGAAGAAATCAGGAGATTATTGGTTTGGTTTTGTTTTTTCATGTTATAGGAACCACATTTAAAATAACATTAATTTTCTATTTCAGGTTAAAAAAAAAAAAAAAAAGCTGTTTCCAAGTACTGTGAGCATCTCCTAATAGCAAACTGTTAATACAACCCTCATCCTAAGTTAAGTTTCTTTTTACCCCTTCAACACTACAGCAGACAGTGTAGTCCAAACATGTACAGTACAGTGATGACAGCTCAAGAGCATAAAAGTAAATCGACAGTACCCACCACTTATTACATCCAGAAGTATTTGAAAGAAATGTAAATAGAGAGTAGCTCAACTGTATCCAAATGTCTCAATTAGTTATTACTAAAATGTTAAATTTCACCAATTTACAGCACTGTTTTACTCACGAGACATCAAAGTCATATACTGTAACAATCATAAATGAATTTTAATCCTTAGGATTGGACAGAATAGACATTCCAAGATGAAGGTGTTTAAAAAGACAGAAACTATATTATTTGAATGAATGGTAGTATTCTAGCAGACAGACATCGCTTTAGATTCAAACTCCACAACTTGGATCAGTCTCAAATGCCTGGTGAAGCAGGCCAGGTCTAGGGCTGCCAAAGTGGAGTGCGCGGCCCCACTGAACAGGGTGGCTACCACTTGGTTCCAGCCAATCACTGCATAGGAGTGGGCCCCAGGGCTGCCAAATCGAATGCTCTTATAGGAGAAAATAAATGAGAAGAAAAATAATTGTCTTTTTATGTAAAACTTAAAATGCTTTTATCTTGTAAAAAAATTTATGTGAAATTTGTATTTCATGTAAATTCAAAAATGTTTATGTAACAATTTTCAATTTATTTAAAAAAGCTGATGAATCTAGTTTTTTATCTCAAATCTGGAGATTACTGGGAAGGAAGGGCAGTGGGGACAAAGTGTGTCCAGACAACCATCTGGACTCAAAGTTCTACCCTAAACCTCAACATGAAGTCACTCATGCAAGATGTGTTTATGGAATGTCTACATGTGCTAGGCCCTGTGTAGCCATTAGCACCTCCATATACACTGCACGTATGGAGATCCAGCTCCTGTTACTCACCTATTTAATAAAATAATGTAATAAAAGTCCTTACAACATAAAACCAGTGGGAGATCCCAAGTATTTACAATCATAGAACCAATTCCTTATTAAGAATTAGAAAGGTAACATGAAATAAGAATGACATGACCAAGACGATGTCCTTTTTTAAGATTTAAAAAAAACAACAGGAAAGATTCCTTTCATCATCTGCTTTCCAAGCAAAAGAAAGAAAACACCATTCTGTAATCATCACTCCATCACTGTGGGTAGTAAGGTCAATCATTCTCAAGGACACGTGTCTTAGTTACATGTCATGGTTATGTGTCCTGTGGGCACACAGCAGGCATGTGTCTGCTTTGAGAAGGTAAATATTTCCCTGAACCATTGGGTATTAGAAGGTAATAAGGGGACATTCTAATGTTAAGTTCATACCTGATGTGAACCACGTAGACTAATGACTATGTAAGTATGTTTTCATTATTTTTCATGTTGCTATAACAAAAAAAAGGCTTATTCATTTCAACTAACATAGAGTATCTACAAGTCCAATTAATAGACATATTTATCTTTGCAAAGATCTAACCCTACACTATGATTAAAATGAGATTTATTTGGATAAATATAGCTAATTCCTTTGAGAAGATTTATGTTCTTGCCAACATGGTGAATTCCCTCTTTGTGTTTATTCTATTTATTGCTTTGGAGCAAAGTTGAATGAATCATTTGGAAGAAACTGATGGCGTAAGACTAATTAAGCAAAAATAAAATTACCAACTACTCTTAGAAATAAACTTGAAGCTGAGGAAATGTCTGTCTTAAAATGTGTCTTTCACATATTCAATCTTCTCCAATCGTCTCCTGTTTGTCTAAAGGACTTTCTAAATAGATCCAATGGGGCTTTCCTGGCAGTCCTAAGAGCATGGAAAAGACATGCAATTTTTATATTTGAAATTCTGGGCAAGCTTAAAAGGTACAAGTAAAATCACTGATTAGCCACTTTGCTTTGTGTTCCATATGTACATCTGCCAAATTTAGTGGTCCTGGGATGTTTTCTCAGTACATAGCTTATTGGTGGTGCCCAACCTACCTTCCTGAGGCAGTTGGCTTCCTGCCAGAGATCAGACTCCTTCAGTTATTGGATAGTATGGGGACTAGGTTATCTGGTTTAGACTAAGGCCAGCTTGGTTCTAGGCGGTTCTTCATAAATCCAAAATATGGTACAATAAATCCACCCAGTGAATGAATTCCACTAGCCACTAACATGGAACTGAAGTATGAATTGCAGAGTTGAAGAGGGGGTGCTCATTCTTGTAGCTTCAAATAATTTTTTTTCTCTTTTGGGATCTCTCCATTCACTCATCAGTTGGTTTATATTTATAAGTTAGAGTTACATTTTATCAAAATGTAATAATCACTACCAGCTCCATCAGAGGAGTAGGGTGAAAATCCAAGCGGTATTGCTCTTGTCATAGGCAACATAAATGGCACCTTTGGGAGCACAAGTATGCACAAATGAGGCTGTGGAAGTTGCATGCTGTGATGGCCCTGAGAGATTCTCTACAACTTCTACCATCACCTGTTCCTCCCAACACTACACCATCATCACCCATCATGATTAATGTACCATCTACTATATGCACTTGTTATATTATTCAATTAATACTCAGAATGCTATGAAAGCATCAGTAATATTCCCACTTTAAAGATAGGGAAACTGAGGGTCAGAGTGTAACCCGTCGCAGGTTACAGAGCAGGGGCTCCAGGTTGGAAATCCACGTATGGCCACTCCAAAGCTCATTCTCTTATTATACCACTCTGCCTCTTTAATAGATGGTCTTGTTCATAACTTTTTAGACCAAAAAATATATAGAGGTATGATTTAGATACAATAAAATGCATAGATGTTAGGTAATGGGGCTGATGACTTTGGACCATTTATATAGCCATGAAAACCAAAACCTAAGTAGAACATTTTCCATATAGAACATTTCCATTACCCCGGAAAATTTCCTTATGCCCTTTTCTTCAAGCAACGACTTTCAGATTTCTATTATTGTACTTTATATAAGTGGAACTTCATATAATAGAATAATTCAGTAAGTACTATTTGGTGTCGGGCTTTCTCCACTCAACATAAAGTTTTTAGGTTATTTTATTTTTTAAGGTTTAGAAGAGGACTGTTCAGGACAGGACATGATGGACATCAGTCAACTAAAGGGCACATAGAAGAGAATTCATTTAGCTTTGTGAGGCTTTCTTTTCATAATGATACAAACCCTTGGCACAGGGAGACCTTACTAAATTTTTATAAATTGCTTTAATTGGGTAAAAAGTTAATGGTGGTCAGGGTTTGCATTCATAATCACAATCAAAACAGTAAAATAAACCAAAGAAAAAGATTTTTTAATACCTCTCAAAACATAATAAACTGCAACTTCTAGTCAAACATTTATTCCTATGCTATATCCATTTTGGACCTCTGAATTTACTTTCCATTTTCACTCTCTGACTATTTCTCTGAATATAAGTTACAAATAATCTTTTGTGTTATCTTCCAGTCTCAAAATCACAAAGTCATCTGTTTCACTTTGGTTATATCAGTATCCTTTAGAGAGGATTCACTTACTGAGCCAGTTGTACTCCAATAAACTTGTGAATAAAAAAAGTTAGAGAATTAAGAATAAGTAATGAGGTATATTGCACTGATCTTATTCTAATTTCAGAAAATTCACTTCCCTAAAGCAGCAATTCTGTCTAATAAATTATTTTCACCTCTAAATAGATTGAAAGAAAAGTAAAAGTAGGGAAACCTACAATACTTTACTAGATATTACGTGTTTTTAGTAGTTCAATACTTAATGATCAAGAGTAAATTCATTGGTTAACACTTTAAAATATATACTCCCCCCCCCCCATCACCATTTGTCTCCTTTATGCTCTCTTTCACCTCCACCCCTCCACCCTGCAATCACCACACTGTTGTCCATGAATTATTTCTTTTTTTCTTTTTGGCTCAATCCCTCTACCCTCACTAACACACCCCCTCCCCTGACACACACCAGAGCTGTCTGCCTGCTCTCTATCTATGAGTCTGTCTCTATTTTGCTTTAATACGGATAAAGTACACAAACAGGTAAGTTTGTGAAGAAGCTGACCAAGCCACATTAATTGGGAGATTGAACTGACTATCTAAATTTTCTTTTTTTTCTTTTTTTTTTTTTACAGACTATTCTATTGAAGTTGTTGAATGCACACTTTCTCACTTGTCATTTTGGAAGTCCTTTATGTAAAGACAATACTTTTATCTGATGGCAAACAGCAGCCACATTGCCCGTCATTATTCTGGACCTCCACATTAGATACATTCAATTTCTTCTTGAGACACGTTTCCATCTGCACTTCTGAGGCAGTGTTTCTATATACTGCGGTGTCTGGTGGACCCTGCTTTATCAGCAAATTTGGTGGTTTACCTCTCTTAGAATGCTGTGAAATTACTGGAAAGGGAGACGGTCTTTCTGCTGATCTCTAAGCTTCTGATATACTGGATTTAGGGTTGTCCCTTCTGCCAGGAAACACATGCTTTGATGCTGGTAGCATTATGGTGAGTCCCATATTTAATATGATTACTGATATAGTTGAGTTGATATCTGTTGGTCTTTGCTTTCTATTTATCTCATATGTTACTTGTTTTTCTGCTGCTCTTTGCCTGCCTATTTTTGGGGTTGAGAAATTTGTAGTACCTCCTTTTATGTCCTGTACTGTTTTTGTTTTGCTGTAATTTTTCTGTTGTTATATTTAAAGTTATTACTCTAGAGCAGGGAACCTTTTTTCTGCCAAGGGCCATTTGGATATTTATAAACATCATTTGCAGGTCATACAAAATTATCAACTTAAAAATTAGCCTGCTATATTTGGTCAAACATTTAATGAACTCACCCCTAATGCCTTGGCAAGGCCAGACCAAATGATTTTGTGGGCCTTATATGGCCCGCAGGCTGGATGTTCCCCACCCCTGCTCTAGAGATTATATAAGCATCCCTCACTTATCACAAACTATTTCATGAGCAATGTAAGACCCTTACAACTATATAATGCCAAATGCACATAATTTAAACCATCTGTCATAGTTCCACAAGTCACAGACACTCCCTAGATTCTTAAACTCAGTTTCCTCTTTGTGCTTAGGTTTGGACAATTTTTATTCACTGGTTCTCAAGTTCACTAATCATATTTTCCACCCCAGTCTCCTATTAAACCTATCAAATAAATTCTGCTTGTGGTATTTTATTTTTCAGTTATACCATTTCTCTTTTTTTCTCTTTATAGTTATAATTATTTGATTATCCTTCTCTGCTAATCCCAACATCTGGGTAATCTGTGGGTAAACTACTAATTTTTCTCCTAGGTACAAGTCTCATTTTCCTGCTTCTTTAGGGGACTCAGTTTTTATTGTATCACAGACATCAAATGTAAAAGAAGAGTAATAACTTTTAATACAAATAATATTTACCCTAAAAAAGTAACAAACCCTTTCCTCTAGGTTAGGACCTGAGTCATGTAATCTCTAGTTGAGCTGGTCCTGGGCTTTGTGTAGTTTTAGATTAAGATCACTATTGGCTAATATTTTGAAATTTGGATCAGTAATTTCTCTTGAGTACATCTGGGATCTGACCCTGGTGAGACTGTGGAGACTTCCCCAGGTCTTCAAATCCAGTGGCCAGCATTCTAGCCGTGAGGGGTTTCTCTTTGTTCACAGTGATGCTCAGGGGTTCTCTTTGCCTTGATAACCAGCCCCAGTTTTCTGAGCCATGGCACACATCTGTCAGCAATCCTGCTCGGCCTCTGGTGTTTGCTCGGTCATTGCCATCCATTTGGTAAAAATCCTAGGCCCTTTGTCAAGTCACTCTCAGTTCCTTGTCCTGCTCCAAGCCTTTGGTATGAGCACTTGAAGACTTCACAGAGAAGAACTGAAGACTCACCATGTGACTGGGGCCTCTTGGGATTTTAATCTGTCACACTAGCTCACATGTGGCCATAGACAGTTCATTAAAAGTTTGGTTGGTTTTTCTTTATACTTGTCTATGTCAGTTTTATGCCCTTTTCTACTGATCTGCCAGGAATGAAAAAGTTGAGTTTTTTCTCCCACAACTAATTTAGGTTTTTCTAGCATATTCAGCTCTTTGGATGATTTTTTAAAATCTGTAATTTTCATAGTTTATCAAGCTCATTCTCATTGTTGTGAGTAGGAAAAACAGCCTCTGTGACATTCTTCATCCTAATGGGAAGCAGAAGTTTCTCACTTCTTTTGCTATTTCTCTCTTATGCACCTCATGTTTTGTAGTCATGTGCTACATAACACTGTTTCAGTCAATGATAGATAACATACAGTGGTGGTACCATAAAGAGTACAATGGAATTGAAAAATTATCATCACCTAGTGATGTCATAGCTGCCCTAACATAGTGCAATGCATTACACGCGTGTTTGTGCTGATGCTGGTGTAAACAAACCTACTGCACTTCAGCGCATATAAAATATAGCACATACAATTATGTAGAGTACACAATACTTAGTAATGATAATAAATACTGGTTTATGTATTTACTGTTCTATACATTTTACTGTTTTTTTAGAGTGTTCTCTTTCTACTGACAAAAGTTGGCTGTGGAGCAGTATGCTGTGTTTCATTACCAGCATCCTCATCACACATCTTGTGTTTACAGCATCACTTGATTGCATCATTTGCTCTTGTACTTGATTTATTCTTGTGTTGTTTTATGAATTTGGTGCAGCCTGTGTACACTGTTTATAAAGTCTGCAGTAGTGTATAGTAATGTCCTAGGCCTTCACTCACCACTCACTCACTGACCCACTAGAGCAGGGGTCCTCAAACTTTTTAAACAGGGGACCAGTTCACTGTCCCTCAGACCGTTGGAGGGCCAGACTATAGTTTTAAAAAAAACTATGAACAAATTCCTATGCACACGGCACATATCTTATTTTGAAGTAAAAAAACAAAACGGGAACAAATACAATATTTGTATTTGCATGTGGCCCGTGGACCGTAGTTTGAAGACCCCTGCACTAGAGCAACTTCCAGTGCTGCAAGCTCCATTCGTGGTAAGTGCCTGATACCAATGTACTGTTCTTTTTTCTTTTATATTGTACTAGAGGCCTGATGCACAAAATTCGTGCAAAAGTAGGCCTTCTTTCTCCCGGCTGCTGGCACCAGCTTCCCTCTGGCACCCGGGACTTGGCTTTCCTTGCAACACTGGCTTTGTCCAGAAGGTCTAATTAGCATATTACACTTTTATTATTATAGATTTTTAGTGTACCTTTTCTATGCTTACATAAATATTTACCATTATGTTACAACTGCCTAGAGTATTCAGTGCAGTAACATGCTCTACAGTAACATGCAATAGGCTATCCCATATAGCCTATGTATAGTAGGCTACACCATCTAGATTTCTTAACTACACTCAATGATGTTTAGACAACTATGAAATTGCCTAATGATGCAATTCGCAAAATGTGTCCGCATCCTTAAGTCTTCTACCTTTATTTGAGAGATAAGTTAAGTCTAGCAAAAAACTCTCAGAAATCTCATCTGTGCTATCCTTCAAAACAAATATTTATTGAGAATTTTCATAAAGCACCAGAAACTATCTTCATAAAAACAAAACATGGTAGATACTGCATTGGGGTCATAAAAATCCTACTAAAAAACTGAATAGCAATTATCTGCTTATGTAACCTAGCATGTAGAATTTTGAATTTTATAGGTTGGAAGCAAGTACCTAGGGGTAGAGGGTCATAATGTGTACAATACCCATAATATAGACAATATAGCCATAAGATATGAATAACTTAATGGGGATTCAGTCATCCATATTCAGACAAATAAGATTTTGCTTCCTTGTTATCACATGCCTTATCCCAGGAAGGATGTAAGGTATAGTGAGGTATTTTATTTCTCATTTTCCAGATGAGTCCTCTGAGAAGCAGAGAGGCAGAGTGATCATACCAAGTCAGTCTCTCAGTGCCGAAGGAGTGGAGGGACAACCCAGGTTCCAACTTCCTGGCACCACATCTATTCCAATACTTGTTCACTTCAACTGCAAGGCCCAAAGGACTAATCAAATGTGCCATATTATCCAAGGGTAATATTTAACTTTTTATTTGGAAATAACTTCAAACTTATAGAATAGTTCAAGGATCACCCATACATCCTTTACCCGGGTTCCATTTTGCTCCATTTGCTTTGTAATTTGCTATCCATCCATCCATCTATCCGTCCATCCATCTATAATATTTTTTTTTTCTGAACCATCATGAAGATATTGGGTATATTATGGTCCTTTACTCCTAGATACTTCAGTTTGTATTTCCTGAGAGTAGGGATATTACCTAATATAACACAGTACAGCTATAACAAATTTAACAATGATACAACACTTTTTACCATCCATATTCTAATTTTGTAAATTAACCTAATAATGTATTTTTCCCCTGCTATACAGGATCCAGTCTAGGATTAGTTATTGCATTTAGTTGTCACACTCTTTAGTAATTTAATCTAGAATATTTCTGCAGCTTTTGCTTTTATGACATTGACATTTTTTAAGAATACAGTTGACCTTTGAATAACATGGTGGTTAAGGGTGCTGACCTCCAATGCAGTCAAAAACCTGTGCATAACTTTGACTCCCCCAAAACTTAACTACTAATAGCCTATTGATGACCTTACCAATGAAGCCTTACCAGTAACATAATAGATTAACATATATTTTATGTTTATGTGTTACATACTATAGCTTACAATAATGTAAGTCAAAGAAAAGAAAATGTAGTTAAACAAATCATAAGAGAAAATACAGTTATAGCATTTATTTTTTAAAAAATTCACATATAAGTGGACTGCACCGTTCACACCCATATTCAAATTCCACTGTAGAGACCCCTTTTTTCTTTCTTCATAGAACGTTCCCCATTTAGATCTGTCTGTTTCCTTGTGATTAGATCCATGTCATGCACTTCCAGATGTGTTACTACATGTGCGATGTTGGTGTCTTCTCAGGTTATCACACCCAGAGGCACAGAAAGTTCATCTGCCCCTTCCTGATGACACTGATTTTGACCACACAGTCAAGTTGTTGCCTGGTTTTCCCAGTATAAACTACCATTATTCTTCCTAGCAACTAATAAGAAATCTATGAGGAGATACTTTAAGACCACAAAATAGCTTGTTCCTCCCCAAGGATGAATTTTTATAATAGTATGTTCACTACTGCTATAAAAAGTGACCTCTACATAGTAAAATAAATCTTGGTTTCACTTATTACACTTGAGTAAGTTCCATGCCAGTTTTAACATCTGTTTTTATTACTATAGTCCATGCATACTGGGTGTTTATTAAAAAGTATTCATTAACTAATCATTATCTGCTTTCCAACTGTTATTAATGCCCTAATTTTTGTTCAATGAAAAGAAATCTCTTTAACTTAGGCTATAGAAGGCTTTAAAAATTAAATGATATAATTAAAAGAACATTCTTTTTTTTTTTGAAAGAACATTCTTTTAAAAGGGAAATAAACTTTTAAAAGAACCTGCCTCTTTTTATTCAAATTATACATGAATTGGTTAAAATGATATTGATTACTATCCAGCCTTTTTAAGCAGTATGATTTTTGAGGTGAGCTCTAATTCAAGGCCTTAACTTAGATTAAACATATTTAGCTTGTATAAAATGTCCAAATGCCCTGTGGTTTTAGTTTCTGAGTTTGGTAACAAGCACAAAGACGGCAATATTTGGAAAGCAGGGCAAATGAAAAAACAAACAAACAAAAAAAACACATTTTGAAATAGTTTCTAAATTTAAATTTATTTATTTTTTTAGTTTTTAAAGATGTCTCCTTTTTTCATTTCACAACCATGGTTCTCAACGTTATGTGAAAGGAAATTTTACAAACCAGTCATTCTGCTGAAGAGTTATGCCACTAATTCAACAATTCTTTCATGGAAGTGAGGAGGCCGGGGCTGGCGGGGGGAGGCCACAGGCTTATGCTCTTGAAAAGAACATGAACTCTGTTATAGCCCCTTTCTCTTTTGAGCCCAGCTTCTCATCTATAACTCTGTCTTACTTGCAATACAATAAAATTCCAGCCTGAATGAAAGAAGAGATGGCTTTTTTGATCAATAAAATTCAGCAGCCAAAGCATTAGTGTTAGGGGTTTGCTTTTTTAAAAAAAAAAGCATTTGTAGCCACAGGCTCAAAGGAGGAAGAAAGGAAGAGGGATTAACTCTCTGCAAAGAAGGTCAAAAACATAATTTACAAGTGAGGCAAGAGGAGCAGCTGTATCTGTTGGGCTAATCAAGACTAGCAGCTGGAGAATTTACCAGCAATATGAAAACCACGTCCACCAGATGTCAAGCAATGCAACTGGAGGCCAAACGTCTCTGGCTCAGTGCGGTCCTCTCCCTCTCTCTACCACACATATTTCATGTTAAACTGTGAGGTGTCTCCCAGGAGGCCACCAGCAGGGATAACAAGAACATTTCTATACATGGGACTTAGTAACACGACTGCACCCCACCAGACTGGCTTCTGTACTGAAGTCCACCTCCCATGAGGTTCTTTTGTGAAAAGGCAATTTTAGATGACAGTCAACTTGTAAGGGGTGAGAGAAACATAAATGGCTATAAGCCATTCTTGTGCAAGGATTCTTGTGGCTTACCAGACATTTTATATTTGGGAACCATTTTGTCATTGGGAGGAAAAGAATGCTCTGAAAACACTTACTTGGATAATCATTTCTCCACTGATTCTTACACCTGTGCTATTCAATACAGTAGCCACTAGCCACATATGGTTATTTAAATTTAAGGTGAGGAAAATTTAAAATTCTGTTCCTCAGGCATACTACCCACATTTCAAGAGCTTAATAGCCACATATGGCTAGTGGCTATCCTATTGGACAACACAATATCATTATAAAACATTTCCACCATCACAGAAAATTCTATTAGAGAGTGTTGTTCTAACTAAACCTTGTAAATCACCTTTAAAATGGGCAGTTACAATTCCCTTCTCTAAACACTATGAAATAAAGCAACCTTTATGCACTCTCTTGAGATATAAGTCTACTCATGCAATACAAGTCTTTTGTCAGGTGAGGGTGATGCCGAGAAGGGGAGCTGAGTGAGAGCCGGATGGCTATGAGACAACGTTGCCTGAGGTGCTCCTGTCCACTGCGCTCACAGAAGCTTGCAATGCCACCGGCTTGCTGGGTACCGCAGAGGCCAGTCTGTATGGGTATTACACGATAAACACGCAATAAACTATTCTTTCTTACATGTATCCTTAGCCTGCCAATGATTTCATCTGTATCAGACAGTTTATATCAAAAGTTTCCTTACTTATGTTTCCAGATGTGCTAAATAAATCATGTCCTTTAAAAGAGGCTGCCCAACTTCACAGCTTTGCAAATGAGGTTCTTGAATGCCAAGGAAACATCGTGTACCACAGCTGAGTCTAAAAATTTTATGAACAAGGAGAACCTGAGGCCAAGGCTAAAATAAAATCCACAAATGATGTTTCTTACTCCCAGGCTCAGCCCCCGTGAGTGTGGGGAAGCCAAGCCATTCAGGAGGTGCTGCGTGGACATCCGTGTGATTGTGGTGACTCACGGAGGGCCGTGTGCCACGGGCACATGACACTCGGGGTGCAGACCTCAGCCTCTGCCCATGAGGACGCCAGGGCGTGCGGGGCACACTGCGTACCAGCCAGGTCGCACGTATCAGCACGTCGGCCAGCTCCGCCCTCACGCGTGCAGAGTGCGGTCCAGGCGCTTGGCTTTCCTTACCTTGGTTTCCTCTACCTATTCCAACCCTCCCTGCAAAGTCACCAGCCCTGACAGCCCATCAGCTTCACTCCCATTTTCTCTTCTCAATCCCTGTTTCCTCTTCCCCAGTCATTCACAATGGACAAAGAACAAGATGGAAAAAAAGTTGTTTCTAACCTCCCTGCTCCATCACCAAAAGCATAAAAGAGCTGCTGTTTTTCTTTTGAATCATGAACTGTTCTTAATCACATTCTCATAAAGATCATGGAGCTACTGCCCAGGAGAGGCTGAGAAAATTCATCGTGTGGACTTGGCCTGTCAGAGGCTCCTGGGATGGCTGCAAGGTGTTCAGACTACGCCCCGTTTCCCCGCTTACCTTGGCTTTCCCGTCCTGGGCTGACATGTAGCCAACGCACATGCTCTCCGTCGTGTGGCTCCACAGGAACTCCACTGCCATGAGGAGAGCACAAACAGGCACATTCAGATCACAGATGGAAAATAAATCTCTGCTTTTTAATAGAACCGTTAAAGATAGCTTTATACCTAACACACTCAGTTCCCCACTTTCCATTTGCTCCTTCATAAATGTCAAGATGATTTAGTACTCAAAACTGCGTAATGCCATTTACTGTGAAATGAAAAATGTATTTCTTTCTTGTCAAAACTATGATTATTACATGTAAAATAAATGCTCTTCTGTTTGAAACTTGTAACATTAAAGACACACACATGCACACACACACTCTTATGTACAATACACAATAATTTAGTAAATGTAATATTCCATAACAGTTCCCTTTAAATCTCTCTCTCTCTCTTCTCTCTCTCTCTCTCTTCTCTCTCTCTCTCACACACACACACACACACACACACACACACACACACACACACACACATTCTGCATGAAAAGGAACCAGGATTTCTTGAAGAAATGTCAATTCCAGAACCGGGGCAGAGAAAATATAAAATGAATCTGGAACATCATGTTGTGCCAGAAAATAAGGAAGAGCTCAAAGAATGATGAGGATTTATCAAATGGACCAGGGGTTTTTCACAATGGAAAAACATTGTGAAAAGGGGTTTTTCACAATGTTTTTCAGCTCGAAGAGGCTCCCGCTGGCCAAATCTATGCCAATCTAAGTATCAAAATAAATAATAACAGTAATTAACTATCCCACTGAACATAGTAAAACCAACAAGCCCATACTAAGGCAAACAAATAAATGAATAAGTAAACAGGGGAGAAAAGAAAGCTCTTCCTTGCAGCAGAATGCCCACTAATAAATACAGACAAAATAAGAATTAACAAGCCATCATGGTTGCTAAAACTAGTTGGTGAAAATTTGAAGAGGAACAGGCTATTTCCATAGTCTCAAGGTATCTCTCCACAAAATTCTTATCTATATATATAAAAGCCTAAGCGACTGAACGACCATTTGATCAGTCGCTATGATGTGCACTGACCACCAAGAGGTAGACACTCAATGCAGGAGCTGCCCCCTGGTGGTCAGTGCGCTCCCACAGGGGGAGCGCTGCTCAGCTGACCAGGATGAGCAGGGCCGGGATGAGCGGGAGCAGCCCCCCCCCAGCCCCCTGCAGGCCAAGCCAAGGGACCCCACTGGTGCACAAATCTGTGCACTGGGCCTCTAGTTAAATAGAGAAACCTGATGGACTACATGTGAATCAAATGATCCAAGCCAACATCACCAATTAAGGGACAAATCAATGCAACAACGTACCTCCTGACAAGACACCTGAGACTCACCATCACTTCTGTGGTGTTCCTGCCAAAAATGCAGAACCAGGATTGCATGAGGAAGCACCACACAAAGCTGATCTACAAATGCTACTAAATAGCTGGTTTGAATTTGTCAAAAATGTCAAAGTCAAAAAATACAAAGGAAGTTGAGAAACTGTTCCCATTTAAATGCAATGTGTCATCCTGGACTGGATCCTGGACTAGGGTTGGGGGATGTTATAAGAGACAGTATTGAAACAATTGATGGAGTTTTAAAAGGGACTATGGATTCAATAATAATGTCATATTGATGTTAAATTTTATGATTTTGATATCTATATGTAATTATTCAGGAGAATGGCCTTGTTCTTAAGAAATACACACAGAAGTATTAGCAGTAAGGACCCCTGACATCTCCATCTTGGTCTCAAATAGTTAAGAAAAAAAATGTACATGTTTAAACATGTGAGTGTGTGGGTCTATGTGCATAAGGAGAAGATGAAGGGAAGCAGGAGTGAGGAAAGAAAAACAAATGGAGGAAAATGAAAACAATGGGTGAGTCTGGGTCAAGAAATCATGGATGTCCCTTGTATGATTCTTGTAACTTTTCAAATATAAGTTTGAAATTATACCTAAATTAAGTTACAAGAAGAAAAATTCACAAACACACAGAGATACACACAAAACTTTGTCACCTTCAAGTACATACTGTCAAAATTCTAAGTTTTTTTAAAGACACTTTGTAAAGTTTTGAGGCACTTATCCAAAAAAAATTTCAAAAGTTCCTGATAATAAAACTGCATTGCTCAACACTCAACTCTCTGGGTCCCAGGCCATCCATCTGTTTATGTCCCTGAGCTAATTAAGCCTGAAGACAAGTGTTTGAGTTGAGACACAACTGTGGGATCAGTGATCCTGGACTGACGCTGTGCCAGACATATGGGGAAGAAAGAAGCTTAGGGACAAAACTGAGTTCCTCAGATACGTGGCTTATTCCCTCATCATCAATTAATTACCAAACCTGCCAACCTGCTAAACAGACGCTCTGCGAAAGAGCGCAGGAACACAGTGTCACGCAATGAAGCAAGCGCTCTTCACCAGATGTTTTTTCTTCCTCACACATCTCCTTTGAACTTTGAAAATCTTCAAGTCCAGAGCAAGATCTTGGATATTCTAATTGCCTAAGAGAGCAAAGGCACTCAAGTCTTACCGAGTTTCCCTAGAGTAATGACAATGCAAATGTATCTATAAATACAAAGTTAAAAGAAAGTAATTCAATGTCTAGAAATTCAGTCTTCACTCTTTTCACAAATCCCCCTAAAAAGGGGTGCATTGTACTAAGACATTTTAATACCAACAATTCAAATCAGTAGATAATGATCAGTTCAGTATATAACTAGTTCAAGCTAGCTTGAAAAACTCAGCAGGAATTGCCTACAATTTAAATTATAGAATGCTTTTGAAAAGAAACCCTATTTTATTTAATTCAGTGCATGTCTTAAATTAATATGACAAATTATTTCTTGGTGGAGGACTTCAGGGAAGTAGGAGAGGGAGGAACTAACATTCCAAATCTATCCTATGCTAGGCACTATCTTTTGTAGAACTCAGCAAAGCCTGGATGGGGCACCTGATGCTCACAGAAAGAATGAAACATGGCTTACGTCATTTTAGTACATAAACAAACTGGAATTTAAACCGGACTTGTGGATTCCAAAACCTGCGATCTCCCATTGTTCTATTACTCTGAAATTTACTCAGCTTGAAAAGGACTTATAATTAGTGTTACGTATTAAGAAGATTAAATTCCGTGCAAACACCAAAGGACCACAAAACATCAAACACAAATACAACTCTTAAATATCTCCAAAGAAAAGCTTTTAAAACAATAACAAAATCCAGAGGTCATAAAAGACAAGATCAATGTATTTGACTACTTTAAAAAAATGTTTACTACATTTTCTTACCATATGGGGAAAAAAGTCAAAAGACAAACTAGGGAACTATTTGCAATTCATAGCAAAGAAAAAGGACAAAATTTTCTTAATATATAAAGATCTGCTACAAATTAATAAGAGACAAATATCCAAAGATAAAGCAAGAAGGATATAAACAAAAGGGAACATGAATGACCCTCAAACACAAAAAGATTTCTCCTACTAAAAGAACTGCAAAGTAAAACCACAAGATACCATTATTCAACTATTAGGTTATCAGATATCAAAAGGTTTAAGACAACTTTGGGGGGGTGAAAAAACAAGCACTCTCATATAATGATGGTGGGAGTATGGCCATTTGGAAATACATTCTTGTAATTTGTGGTAGCTATGCCCTACAAGGTCAGCATGAACAATTATTTAGAAAATATGGACCCATTGCTCCTAAGAGAAATACAGAGTTAGGTTCCTGCAAGTCTCTGGTCACAACGTTTTCAATCAATAAGTAACTTTTATTTAATGAGGGTTTCTGTTTAAAGACATCACATTTAATATGTTTCTTACAAGTAATTAACTATATGCAGTATTCTTGTATAATAAAACAGCAGCCAAGACTAGTTTAACATTTTCCTAACCCTGGAAAACCTGCCCACGAATTTCTTTGGTTTTTAGCCTCAACAATGCTGGCCCCTATGCTCTTTTTACTGGCCATCTTCTCATGAACCCACAAATTAAACTCTATTTCCAGCTTCTCCATGGCTTCATGATGCACCGTAGAGGTTACTTTAGCAGTTTCTGGAGCAACATACAGATCAGTGATTTCCTCTTCCTTTTTCTGGATATACGGTATTGTTGGCTCATTAAATTTGAACTCATGGCCAACAGCATTATAACTCTTGCCTGAATGAAGCTTATCCCACACACACATTTTCTTTTTATTTATTTACTTATTTTAGATATGTTTTTATTGATTTTTTTAGAGAGAGAGGAAGGGAGAGGGAGAGAAGATAGAAACATCGATCAGCTGCCTCCTGCACGCCCCCGACTTGGGCCCTGAGTGAGAAC
>NW_005354874.1:1523191-1532014 GCF_000412655.1 Myotis brandtii
CCATGACCTCCTGGTTCATGGGTCGACACTTAACCACTGAGCCACGCCAGCAGGGCCATACACATTTCTACACAACCTCCTTGCACTTAGGAACACTAGACAGCAATTCAGCACTATGCTTGGGGGCCATTTTAAACAGCAAAATTGTCAACAAAAAGCACAAAACTGTGAAAAATGTGGCACAAATAGACCACAGAAAGGACATTTGTTTATAAGCTGAGACAAGAAGGCAGAGTATTAGCTTGTTCACCTGGGAATGTGCATGTCAGGTGACTCAGATTTTTCACCACTCTGCTCATACCACAAATGGCTGTGAAAGTGCTGGGAGTGCTAATTTTGAGATTAAAAATAAATTTCTCCAAGTAGGAAAATTAATAAATATGAAATCTAAAAATAATGAGGATTGACTGTAGTTACCAAAATGACATACCCTTTGACCTCACAATTCTAATTCTAGGTATTGGTTCTACAAATATGCATTTATATTTATAAAAGAACACCTTTAAAAAGCTATTTATTGGCCCAGCCAGCGTGGCTCAGTGGTTGAGTATTGACCTATGAACCAGGAGGTCACGGTTCAATTCCTGATAAGGGCATATGCCTGGGTTGTGGGCTTGATTCCCAGTGGGGTGTGTGCAGGAGGCAGCCAATCAATGATTCTCTCATCATTGATGTTTCTATCTCTCTCCCTCTCCCTTCTCTGAAATCAATATAACTAATATTAAAACCTGAGTTATCATTTATGACTAGAAAAAAAAGATATTCATTGAAGTAGTTTTAACTAGGAAGAAACTGGAAATAGCTTAATTGCCCATTGGTGGGACTATATATACATAACTATAGTACTCAATACAATGGAATACAACGCAGCAATTAAAAACAAAGGAAGTAGCTCTACATACATGATATGGAACTATCTGAACTAAATGTTTTTCAAACTTCTTGACCATGAACCCCAATAAAGCAAAAACAAAACCAAAAAAAAAAACAGCCCTACTATACACATTTCTTTATAACTAAAATTTCATAAAATAATACCATTTTATTAGCAATGCATTGGTATTCTACCCAATGCATTAAAAAGATTATGCTTGTGACTCGTTAAGATTATGCTTGTGACTTTAGACCTCATTAATATAACTTCAGTTTGAAAAAACACTAATCTGCAAAATATATAGTTATCTAAAATAAAAGGTAAAGTGGAGGATGATTTATAGAGATGTGCAGCCACTTTTGTGAAAGAAAATAAAAGGGCACCATAGATGAACATGTTTACAAAAATACATGGGATCTCTCTCTGAAAGAAGATCTTAGGAACTGGTTGAGTTAGAAAGTTGAGTAGAGGGCAACCTATTTTTCACAATCTATCCCTTCTGAAATTTCTGAATGTTGTCCTGTTTTCATTCATGTTCTATTTTTTAAATATATTTTATTGATTTTTTACAGAGAGGAAGGGAGAGGGATAGAGAGTTAGAAACATCGATGACAGAAAAACATTGATCAGCTGCCTCCTGCACACTCCCTACTGGGGATGTGCCCGCAACCAAGGTACATGCCGCCCTTGACTGGAATCGAACCTAGGACCCTTGAGTCCGCAGGCTGATGCTCTATCCACTGAGCCAAACTTGTTAGGGCCATGTTCTATTTTTTTAAAAGAATTTCCCTAGGAACCTCAATTATACTGTTAATCTATATTATCTATAAATAATTAATTTCTTACGTGTTTAGATTATATTCTGAATTACTGAAATTTTATGTAATGGTAGTAGGATGTTAGCATTTTTTTTAACTCCCGATTTTATTATTCAATTTATCTTTTCTATTTAATCTTTGGTGGCTCCCAAGACCAGAGTCAGTTGGAGCTGGTTGTTGTTGGAAGTGGGTTGGGTTGGGGGACTGGGATGGGGGCAGGGAGACCCTGCTCACTGGCAGTCCTGGGTGGAGTAGAAACTGCATTTGAGAGCCTGGGGTGTGGCAGGAAGGAGATGAGGCAGGAGCAGCAAGCAAGCTGGGGATATGGGACCCACCTCAGTCCCCAGCTTCATTCTCTTCTAACGTTTCCCCATTGGCAGCATTATCTGCAGACTTGGAGGCCTTTGTTTTTTGTTTTTGTTTTTTCCCCTTTTTCAGGGTTTACCAACTTGCAAAATTCTGGAGGAGGGCCTTTAGCTCTGCATCCTGGGCCTTCATTTCAGGTTTGTAAAGGGTCCACTGGTTATCAGCATGGGGCCATTGGGCATGAGTAGAACCATAAATTTAAACTACAAGAAGGGGTCGACTCCCAGTCGGGGCACATACCTGGGTTGTGGGTTCGAGCCCAGGTCCAGACCATGTTTCTCTCGCATCAATGTTTCTATTTCTCTCTCTCCCCCACTCCCCCTCTCTAAACATGTCCCTGGGTGAGGATTAAAAAACATTAAAAAAAAAAACAAAGAACCTCACTGCCTGGCTTCCCATCCCAGAGTTTCTTGCATGAAGAACAGAACTCTAAAACAGAACTGTCTAGGGCTGGACAGTTGCCAAGTCAGCTGCTGCTCCTTAGCCTTAGGTCGAATGGCTTACCCGAGGACATTTTGCACAGTGTTTAAGTTATTCCTTATTGAATAGAGATAAATTCATTGGAGATTTTCCCCTATGGTTGTTAGGTTCTTTAAAACCCAATGGGAGGTTCATACAAGGATGCTTTACTATCCTGACATAGAATCCTTAAGATTCACATAATACTTGGCCCATTATGGCCTGAAGTAGCTGAGTTGGCTTGCTTCCCTGAAAAACTTTCGCCTCTGCACTGTCCTGGGAGGGTTGGGGATTTAGTTCTATAGAACCCCAGTTATACTAAGCCAAGGAAACAATTATCTTCCCTTTCCAAGGTTCACTCTGACTTGTTCAATACAAAAGAAGGGTGCTGACTGAAAGGGAAGAGAGGGATGTGGGTCAAATAGTAACACAAGCCCCAAAGGACATTTCTATTCTCTTCCTGTTTTATCACTTTATTGTATTAGAAACTGCAGGAAATCGGGGCCACTGGCTGGGGCTTGGAAGTTCTCTGCTGAAAAGAAAAGCATTCAGTAAAACATGTTTTATTGAAATATGATTTCATTCATTCAACAAATATTTTTTTAGGATTTATTACTGTTTGAGCACATGAAAATTGACTATAAAATTTGTCAAAATGTTTTTCTGAGTTTTAGGAGAACCAGAGTAATAAGAAGTACTTAATCATTAGAATTCTATTCATAAATCTTTGTGTTTTTTATTTCAGATGGAAAACCTTGTGGCCAAAAAAACTACATGGTTAGATTATAGCTAGAACTATACTTCTTATGATGGAGAAGGAAATTATAGATGAAAATCTATTTGCAATTGTAAAAAGTAGACTAGTGATATTTAAGGTAAGAAAAGTTGTTTTAAAGCAAACACAGCAGATTATAGCTACTTGTAATCAACATCTTTGTATTTTAAAAACAAAAATTAAGAAAAACAACCCTCCACCCCCCCCCCCCCCCCCCCCCCCCGCAAAGGAAAAAACACTAGACGTACTAATTGGTAGCTACAAAATAGTCATGGGATTGTAAAGTACAGCATAGGGAATATAGTCAACTATACTGTAATAACTATATACAGTGTTAGCTGGGCACCTGAAATATCAGAGGAAACACTTTGTAAAGTATGTGACTGTCTCACTGCTATGTTGTACATCTGAAATTAATACAAAATATGGCTGAATGCAAACTGTAATTTAAAAATAAAATAAAAACACAAAAGCTAATTCTGATTATATAAATCTCAGAGCACTACTTCAACAGATTAATCCAACTCAGTTGTTGATAAGTTGAAATAGCATGTCTACCTTAAGACATGATATTTTGCCTCTAAGAATAAATTCTTTCATTTGCTTCTTTCCATCTGATCTCTCTATATATAAAAGGCTAAGTGACCCACCGTCTGTCTGTCCGTCCGACTGGCCGGTACATATGACACGCACTGGCAATTTAAAAATAAACATTGACTCGCGCATGCGCAATACATATAAAGCTCTTGCTGGCGCCAATCGCACACATGTGTTTTGATCTGTCATTGTCAATCGTGAATTTGGCTGACACTTCTATTATAGAGAAAGGGCAAATAGCGATATTAAAATATTTCTTCTAATTAATTTCCTTTCAATGTGCACGAATCCATGCACCCAGCTACTAGTCCTTAAATAAGAAGCAAAATGCCAGCTTATCTCTTAAAACGAGAATAAAGTTGTAACAATCCCAAAGCACTGCTGGGGCACTAAAGAAATGAGCATCCATGCACAACACTGAACCCTCTTACAGACCAACGTTTTAGTTGTATTTTAAAGGCAAGTTATTAACAGCAGATGAACATCTATACATGCCTCTTTTCCTAATAACATCCTAATAGCTGATTTGCCTTCTCTTTGAGGGCTATTTTTATGATTGTGTGAGCCCAGCAGAAGCCTAGTCACAAGAGCTCATCGTGGCATGTGCCATGAATTGGAAATAAGTGATATTGTTGGGGCCTCAAGAATGAAGTTCCTTTGAAGTGTTTGTGTTTGTACATGCTCGCCCAATTTTTAATGCCAGTAAAACCAAAAGATGGTTTAGAATTTTAACTTACAGTAAAATGACATTTTATCTTTTTCATGTTCCGGGAAGCACCAATTCAACTGAACATTTAAAAAAAATTTAAACTAGAGCTAATTTTGGTAACAGTGACAAAAGTAGTACTTGATAAAGAACTTAGCCTGTTCCGAAAGGGGAGGGAGCACCCCTTTGAAGTTCTAATTGGCAACTGAAGAACAGTTTGACTTGATAGAGCAAAGTCTAGAATGATAAAGGAACTCATTATTCCTTTAGTTAAATATGTAAGAAACTGCAAAAACTCTCATAGAGGAAATCATATGATAGGTATACCATTTATGTAAAGTGCAGACAGGCCCACATGGGGCTTCAAAGTTATGGGTAATTTCTTAAGCTGAATGGCAGGTCCACAGGTGCTCATTTTATTATTGTCCTTTATAACTTACAAATATATTACATTCTTTTTTTGAAGTTTACTTTTATTGTTGACACTATTACAGATGTTCACATTCCCCCCCTTTGTCTATGACCACCCACCACCACCACCCCTTCCCTCTGGCCATCACCACAGTTGTCTGTGTCTATGGGTTATGTATATATGTTCTTTGGCTAATCCCTTCACCTTCTTTCATGCTGTCCACACACTCACCCCAGCTGTCCCCAGCCCCCCTCCCTGCAGAGAGCTATCACTCTGTTCACATATCCATGCCTCTGTTTTAGTTTGTTCATCATTTTATTTTGTTCTTTAGATTCCATATATAAATTAGATCATATGGTACTTGTCTTTCACTGACTAGCTTATTTCATTTAGCATAATAACCTCCAGGTCCATCCATGCTATTGCAAAAGATAAGATTTCCATTTTTTACAGCTGCATAGTATTCCACTATGTAAATGTACCACACCTTTTTATCCACTCATCTACTGATGGGCACTTGGGCTGTTTCCAGATTATTATAAACTAGAGGCCCAGTGCACGAAATTCGTGCATGGGAGGGGGGGGGTCCCCTCAGCCCAGCCTGCACCCTCTCCAATCCGGGACCCCTCAGGGAATGTCCAAGGATCAGGCCTAAACCGGCAGTCAGACATCCCTCTCACAACCCTGGACCACTGGCTCCTAATAGCTCACCTGCCTGCCTGCCTGATCACCCCTAACTGCTCCTCACTGCCAGCCAGGTCGACCCCAACTGCGTCCTCCCTGCTGGCCTGATCACTCCTAACTGCCCCCCCCCCACCAGCCTGGTCACCCCTTACTGTCCCCCCTGCAGGCCTGTTCGCCATCCTGGTCACCCCTAGCTGCCCCCCTCCTGGCCTGGTTGCCCCTTCACCTCACACAGCCTGCTTGTTCAGTTGTTTGGTCGTCCCTCACTAACCCCCCTGCTGACCTGTTCGTAGGCAGCCATCTTGTGAGGGTGTGAGGGTTAATTTGCACATTACCTCTTCATTATATAGGATAATGCTGCTATGTCCCAGCTGGTGTTGCTCAGTGGTTGAGCATAGACCTATGAACCAGGAAGTCACAGTTCAATTACCAGTCAGGACACATGCCCAGGTTAAGGGCTCAATCACCAGTAGGGGGTGTGTGGGAGGCAGCTGATCAATGATTCTCATTCTCGATGTTTCTATCTCTCTCTCCTCCCATCCCCTGAAATCAATAAAAAAAATATTTAAAAAACAATGCTGCTATGAATATAAGGGTACATATATTCTTCCCAATTGGTGTTTTGGAATTCTTAGGATATATTCCCAGAAGTGGGATCACTGGGTCAAAAGGCAGTTCCATTTTTTACTTTTTGAGGTAACTCCATACTATTTTCCACAGTGGCTGCACCAGTCTGTATTCCCATAACAGTGCACGAGGGTTTCCTTTTCTTCACATCCTTGTCAGCACCTGTTGTTTGTTGATTTATTAATGGTAGCCATTCTGGTAGGTGTAAAGTGATATCTCATTATGTTTTTTTGTTTGTTTTTTTCATTATGGTTTTAATCTCTCTGAAGATTAGGGATTCTGAGCATTTTGTCATGTCTACTGGCCATTTGTATGTTCTCTTTGGAGAAGTATCTATGCAGGTCTTTTGCCCATTTTTAAATTGGATTGTGTGTCTTCCTGGTGTTAAATTGTATGAGTTCTTTATATATTTTGGAAATTATAACACCTTGTCAGATGTATTGTTGGTGAATATGTTCTCCCATACAGTGGGTCCCCTTTACATTTTGTTGATGGTTTCTTTCACCGTGTAGCTTTTTAGTTTGATGTAGTGCTATTTGTTTATTTTTTCCTTTATTTCCCTTGCCCTAAGAGATATATCGGTAAAAAATATTGCTATGAGAGATGCCTGAGATTTTACTGCCTATGCTTTCTTCCAGGATTTTTATGGTTTCGTGACTTATATTTAATTATTTTATCCATTTGTGTTTATTCTTGTGTATGGTGTAAGTTGGTGGTCTAGTTTCTTTCTTTCTTTTTTTTTTTTTTTTTGCATGTATCCATTCAATTTCCCAACACCATTTCTTGAACAGACTGTCTTTACTCCTCTGTATACTCTTAGCTTCTTTGTCAAATATCAATTGGGCGTAGGTTGATATCTAGGCTCTCTGCTCTGTTCCATTGACCTATATGCCTGTTCTTATGCTAGGACCACTCTGTTTTGATTACAATGGCCTTGTAGTATAGTTTGACCTCAGGCATTGTGCTACCTTTAAGTTTGTTCTTTTCTCAAGATTGCTGAGACTATTCGAGATCTTTTTTGGTTTCACATAAATTTTTGGAATATTATGTATAAACTCCATTGTCAGCATCATGAACATATACCTAGATTGCAAGAACCTGACTGAGTAAGGTGAGGGTAACTTCAAGGGAAAGTAAAAATTACCATGTGTGCTCACCAGATGATCAGGCACTGGCTTAACTGTGGGCCTCATATCTATTTAAGATGAAGGATTCCAACATAGGCTTATCACAAAGGCCGCTGGTCAAACAGCCTTTTCACCCTCTTAAGGGTCCCTATGCCTCCTATTCTGAATTGCTTAAAATTTCCCTTAAATACATGAAGTCTGTTTCTCATTGATCTCATGCTCACTGCTTCCTACTAATCACTCTAAGGCAGTACCGCTGAAGTTCACAAAGTCTATCAGGCTCCCAACAGCAGAGTGAAAGCAGGCTACAAGAGAGAAAATGTACCCATATAGTGAGATTGGTCTCTTATGCTACATATTTGCATACATTCTAATTACTTGTATTGAATCACAAGCTTCAAACGAATGTGTATTTGTTTATACTATTATTAACCATACTATATACAGTGGCCTCAATAAAGCACTTCTATAGTGGCCTGGAAAACACATGTAATTGTACTTTAGCAGGTAAAAATATATTGGTTTTTCTTCTCTAAAAGCAGGGAAAATTAATTCTTCTCAGCTGTTTCATTCCAGGGACAAGCATTTGCTTTGCATTAAAGCAGTGATTTGTAGGCTAGGCTTTGCCAGCATTTTGTGATCTGGGGGGTGGGAGGTGGTGGGACGGGTGCTACAAACACATTCACATCCAAATTGTCCTTTTACAAGGCTGTTTGTTAGGGCTGTCTTCCGCGATCCATTGAAACTGTCTCCAAACTGTCTTCTTGTTCCTGTGCACTCATCATTATCCAACACTTTCTACCCATATTGTTTGTTTTTGAAAGCTTGTGAGGTTATTTTATGTGACTTTTCATTTTTCCTAAAAGAATGGCCAATTTCTTTCAAAATTTCTGCTACATTATCAAATGAGGAAATTCCATTTGGTGCTTAATTTATTCATCTATTAATTATTGGGAGCCTACTATGGAGGGTAAGTAGAAAGTCTGGATATGAGATAATCCTTGTCCTCAAATGATTCACAATCTGGTGGTATGAGTCTTTTAAGGCAGTGGAATCTTCTAATAATTGAAAAGATATTTCAAACCCCTGTACCATCCATGTGAGTTACTAGGGTTCACTATTCCTTCAAAATGATTGATTTCAGAAAAAAAGTTTAGATGTGCTGGCCTGGAGGGAGGAGCCGACACTTTAACACATGACTAGGATGTGTCATGGTGAGTGCCAACTGAATGTTGCAAACAGAACACAAGGAAGGAACAAATCACCTGGGAGAAGGGCTTCCAAAGGATTGTAGGCAGATTCCCTTCTGACGCAGGTCTTAAAGAAGGAATGTAATTGGCCCAGAGCATTTCAAGCACCAGTGACAGCTTGTGAAAGT
>NW_005354874.1:1532068-1534887 GCF_000412655.1 Myotis brandtii
TGACCCTTTGGAAGAAGACTAAGCAATCTGGAGTGGCCAGAACTTGGGGCTTTGCAGATGAGTGGAGAAAAACAAGTAGCAGTCAGAAACAGCACTGAAAGCGTGTTCTGGGGTCATATGAAGGAAGTGCATTTCCCATCAAGTTAAGTAGTTCCCATCCCCCTTGTAGGGAAATGAGCAACTGAGGTAGGACTGTGAGTGTGTATGTGTGTGCAACCTCATTGAAGAAATAAAAGTAGAGAGCATGAAGAGTGATAAAGAATATATATATTTTTATAGGAAGTTATTCAACATTTACTTAGACATACAACAAACTAATTACATATACTTATACAGCTCTTATTTTAACCACTATCATCCCTCTGATCCTGGGATTGGTGTAGCTCTCTAAGTCACAGTTGGGTCAAGTTCTCTTTTTTGCCCTTTCTGCTTCAGGACAGTCTGCTTTTCTCCAAACTTCCCTTGTTTTCAGACCATAGTTGGGTTCTCTATATAGAGAGAAGTCTGGTGGCAGTATGTAAGTGGAAGATGAGTAGAGGTGGTAAGGAGACAGTCTGGAAATGAGTTACTAGGGCCTGCAAAGTGGAGGGCACTGATCACATTTGTCCCAGAGGCTCCAAAGAAGAGGACCAGGATTCAGTGATACATACTAAAGTCTGACAGTCTGAGTTGCCTACAGATGCAATAGAGCATCCTGATTTGTCATTGTAGATTGTTAGACAAATTAGAGGGCCATTTGGCAGTGAGAGGATTCAGAAGGTTTATTAGTTATCTATTGCTGCATAAATTATCACGAAAATCTAGCGGTTTAAGACAACAAAACATTTATTATCTCAATTACTGTGAGTGAGGAATTAATCCTACCAGACCTGAGGCCCTGAACCTAACTGTCCCCTATACCTGGGCTCCTGAGCATTAAAGAGAAAAAACCAACATGATATAGAAAAATGTTAGTTACATGCAAACAAGTGGTTAGAATAAGATGGAACTTGGAGACATTGTAGAAAATAGGTCTACCTTTCATCTACCTTTCATCTAGCGCCAATATTCCACCTTTGTGTGGAAATTACTGAAAAATCGGTACAGCGGTCTGGTAGGGTTAAGGAGTTTCTCATGAGATTTCAATCAAGGAATCTGCCCACAGCTGCAGGCATCTGAAGGCTCACACTCAGAGCTGAGGCTGTTGGCAGAAAGTCTCCATGCCTCACTGGGTGTTGGAAGGAGGTCACACTTTTTTGCCACATGCTGCTTGAGTGTCCTCACAAGATGGCTGTTGGCCTTTCCCAGAATGAGTGTTCCAACAGTGACAGCAAGGAGGAAGCCACAATGCCTCTTTTGACCTCTCCTCAGAAGTCATACACTGTCACTTTGCCATATTTTTATGCATTGGTAGGGACACTCAGGGGAGAGGAATTAAGCTCTACCTCTTGCAAACAATTTATGGGCAAAGGTTCTAACAACTGTGCAAAACTGGCTAGGGCTTTTGGACCTTATTTTGTTTTATTTGGATGTGTAGGAGAGAAAGGCGCCTGAGAAGTCTTGGTTAGTAGATACTACTAAGTATTAAGGAGCCATGAGTTTTATAAAGCACCTAGTGGCCTGGTGCACAAAATTCGTGCACTTGGGGACTGGGGGGGGTCCCCTCAGCCTGGCCTGCGCCCTCCAACAGTCCGGGAGCCCTGGGGGGATGTCCGACTGATGGCTTAGTGGGCCTAAGCCATCAGTCGGATATCCTTAGCATTGCCACGGAGGCGGGAGAGGCTCCCACTACTGCTGCTGTGCTCACCAGCCATGAGCCAGGCTTCTGGCTGAGCGGTGCTCCCGCTGCTGTGGGAGAATGACCACCAGGGAGCAGCTCCTGCATTGAGTGTCTGCCCACTGGTGGTCAGCGTGCATCATAGTGACTGGTCATTCCACCATTTGGTCATTTGCATATTAGCCTTTTATTATGTAGGATACACTGTAGATGAGGCCCCATAGAATAATAAGAAATGCAAAAAAATCACTGTTAACTCATTCTCAAATTGCCCCCACTTAAAATCAAATTGCCCCCCCGTGGAGCGTGTGCTGCACCTTGGGAACCAGTGAGCCTGACACTTCTCCTCTCTGAGCTTCATTTCTGAATACATATGCATATACCATGGGAATTGTAATCTCTTCTCCGCCTACCTCCCTGGGTTGTCATGAGGAGGTTCTGAGCTAATAAACCTAGAAATGTTTCATCAAGTAAGTGATGTCTAAACGGGATGGGGTTGTTATTTTCAAGCCCATGGGTACCCTCGCAGGTAGCAGGTGCTGATTAGGGGAGGAGGGCATGATTGTTTCCTGGGACTATAGCTATGGAAGCTTTGCAGAGGGTTCCACAGGCCTCGGAGGGGCGGACTCTGGCCAGCAGCCCTGTAGCAGTGGTTGTCCCTGGAGGCACTGGCGGTGGGGCAGGGATTTAGGGGGGCACTAGGGAGGCAGCAAAGCTGAATGGGGAGTAACTGTCAAACCTTTGTGCTTGGCGCCATTCTTTAAATTGTAGGTGGCTGTTTTCCCAGCTGTACCTGCTCAGGGTGGGGCTCCAATCTCCTGGAGCTGGGTGGGGGCAGGGCCAGGGTGGAGCCAGATGGGCTAGGAGGGCGGGGGTTTAGCTGTGTCCCCAGCGAGGTTCAGCGCGCTTCCGCTGCAGAGACAAGAAGTGTGTGTGTGTGTGTGTGTGTGTGCCTGCCTGGGGGGGGAGGAGGAGGGTCTGACCCGGGGGGTGCTCAGGCCTGCCTCCATCTGGGTCTGGAGTTGTAGGGAGGAGAGGTGTGCCTGGCCTCAGCAGAGGGGGC
>NW_005354874.1:1535032-1567172 GCF_000412655.1 Myotis brandtii
GGGCTACAGCTACCCCGAGGCTGTATCTTCTCCCCATCCAGTCAGCCTCCCCATCCCCCCCCCAGGGGTGCGGGGGCTGGGGTAGGGTGTCTATCCCATCCCCCTGGGGATGCGGGGGCTGGGGTAGGGTGTCCGTGCAGGGGGATCGGAAGAGCTCCCCATGGCCGCTTCCTCTTCCTTCTTTGCAGTCCAGGCTCCTGTCAGGAGCTCTCCTCAGAACTCCAGGAACTTGGCTCCAGCTGCCAGCCCCCACTGCTGCGCACGCATATATGCAAATTGGTTGTTATGGGGACACCATAATGGCAATTAGCATATTACCTCTTTATATGTATAGATAAATGAGAAGTCATGGTCCAAACATGAAGCAAATGAAGTTGTGGCCTGATTTGGGGCAACTGATAGGGTGCCACACAGGAGTATCCACCTGAGCTTCACATTTCAAATATTCTCCTTTTGCAGGCAGAGGTTTATGACAGACACTTCCCTTATAGGTATAATCTTCCACTATCAGGATCTGCAGTGAATACTATTTATACAATCTTGATACTGTCAATGCTGATTACTAATTGGCACTGTTTGGAATCAACCTCTAATCAAAGATAAGTAGAGACAAGTATAGCTACAGAACAGAATGTAAATGTTAATAACCATGACAATAATGGTATGGTTGCTAGAGGTTAGGTAGGGTTGGGAGTGAGAGAAGGAGGAAAAAGGAAAGGAGCACATGAACTTTCCTATTCTTACATAGTTTAAGGGTAAGGGATAGTTGATTATATAAAGTTGATGAATCAAGAAATAGTGTGTTAAAGTAGCAATAAAATTAAAAAACATAATTTCAAGCTAGAGTAGAATTCTAACAAAAGTCAGGAGGAAAGGGGAGTGGAACTGGTGTGAGTTGTGTTAATTCCCCCCCCCCCCCCCAAGAGGCATAAGTTACTGACTAATCCAGAAATAGAAGCATGAATACATCCCATAGAGTGAAGGTGCCTCCCATGAGAATAACCAGATCCAGAGACTGGTGGCTCTGAGAATGGGGCGGCAGAGATGACTTTCTGTCTCCCTTCCTATCCTTCTGTACCATGTTTGCTTTCTTACTACATACTGAATATACATAACTTTTTCAAAGCCAAAAATGTAAACATCCATGTAGTTTGTAGCATCTATGCGTTGATACTAGTATTCACTGGGTTTTAGTAGATAAACCTCACAAATATCAATCCCTCTAGTTCACTTTAACAAATTTCACTTATTTCATAAATTGACATTACATTTCATTCTTCTTAAGACAGAGAAAATTACTAACTTGCTAATAAAAACTATTTAACATAAGCAAAAATTCTATGATTTATCCTTAAATATGCATTTCTATACTATACCACCAAAAATACCTTACAATCTTCAGGATTAACTCTAATGGGCAAGAGTCCAGGCTCAGTAAAGAAGTGACCCTCTGTCCGGATCAGTCCACGAAGCAGTTTTAATAACTGCCCTCCCAACTCCACATACCAAGGGTTATTCTGAGTTCTTTTGGAAGGCCCAGCTACAACCTCTGCATATTCTAAAATCAAACTCCCTACTATCTACTGGGAAAGAGATTCAAAGGATTCAGCAATGATTAATAAGCAAATGGCTAATGTGCCTTAGTTTAACAAAAGGTGGCCATTTATTTATTTACTAGAGGCCCGATGCACAAAATTCATGCAAGAGTAGGTCTTTCTTCCCCCGGCTGCCAGCACTAGCTTCCCTCTGGCACCCAGGACCCAGGCTTCCCTCCAGCCAACGGCAGGCATCAGAGACCTGTGCTTTCCTCGCAGCCCTGGCTTCGTCTGGAAGGTCGTCTGGTCGAATTAGCATATTAAGCTTTTATTATTATAGACTTGTTTTTTTAAAAGGTGGCCATTTAAAAAAAATGTCCCAAAGCCAAATCATTACCAAGTATAATGGGTAGAAAGAGAGATTACCAAAAATATGATGAGGTTGGTGGTCAGAATCCAGGTGGAGAAAAAGGCCTTTTATATAAAAGTACTTTTTTTTTCCTTTGAGGAATGAGGGGAGAGATTCTATGAAAGATCTTTGCGCTTCTATAGAGAAAATACTGTTTACACTCATAAGAAATGCTCAGTCTTCTATTTTATACTCACAGAACCTTAGGGTATGAAGAGACTTGTACTATAACAATCCATAACAATCATACAACATAGATCAGGCACCACCCACACTTTCTATACGGAATTTGATACAAAGGTCTGAACTACCTGTGCATTACCTATACTGCTCATATAAAAAATACTTAGAGAAGAATGGATAAATACAGACTGGAATATCCATACAACGAAATACTATACAACAATGGAAATAAACAAACTAATGACATGTCTAATAAGATGGATGAATCTAATAGGCTTAAGGTTGACTGAACACATCAGACACAAATAGTACACATCCAATGCTTCCATTTATATAAAATATAAAACCAAGCAAAACTAATCATGGTGTTAGAAGTCAGCATAGTGGTTAACTTTGGAGGGGATAGAGACTGGGAGGGATTACAAGGGGTGTTCTGGAGCTGTAGTTAAGTTCTATTTTTTATATGGGTACTGCTTACATAGGTGGGTTCACTTTGCAATAATTTGTCAATTAGTTGCAGCTATGATTTGTGCACTTTTCTGCATGTATGTATACTTCAATTTAAAAGTCAATAAAAAAAATAACATACATGGCTCCCTGCTAGTTTATGTGGTACCTTTATGCAGATTTTTAAAAATACCCCCTCTGGGTGAATGAATTAGAAAAAGACACCCCATGGGAGAGGTAGCCTACAAGTTTGGGCCATGGCAAGTGGAGGACAGGCTGGGTTTTATCCCCACTGATGCATTTGGCTAGACACAAAAGCACACATCTGGATGAACATCTGCAAATCTGAAAAACACTCATTTGGTCCGTCCTCACCACAGCTTTATGAGAGGACATGGCAGATGTCCTTATTTTACAGATGTGAAGTGACAAAGAGCAGTAAGACTGATGCATGAAGGTGTCGCAGCTAATAAGGGATGGAGTCAGGATGGATTTCTAGGCCAGTAGTTCTTCACATGGTTCTGATTCCTTTTCGGGAGGGAGGACAGGAAGGAACTCTATGTTACTGTGTATATTGTTATGGGTCATCTCAAATGTTTTGTAGAATAAGGCTGGGGATAAATACATGGTCCCATATTCTTAATATTGAGCTTTTGTGAAGATCCTTGGTTCTAAGCCCATTTGAAAACTATTCTCTACGCACAGACTCAGAAGTAAACATTCATCTTTTGGATGTTTATCTATGCAAAAAGATCAGGAGACTAGAGAACATTACATGTCAACAGAGCATCCTGGCTCTCCCACAGCTTATTGACTTAAGGATATAAATCTTTCCATGTCTTGAAAATATGAAAGAAAGACACACACATACTGTTTATGTCCAGCTTACCTAGAAGTGTCTGCTTATTTTGGGAGGAGTCAGGCTCTGCAGAACATCTGCAAGATCGAAGAACAATCACTCCTCCAAGCACACCGTCTTCACTGGCCAGGAAAGGTGAACCTAGGCAGAAATGACTAGTGATCACTTCTCAGTCAATTTTACTATTTTCATTTGATTACTACAACAAAAATGTGCTATGAATAAGATCTTGAACGATGCCCGTTTCCTGACAATCACCATTGTTCCTGCCTTGTATAGGCTTGATAGCAAAGGCAGGCCGATGCCTGAACAGGGGTCATTTGGCAAAGACGGTGCCAGATGCTGCCAAGAAGACTTGAGTGGGGGTGGAGTGTGCATTACTGTATTCAGAATGGAACTGGAAACACTACCAGATTAAAGGACCAAACACAAATACAGGGGGGGAAAAATGCTCAGCAACTCCCTTTGATCAGCTCTTAGGGATCACTTCCCAGGCTCTCCCTGCTGTCAGGGGCATGCCACCAAAAGCTTTGATTTAGTACCTTAAATTCAATTTTAAACAATAAGCCACAAATTTTATTACAAACATGTTAAAACATTCCCGAAGGTTTACACAAATAAGGGTGAAACTACATTTCTATGAGAGTCCAGTGGTTGGAAATGACTGGCCTCTGGGATCTCACACTGAGCCGCTGTGAGCATTTCAAGAACACGGCATTTTAGGACCCCTCTGGCCTCCTCTCCAAGGACATCTTCTTCAAACATGTGAACCCAAGTGCTATCAAATAAATTAGTAAAAATAAAAGCCAACCAAACTGGATTTGGGGGGAACTCTGGTTAAACTTAGTAGCTTAAACACATGCGTTTATCTCCACTCTTTCCTCATATCCCAGTAAGCTGAGGGGAAAGGAAGAAAAAAGGTAAGGCCCAATAAGGACAGAGAAAAAGACAGACAAGAAAAAAAAAATGACCTTTTAGAAAATGGAAAGAAAACGGGCAAAGGAGACATATGAAAGCTGAGACGTAAGCTTCCAAGGAGTTGGGTGGGTGGGTGGAGGAGAGGTTGGTTGGAGTGAGGGGACATCTATAGGAAATCACCCAGTTTTGTCATAAAACCCAAGAGCACCAGAAGTTGGAGGCTTCAAGTTCTTCTGAAGGCAGGAGTACAGGATGCGTTATAATGAAGATGGTTGGTTGTGTCCAAAGAATCCTGGGTTCCTTATAACTGGTCCGAGTTCAAATGTCTCTACCTCTTCCCTCTCCAATGACTCAGCACTCCAAGCTATGGCAAATACTGCCTCTGCCCCTTGCTTCCTCTGAAAAACCTCTCAGTGCACCCTGTACTGCACATACTGCAGCAGGCTCCGGTCTGGCCTCCCTGCTCCACTCATTCAAATCTCTAACTTTATTAATTCAATACATATGCACTGTGTGCAAGACCTTTTCTAAGTATTGGCGATACAGCAGTGAACAAAACGAAATCCCTGCTCACAATAAACTCAAGTCAATAAAGAAACCCATTTAGACAGTAGTAAGTGTGCTATGAAGAAAATGAGTCCCAGTAAATGACAGAGGGTGTGTCTGGGGCAGGGACTACTGTACATCAAGGGGCATCTTTTGGTAAGGAGCTAATAGTCATGTGAAGGTCTGGGGAAAGAGCATTCTAGGCAGGTCAACCAAGCAAATGCACAGACTCTGAGCTGGGAAGGAGCTTGGGTTCAGAAAATACAGAGGAGGCCAGAGTGGCAAGAGCCAAGTGAGAGAGGGGAAGAGACGTTAAACCATGTGTTCAGAGAGTGGCAGGGTCCGGCCATGTAGGGTTACACTAGGAGTTTGGATTTTACTCCAAGAGTGATGAAAAGATGATGCAGGGCTTTAACCAGGACAATGGCAGTTTTTACTTGCACTGGACTGGTTGGCAGGGCAAGAGTGAAAGCAGCAAGCCACCAAAGAAGCTGCCATGGCAACCCAGCTGACAGATGACAGGGACTTGGGTGAGCCTAGTGGCAGTGGAGCAGAGTGGTAAGCCCACGATTTATTCTGTAAGTAAAACCAATAGGGCTGTTTATATGAGGGGCATGGGAAACAGAGATATCAAAGTTTACTCTAATAAGAAATATGTGCCCAAGCTATGATCACATCACTAAACCATTCAAAAACCATCAATGGCTCCCAACTGCCCAAAGAATGCTGTTCAAACTCCTTACCCTGGCCTAGCCCTTCTCCCCCTTCCCAACCTTCTCTCCCTATTTATTTTTACACATGATATGCTCCAGCCAAACTGGACTCCTTGTATCTCATTTCCCCAAGGTCTCTGTTTATGAACTGTCCTTCCAGGCTCCTGTTCTTCCTATTAACTGAATCTGTTCTTCATCTCACTGCCTTTATACAGACCCAAGGTCTGTGGGGTGAGGATATCTGATTCACCTTTCAAACCCTCTTAGTGACTAACAAATGCTTTCACTCATGCACTACCTTCCCCATCCCCAACCTCCTCAAAACAAACACACTCACGCACTCCTGACTTGTGTGGTGTGTGGCATGAGGACGATAAGTCAGTATGTGAGTGCTCTGAAGGGGATGGGGTCCCAGGTCACCAGGGAAGCTCAATATCAGGGTTCCGCATCCTTGGTATCAATTCATTTGATAATTTAATGAAATAAGGATTAATGATATCTAAAGATTCCAAATTTTTCATGGGAAGTACTCAGATTTCATATTATCACTGTGATATTTAAAAAAAAAATACTGACTCAGACAGAAGACTTTTTTTTTTTAGTTCCAGGGTCACAATTCTGTTCTTAAGCAAGACATATTTAAAAACAACCCATGCTTCAGCTTCTTTAATTAAAAGACATCTTTCTGGGTTGTTGTGAGGATTGATTTTATATACGTGAACTTTGTAACCTCTAAGGTGCTAAACATTTGGTGGTAGCAATACTGATGGTAGGAAGACAATTTATAGCATTTTGCTGGTTCTCAAAGATTATCATGTTGAACAAAATCTATTAAGGTACCTACCTGGATAACCTTCTACAACAGCTGGAACCAGTGCTCAGCTGACATTCAGCAATTAGGAGGGGTGGTGATAGGGTATCAATTTCCCTGTTAAAATGTTAAATATTCTCTATATAAAAGGAAACGCTATTTCTTATTGTTCCCAGTAAGAAAAGAAAAATTAACATGGAGTGACATGTTGGGCACTGTGGTAGATGCTTTCTGTACCCATACAGAAAACTGGTGTCTGCCCTGGTTGGTGTTTCTCAGCGAACAGAGCATCAGCCTGTGCACCAAAGGTTCATGAGTTCAATTTCCAGACAAGGCCTCAGTAGGGGTGCATATAGGAGGCAATCAATTGATATCTCTCTCTCACATTGATGTTCCTCTCTCTTCCTCTCTTCCTTCCACTCTCTCCAAAAATGAATGGGAAAATATTAATATATATGCAAGGAGTTGCTTAAAATAAGTGAAGAAGATTAAAGAAATAATAATAATTAAGCTTCCTTCACCCTAATAAAATGTCTCAAATAGATTACTTAAGTGCCCCAATCTATAACTGCTCTGAAATGAAATTATAATTACAGATGGTAAGAAACACATTCACTGTGATCAAATGTGTACAATCTGGACATTCATTTAGATTGCAAACTCAGACTATAAACAGATGAGACAACTACTTATTGTATTTTGTGCCATAATCTTTAAGGATGAAGAATTTGAAGAAATGAAAAGGAGAATCACTCTAAGTATTAAAATAAAGAAGTCAATGGGAATATTAATCAATATTCTTTTGATTGCTAGTGAAAGAATTGCAATTAGAATGATTTTAAGTAAAAAGAATGATTGCTGGCTCATAAAAATCCAAGAGAAAAAAATCCAAACTTCTGGAAGGGTAAGGATGTGATGGGTTTCAAGAACAGCCAAAAATAGCTTCCTCTACTAGGGATGCCAATGCCCATCACAGCCCTGAGCTGTATACCTGACATTAATCCACCAGAGAGACTTCCTCTCTTTATCAGATTTACCATTCTTGGGGCCGTCAATCAGACTCAGAAAGACAGGGAACCGGACTGGCCTGGTATTAGTCAGGAATCAAACCTAGAACAATCAATTGTGACCAAGAGGCCATGGGGTGGGGTCACAGACAAACAGACAAATTCTCAGATAGACACAAAACACAAATGGAGACAACACTGGGGTATGGAGCCAGGCAGCCAGGATCCTACTTGAACTTAGACAATCCACTCACCTCTCTGAACCTTGCATTAGTTCCTCATTTGAAAAATTAGGAGACTGGATTAATAGTCCTTGGTGTCTCCACCAGTTCTGAAAGGCATAGACCTAGGGGTACTGCCAGCTTTAGAGATTCATGCCTACCCATAGGCAGCAACCAGCCATTACCCGATGCCAGCAAGCACCTTTTGCGAAACCTAATATAACGCTTCCTCTTCAACATGTGAGAACTTATCAACAGAGTGATTCTGTAGTTGGACGGCAGCTGCTAGTGTTCCATCTTCCAATTACACTGAACAAAGAACCTCTGTCTTTTAAACACATTTCTGGAGATTTCTTTCTTCTTTTTAGTGTCTATATGCCAAATCACTTGAATGTCATTTTCTCTTGGAGGAATTACACATACTGGTACTTTGGGAAAAATAAATATACGGATACACACAGAGACAGATGGTTGGGTGGTCAGGTGAGCAAGAAAATGAACAATGGGGGAATAATGAATGTTTTCTAATGAAAACACATACCACTAACTCCAAAAGAATGATAAAGATTACAAATATTCTTTAAACACAGAAGGAGGATAACAGTTTATACTTCCTGAAAAGACCAAGGACCTCTCCTCTAAAAATGCCTTTGTAAGTTTACATGTCTTTTATAGACATGACGTATGAGCACAATGATGTGAAGATCACATAACACAATGAGAGGAGCCAATCACTAAGTTCAAAGCATTGGCTCATTCATAAAGTGCCACTATATTCATATATTCAGCCCTTGAAGAAAAACCTACAGATTGCTGCCATTATCCTTTTGGACTAGATAAACTTACCTGCATTCTATCATTTCCTGCCCTCACAAAAATCCCAATGGAATGATTATTACTAGATTCATTTGGTAGGTGAGAAACCAAAGGAAGGGAAGAAAGAAGCTGAGGCACGAGGAGGTAAATGACAGGCCTACAGAAACATGAAGAGGAAGGGGGGGCGACTTACTACAAACCCTGAGATGTACACCTGTTCCTCAAAACCCACCTCTACACAGTACCACAGTATGTGCAGTTTTCTGGTAATAAGCATTGTTTTAAACACTATAATTTAACTCTTTAAAGAGGAGAGTTGAGTGAAGCCAATGACCCTTTTGAAATCCCTTATTTACCAAAGTGTGAAAGACAGGAAAAGTTAACTTGTTTCAGGACAGAAATTCCATTCAATTCCATCAAACTATAATCAGAACCTTAACATACTCAGTCAATAAGTCGTGGTCACATTTTTGCAAATGTTTTTCCTGGTTTGTCATATATCTTTTAATTTTTTCCAAGACTTTTTTTTGATAATAGATAAGCTTTTAATGCTTATGTGTCAAATTTATCATTCTTTTTTCCTTAGAGTTTCTGTATTGGAAGTTTTACTGAAAGGCCTTCTGTAATCCAAAATTATGAAATAAGATGTCCATGTTTTTTTAAAAATATATTTTATTGATTTTTCACAGAGAAGAAAGGAGAGGGATAGAGAGTTAGAAACATCGATGAGAGAGAAACATCAATCAGCTGCCTCCTGCACACTCCCTACTGGGGATGTGCCAGCAACCAAGGTACATGCCTTTGGCCGGAATCGAACCTGGGACCTTTCAGTCCGCAGGCTGACGCTCTATCCACTGAGCCAAACTGGTTAGGGCTGTCCATGTTTTTTATTATTACTTTTATAATCTCAGTTTTTATACTTAAAACTTTAGTCCATTAGGAACTACTTTTGGCGTAAGGACTGCAGGGGAGGGCCTACTCTACTACTTTTTTCTTAAATGGTCAGCAAATTGCCTAACATAAATTTGTTGGCAAATTCATCTCTTACCCACTGATGTGAAATTCATTTTTATTACATATTACATTCCCACATGTATTTGCATTTATACCTACATTATCCTGTTCCATTGATGAAACTATTCCCACAGATACCGAATGGCTTTAATTATGATAGCTTGACATTATATTCTATCTGATTGGGCCAGTTTCCTCTCATTATTCATTTTTTTCACAATATTCTTTGTTACTTTCATGTGATTTTTCCATATAATTTTAAAAATAGGCTTGCTTAGTACTCCTGCTTCCCACTCTCACTGGAATTTTCATATGAACATAATTTAATAAAATTGTATTTTGTGTAACAGCCAGGCTGTCCTGGTCAATTTTACCCAGGAAAAACTAAGGATGGAGTCAATTACATTCTTGACACCTCCAAATGCTGGAACCATGTGGATTTTTAGACAAAGAAATGTGATATGGTACCCCTAAAATATAATTTGCAAGCACAGCTCTACATAGTTTAAAAGAATCAAGTATGTATCTTTATAGAAGGTCTTATGAGATGTAGACTTAGTATGAAAAACAACCATTGGCTTTTCCTTTATGGTAAGTTTTTATCTTCTGGTATAGTCACTAGCAATATTTCTATATCGCCTGGCCTGCGGGGCTCAGTATTTGAGTGTCAACCTATGAACCAGGAGGTCGAGGTTCAATTCCAGGCCAGGATCCCAGGATCCCAGGATCCCCAGTAGGGGAAGTGCAGGAGACAGCCAATTGATGATTCTCTCTCACCATCGATGTTTCTATCTCTCCCTCTCTAAAATCATTTTAAAAAATAAAAATAAAAAAATTTCAGGAAGCTTCAGCCTACTCCCCCAGAACAGGACAAAAACAAAACAAAGCAAAACGTGTTTGGATAACAAGTTGTCTGTGAAGTGAAAACACTCTGCGTTGGCAAATTTTTAGGTTAACTGACCAATCATATGAAAGTGTCTGAAACATGAAAAAAGCTTTTGTGGGTGGAGAAAGTTATTGCACATTGAATCTTAGATTCCATTTGTGCTAAATATCTTATGGTATTTATAATATGGTCCAAAGCACCAATGTTCATGAGTAATGCCATTTGCTTCAGGAGAATGAGGCTGGAATTTTTTTAGCTAAACGTGGTAAACAAAGTCAGTATGATTAAATAATGCAGATAAGCCCCTGGGAGAGCACCGGCTGTCTCTACCAATCGCTGCACTAAGACCCTCAAAGGACATCAGACCTGAAGCAACATATACACTCATCTATTGCTGCTTATTGTTTTGAGCTGCTCGCTGCTGCTAAATGAGTTTTTCCTTCTATTACTAGACAAGGGACCTGACAGGACTGCCTAGGGCCAGCCGGTAGTGTGTAGGTTCTTGATTTTGTGCAGGAAACACTTCACAACACGAGTCCAGGTGAATTTTAGAGGATGTTTATTAAAGCTGAGATAGTGAAATAAGAAGGGGCCTAGGATAACATGAGAGGGACTAGGTGGGGAAATGAGCCTAGGCTGGGCTGCTTTGGCGCACTAACAAGTCAGAGAAAAGGGAGCCTTGGGGACAGGTTCTGGGGGTTTGCTGGGGACCAAGTGCCACTGCCCATTGCTGCCCTGGTTGCAAACCTAGTGAGATCCCTTAGAGTTTAGGAGATGCATGCCTGTGGGGGAAGGAGAGAGAGAAGGGGAGGGGGAAAGTGCAGGCCAGCTCCTGGAGGGAGAGCAAAGGCAGGGACCTTCTTTTTGAGGATTTTAAAGGCTGAGAGTTTGGGGAGGGGGTTTCTTAGGGGAGGATCTCAATAGAATATTCACCAGTTTTATGCTAACATGCCAAAATGAGATTTATTCCTCAGCTTCATCTGTCTTTGGGTGTGGTTGGCAAATGGCACTAACTGGATTTCTGCTGTCTCCCTGAGTAGGGTGATTTAAGCTATTTACCCTCTGGTTGGGAGAAAAAGTGCAAACCATTTACTTTTTTAAAAAATGTATTGATCGATTGATTTTCAGAGAGAGACAGAGACCAGTATGTTGTTCCACTTATTTGTGCGTTCCCTGGTTGAGTCTTATATGTGCCCTGGCCGGAGATTAACCCCGCAACCTTGGCATATCAGCATGAGGCTCTAACCAACTGAGCCAGGGCTATCATTTACTCTAAGTGTCCTTGGTTTAGGGAAGATAGGATTTACTAGATGGCTGCAAACTGCTGTTTAGCTATCTGTCTCAGTTCCCCTAGTCCACCTGTCAAGGAGTTTTCCTGGCCTCTTACTATCCTGCCTCCCTTCTCCAGTTGTTTCCTGGCATATGCCATCTTGCCTGATGAACAAACTTTTTTCATTTTTCCTCTGTAAGGTCAGATCCTGCTCACTGACTGCGCAGAAGCACACGGCACTGAGGCTCCTAGCATGCTGAGTCAGTTTAAAGTAGCAACTACTTTGCTTTTAAGTAAATAAATCTATCTTATTGTGGCCAACTGGCACCACATAGTCTCTGTTTGGAAAGCCTAATAAAATGATGTGCTATTGTGATACAATAAGAAACATATATTTTGGTCCTACTCCACAGTTCCTGACACAGAGCTCCTAAAACCCTGGTAATTTCCTAAGGGAGCTGTAGAAGCATCTTTTTGTTTGTATGTTTGTTTTGGTATGGTTTTTATTTTTGTTTACTGATTTGCCCTTAAAATTTTTTTATTAAATTTTTTCAATAAATTTAATAAAAATTTATTTTGGTTAATAAAAGTAAATATGTTTCAAGTGTACAATTCAATAACACATCTCTGTATATTGCATTGTGTTTACCACTTAAAATTTGACTGTCTTTACTCTTTACTACCTCCCTGAACCCCCTTTCCTGCTGGTAACCACCATACTGTTGTCTGTGTCTATGAATTTTTCGTTTGTCTTGTTGGTTATTTGTTGCTTTCAGTTTTATATCCCACATAGAAGTGAAAGCATATGGTTCTTGACTTTTTCTGTCTTCTGTTACGATATTTAGTTTTGTTCCCAGTGATAGCAAGTCCCTTTCAACCACACCTGAGTTTATGTAAATGAGGTGACCTTTGGAAAGCCTCCAGGAGGAGGGCTGGTTGCCAAGAAAATCAATCATGTGATTGAGAGGGTAAAAACTTTCAGCCCCTACCTTAGACCCCAGAGGTTGAATTAATCACCAATGGCCAATGATTTAATCAATCATGCCCATGTAATGAAACCTCAATAAAAACCCAAAAGGATGGGCTGGAAGAGCTCTGGGCTGGTGCACACAGGGAGGTGCTAGGAGAGCGGCGAGCCCAGAGAAGTATGAAAGCTCCAAACCCTTTCCCATATCCCTCACCCTGTACATCTCTTCCATCTGGCTGTTCCTGAGGTAAATCTGTATATATAAAAGGCTAATATGCTAAGTGTCCCTCCACCCATCCGACCGGCCGCTATGATGTGCACTGACCACCAGGGGGCAGACACTCAACGCAGGAGCTACCGAGCTACAGTGACTTGGTAATAGAGGTTCTCGGGTGACGCACCCTGAAACCAGAGAGGAGGGAGCCCAATTCCTCGCAGGGCTGCGCGATTCCACCTTTAGCCATGGGTTATGGTGTTGCTGGGGCACTGTCGGTCCCGAATCTGGTTTACTGCACACTTGTGTTTGCGTTCCACACCCTGTACGACAGCAACTTTGCAGAGTGCCCTCTCACACTCCAGGACCCCTCAGGGGATGCCAGAGAGCCAGTTTCGACCTGATCCCTACAGGCCAGGCCGAGGGACCCCATCTGCCAGAGAGAACCCACTCACTCGCAGAAGCAGGAGGTTGGCTCCAGGGCATGTCTGTCCCATCTCTCCCAGTCCTGTCCTGCCGGCCACCTTCTAATTAATTTCCTTTCAATGTGCACCAATCCATGCACCAGGTCACTAGTTCTTTTATAATAAGCCAGTAATCTAGTAAAAGTAAACTGTGTTTCCTGAGTTCTGTGAGTCTCTCTAGCAAATTAATTGAATTCAAGAAGAGGGTCACAAGAACCTCCAATTTAAAGCTGTAGGTCAGAAGAACAGGTTCCAACCTGTTTTGTGACTGGCATCTGAAGTAGAGACAGTCTTGTGGGACTAAGCCCTTAACCTGTGGGATATGATCGGATCCCCAGGTAAACAGTGTCAGAATTGAGTTAGACTATAGCACATCCAACCTGTATCTGGTGTCCAGGAGCATCAAAAGGGAAGTACTGAAAGTGGAGGAGACATGCATGAGTGTGGTTTTCCTTAGCACACGGTGAATGCTTCAACATTTCTTACATTTGTTATTTTACTGAGACGGCAAATAGATTATTATGTATTAACATTATATACCCATGCTTGAAACTACAACTCTAGATCTATAAACACTGCCCTGCTTACAATGTGAACTTTACATGAAACTGTTTTATATCTAGATATAGTGAGCTAGCATATCCTGAACCCATAACAGGGAGACACCCATTAATTAATGCAGAAGTGCTAGACTGCAATTAGACATTGCATCAATGCATTATATGTGGGGTATTGTATCTCACTTGAATGTACTTCTGATACAGAGTAATTAGCTATATTAATAATAGAAAAGGAATAAATGCAAGGCCAGACATTATAGGTATGTTCCCTGCAAAACATTGAGGACAAAGGGAAGATAGCCACATGCTGACTATCCTGGGAAGGTGCTTCCTGTCAGTCACACCTGGGAACCGAGGTCATTGGCCAAAATGCTTGGCTTCCTGGCATTCTCCCGTGTAGCCCACTGCCATGCGGACACCCCCCCCACACACACACACACACACACTGGACTAATGGACTGTAGCTAGCCTAATGCTGTACTGGACACTGCTCCAACATGGAAAGGAAACTCTGGACACTGACTCTGATTTTAGCTTTACTACATCTCTTCTATTACTGCACTAAGGGAAATGGTTGGAAACTCAGGGGCGTAATTCCATAAAAATAAACTTTCTACCATATCTCATCCTCCAGAAATGCTTCTTTCAGCAGTACCCCAAGAACCCCACTCCAACATACAATAGGGGAACACATGGCATGTTTTTCTCTGACAACAATTCTCTATTTTGTATTTTATTTTTGTATTTTGTTTTTAATGTAGTCATTGAACTTATTGAATACCTGCTCTGTACTCAGCATTCTCCCAAGCAGTACAGTACACAAAGTAAAAGTTTCTGAAAAACTTATAACCCTGTTGGCAAGACACAATTTACTTGCATAACAGTGTATAATAACATATTTAATTAATACATATACAAATACTTATACTATGCACACACTGTAAATACGTGCACGTGCCCACTAGAATGTATGGACAGTTTCAATGTCTTGCTTACCAACTGCCATGGAGAACAGTGTCTGACCCAAACAGGTGATCAATAAATATTTGTTGCTGAATTAATAGATAGCCCAATAGTGGGCTTGTGTTAAGTGTTTTGGGACTTAGTAAGGGCAAACTCACTTTATTTGACACAGGCTTCCAGGTGGAGCAAAGGGAAAGTCTGCCTTTAGACAGTAGGTTGAACTGGGGTCCATGTCATGGCACCGAGCAAGCATTGGAATGAGCAGTCACTGCTCTTGACAATTTGCCAAGGTGAACCTTAAGAAAGGTCATAAAGAAAAGTGCAGAGAGCTCAAATAGATGACCTGGGCCTGGAGAAGGGCTAAAGGCTACTTGGCCATTCATGTGTAGAGCCATGCCGTACTGGCATAGGCAACACTGGAAAAAGAGGCAACTGGATTTTGGCATAGAGGGCAGTTTGTCATCGCAAGAAGATAAGAATTAGTGAGAGGAGCCAAGAAGAAAAAGGACAGCAGAGTCTGGAGATCCAAGGGAACAACACTGTAGGAAATGTCTATGACTATGCAGTGGGAGAAACTACACAAAAAAACATATCAAACTGACTAAATCGAAAATATCACAGGGGAATGGCAAGGAACCACGGTCCCGAACTGCTCAACTTGCGGAAATGGTAACAGCAGAGGAAGGAACAGACTGGGGCATCTTGTGGCAAAAGAGAAGGGTGAGATGACAGCTTTGAAAGATGGCAGTTGGTGCTGCAGAAAGTCAAGAAGGTGGTATCGTTTCCAAGATCTTCTGCTTAGCAAGTTGATGACAGTGGTCATAATAACTAGGGACGTAACTTGCTAATAAAGCCCCAACAATATTTTTAATTATCTCAAAACATCAAGCAAGCACCGCTAGACCCAAAGCTCCCAGAGTGAGCTCTTGACTTCCTTCTGGGAGTGGCACCCCTAAGCTGGGTTAAGGAAAATAAAGAAGCCTATATACTGAAAGGGAAGGGAGGGACAACAAAAAGGTGACCCATCAATTGTAACAGTGTATGTATATCACTGTTACTTTCCCTTCATTTATTCTATAACGATTTGAGTATCTATTAATTGCAAACTTAATGCTATTCTGGGATTACAATGGAAACAAGACATGAGAGGTCTTAGCTCTCAGAGAGGTTACCTTCTGATGGGAGAGATGGCCAAAGGAGCAAATGCACACATATGTTACTTATAATTGTGACAGCCTCACAGAGGAAACCAACGAGGGGCTGAGATGGAGATGAATGGGGGCAGGCAGAACCCACTGCTGACAGGCCTTTCTGAGAAGGTAGCATTTTTATTTTGATTAAAAGATAAGGAAAAAAGAACCAGATGAAGATTGAAAACAGGAATGTTCCAGGCGGAGGAAACAGGACATGTCAATGTCCTGAGGTGTGACAGAACCTGGGGATTTAGAAAATCAAGAAGACGACCAAGGAGGCCAGCATGACGAGCAAGAGAGGAGAGTGACAGGGATTACAGAGACCATGAGGTAATGTCTGTATTTTATCCTCTTTATAATGGAGGACCATCAAAGGCATAGAAAAGGAATTAGAACAGCTGCTATGTCGACAGTAGATGGGAATGGGAATAGTTGTCAAGAGAAGAGGATGGGAGACTGCTGAGGAGGCTCTGTGGTAGTCCAGGTAAGAGTTCCTCAGTGAGTGCGGAGAGACAGTCCCACGTGCCCTGTGGCCTCCCTTCCCCTGGGCCCAGTGAGATGGCCCAGCATGGCTGAATAAACCAGACCCATCCCATCATGCTGAGTCCATAGGGCAGCAGATGCTGCTTAGAGTAAATGTGGGACCAGAAGAAATTCCACGGGGGGCTGAAGGCAGGTGCTCTACCAAGAAGAGCATTTGGGTCACTGCTCTCCATGTACCACACCGGAAAGTGTGCAAGGGGTCACTGACCTCAACCTGTCATTTCAATCAAATTATTACATGTCCTGTCATCATCATGTAAGATCAGCTGCAGTGCCTCCAGGACAGTCATACTGGCCACAGATAGATCTACTGTTGCCTGTGAAATTCTTTCCCTAGTTGAAGGCTCCAACTTCTTTCCCTTCGTCGGTCCATCATAGGCCTTGTTCATCTCTGCAATGCCCGCCCTGTTCTCATTCAGTAGAGCTCTAATTTGTTAACCGTAGGTGCTGGGCAGGATCTATTTTTCAGCTTGTCACTCTTTACTAAATAAAGCCCTGAACTTTTTTTTCACCTTCATTGTGGAATTTTAGCTGCCTTGTTTGATTTACTTGTGGATTTTTATAGTCTACATGCCTAGAAGCCTTGGGCTGTGGGTAACCATTTACTATATCTAATAAAAAAAACAAAAACAAAAAAATCTGCAGAGGTAAACCATAAATACCTTAAAAACTATCTGATAGGCAAAAATGAAAGTTAGGACTTTTTAAAAATTTTTAAACATTATTGGAGAGAGATCTGGTCACTACAGAACAACCAGAAAGAAAGCAATAGTAACCAAATAATGTAACTCCATTTCTTCATTTGCATTTGTAAAAGTATCTCTACTAGAATTAATATGACATCAATGGCATTGAAAGACCAAATTAATGTGTCAGTTACCTTTAATTTATAGAAGAATAAGCAGTACACCCCGCCAAACTCAAGCAACTCCAAGGAAAAAACAGTATCTGGGATAAAGCTAAAATATCACTCTTAAAAACTCTGGGCCCAGCTGGAGTAGCCCAATTGGTTGAGTGTTGTCTTAAAAAACCGAAAGGTTTGATTCCCAGTCAGGACATATATTCTCTCTTTCCTTTCCTCTTTCTAAGTATGTCCTTGGGGGCGGGGGGGGGGGGGGGGGGGGGGGAAATCGATTCCCAGTCAGGACATATATTCTCTCTCTTCCCTTTCCTCTTTCTAAGTATGTCCTTGGGGGCGGGGAGGGGGAGAGAGAGAGAGAGATAGAGAGAGAGAGAGAGAGAGAGAGAGAGAGAGAGAGAGAGAGAGAGAAAATAAAAATTCTGGGAATTCTACAGGTTAGCAAGTTTATTCAGATACATAGATATATACACAGAATTTCATCAAGAGAGTTTTTATGATAATAAGCTGAGATAAACATTGAGAAATGTCACTCTGAGAATCTGAGGAATTCCATATAAGCAAGGTCTATTTTGGACCTGTCTCCCAGAAAGGGATAATTACTAAAGAGCAAAAAGGTCCTCCACCCACAAAATTGTCGGAAACATAGAAATCAAGTGAAGCACTACTGTGAGACTCATAAAAAGGTCTTAATTTGAAGAGGGGACAGAGGGATGTTTTCATTTGCACATTTTCAATTATGCATATCCACCAAGAGAGACAACTAAATATAGCCCAGTCAGTGGTGGCACACAAAACCTTAATCCAGTGTGCAACCAAAAAGGTTAACATTAGAAATACTGTTCAATTGGAAATATTTCAAAACAGCACACATATTTTAGCCATTTTTAATAAGAGCATGATCTATGCAGACAGTTGAGTGAACAATGTTGTTTTGATGGCGAGCACCATGAAGGAAAAAGGGGAGTGTCAGTAACTCAAATTTTTCATTTCAGACTTAAGTTGATGATCAACTTCTGGGCTAAAGAAAAGAAGAATCACTCACTTTCTGTACCCCTCTGGCTGGGCTCCACCCCAGGACTCCTGAGTCCTGTGGCTGTTTCATGTTCATGTCAATTAATGCCACAGCCCAGGGAAAAAAAGAAAAAAGAAAAAAACCCAGCAGATTTGTGGACGTGCAGGTCCATGTGCCAACATACAATGTTAGTGCTTGTGGGTTCAGAGAATCGTGCATTTTTCTTTCCATTTCAATTGTAACAAACAGTTGGCATTTCTACACTCGTTAGGGGCACACAGGTTTAAAATTCATGCTAATGTAAATAAGTTCTGTGGAAACAATAAAATATTTATGTCGTGTCTGGCTGGGTAGTCTCTTCCTCCTCCTCGGGGCTGCCCACACACCCTTAACCAGATTTGCGTGTTCTGTCACAGACTTGTCTGTGTGGCAGTTCATCTACTGGCCCCCAGAGGTCACTCCCTATCACTCCTCAATTTTATGCTCCTGGATCAGTTTCTCTGACATCTGTCCTGACATAATTCCTAGTGATTACAAGGTATGAAGATTACACTTCCAACTCCCTGACCTCTCAATTCCTTGACCTCTTCTCTCCCAAGAATCTCGTCCATACTCTATGTCAGCCACTCAGTCCCCTTACCACACCCTAGTCCTTGTGTTCACTAACAAATTCCGCCTCCTCCACAGATCCTGCTTGCAAGCATCTCACTAGCAGTGCCTCTAACTTTCCAGTGAGCACCCTTTAGTACCCATTCCCAACAATTCTTCAACCTGTCTTGCATCCCCCTAAGTCCATACTTTGGTCCATAAGTGAGCTCAAGTCCATGGCCCATCATTATAATTAATTCCCTGCAGAAACTATCAACTTTTTTTGGCCTGGTCTTGGCCACCTTATTCACTTAGCAAAACTCCAAGCACAGTTAAATCCTACTCCATGCCTGCTCCCATAAGCTGAAGTTGGCTGGTGAATGGCACTAACATGGCTAACCACACTCTTTAAATACAGCACCACTACCCTCAGTGTCAGTCCTTGATGCTGCCCAGCAATCATACGTTTCCCAAGTATGGATCTTTACTTTCTCATTCCTCCTCAAATCTAGTGCCTCCTTCTTCACCCTAACTCTGCAGCTGACCTTGCTTCCTAATTCCCTGAGAAAAACAGAAGCAATCAGGGACAATCTCCATGGGACTCCACCACATCTTCCTGATTCGTGCGCATGGTCCATTTTTTTCTCATCCATCAAAGACCTCACAATGGCAGCTCATCCCTCACATTACCTCACCCCACATACACACAGCAGTCATTTGTCTCTCTCCTGTATTGTTTGCTCTAATTTCTCTTATATTGTTTGTCTGCTATATAGACGAAAACAAAACAAACAACAAAATCCCCACAACTTCCTTTTCCAGTTATCACCCCATCTCTTCATCCTTATAAAAAAGGAAAGATTCCTTGAAAGACTTGTCTATACTCACCTTTTGCTATTTCTCTCCTCATTATCTTCCTATACCCACTCAAATTGGGATTTTTATCCCCATCACTCCAACCAAACCCCAAACCCTCTTTGCAAGGTTACCCATGACCTCCACAGAGTGCTCAAGTCAATCATCAATCAATCAGCTGGTCCTCATGTTCCTAACTACTTGTCGGCAACATCTGACTTACTGATCACTCTGCTCCACAGACTTCCAGGAATTCACAAGCCCTGGATTTTATCCAGGAGGAGCACTGACTATCTTTTTTCAGTCTCACTGTTGGTTAATCTTCATCTCTTTGATCTTAGTTTTGGGATGTTCCAGGGTCCTTCAACATCTTCTTTTATCTACATTCATTTTCCTGGTGAACTCATACAGTCCATCACTTTAAAATATCATCGGCACACTCTTGATTCTCAAATTTATTGTATCCCAGGCCTTCCCCCGAATGAGAGATCTGAATATGCAATTGCCTAATTAACACTGTACTTGAGCATTTAATAAGCACTGACTGGAACACTGATCAATCTTTCCCATAAAACGTATTCTTCCTGGAAGCTGCCCCACATCCATAAATAGAAACTTCATTCTTCCAGTTGTCCACGCCAAAATCCAAGTCATCTTTGACTCTATCTCTCACCCTATGTCAACTGATTAGCAAATCATGTTACCTCTACCTTCAAAAACTATCCAGAGTCCAACCACTTCTTTCTGTCCTGCCACTGTCACCCGAATCTGAGCCACTATTATCTACTACCTCATAGCCTGATAGCATCCAGACTGGTCTCCCAGGTTCCCCTCTCCAAGGCCCCCTGCCCAGTCTATTGTCAGCACTGTAAAATGTAAAATGTTAAAATGTAAGTCATGTTATTCCTCTTCTCAAGGTTCTCCATGGCTTGAGAAGTTACAATGGCTTGTAAGGCCCTACATGACAGCCCTAACCATACTCTCCGCTGCTCACTCTACTCCAGCAACACTGGCCTCCCTGCTATTTCTCAGCCTCTCCAGACACACTGCTACCGCCTTTGCACATGCTTTTCTAGAATGTTATTCCCTCCATGGGCCACCTGGCTTCTGTCCCTCACCTTTGGATTTTTGTTCAAATGTCACCTTTCCTGACCATGCTCAGAAACTGCAGGCTCCTCTCCTGCTCTCAATCTCCATCTCTCCTGCTTCATTCTTCTCTGTAGCTCTTACTATTATGTGATAGACTATAAGTTTTACTTATTTGCCTACTGTCTGCCTGACTTTATAACATGGAAGCTCACTGCTCTCCCTCCAGTGTATGGTCTAAAGCCTGAAATGTAATGGATGCTCAAATACAAATTGAACAAATGAACACATGCTTGTTCTGAAACCCCCAAATGGGAGGGTTCTTCTGGATCATCTAAGCCAGGGATTGGTGAACTTTTTCTGTAAAAGACCAGATAGTAAATATCTTCAACTTTGCAGGCCAGCCAGTCTGTCACAATTATTCAACTCTATCCCTGTAATGCAAAAGCAGTCTAGACAGTGTATAAATAAATGAGTGTGGCTGTGCTTTAATAAAATTGTATTTACAAATTCGGGTGGGTAGCAGGGTTTGACCTTTGCAACATAATTTGTCAAACCCCGATCTAGGTTATTCTGCCACCCAGAGCATTAACATCTTCATCACCAATTTCCCGAGAACTTATTAAACAGAGTTCATGACTTCTGGAACTAGACAGGGCCACCTAGACCAAGGATCATCTAACGCAACCCCTATGGCAGACAGCAGATGCTTACCTAGCGTCCATTCTCTTTCTTTCTAACTAAAACAAGCCCACTGTTGATGGGACAGCAATAAGCTCAACTAAGAAACTATATTTCTCAGCCTCTCTATAGGTAGAGGTGACCACAGGACACAGATCTGGCCAATGAGACACAAAGAAGTCATTTGCAAGGGTTGTTTAAAAAGTCCTTTAAAGAGGGTTGGCATGTGGCACACACATTCCTTTGGTTCTTTGCCCATCCCTCTCTTCCTGTTTGAAATGCAAATGTGATGCCCAGGGAGTGGTGAGAGCCACACCCCAGGAGAGCAGAGGAGAGGAGGAGGCAGGAATATTGGAGACTGTGGAGCTGAGGCACAGGCCCTCTGGATGTCTTATAATGAGAGTAGAAATTAATCTCTGGTTAAGTCATGAGAAGTGGTTCTTCAAGAGAGGTTTTTAAAGAGAGAAAATAAATCTTTGGTTAGTCACTATAAGCAGCCTTTAAAGAGAAAAATGAATCATCCAGGATCCTAAAAGCCAGCAAGTGACTGAACAGAGACTTGAACTGATCCTGTGACTTCCATGTCAGTAGCCTTTCTCTCATGCCACTCCCTTCTCAAAGGCAGAATAAAAGACAGAATATGCTATTCCACACAAAGTAGGTAGCATGTGAATTAGACAAGCCTTCCTTCTATCCAAAACAGATCACTTGACAGGCTGAAATAACTAGGAATTCTGGAACAAGAGGGGCAAAGAATAGCCACATACAAACCTTTGCATGACCACCCCCTTAAGCATTAAGCCCTCAGGATAACATTTGGCCTCAGTGTGTTTCAGCCCCAGGCCCAGAAAAGCAGGAAGGCCAGGCGGGGTGACACGATGGCTGACATCAGGACCAGCTGCAATGACTAACGACCTCCTCCCTGGTGCCAACCAATCATTGGGGACACATCTGGACAGCTGATGAATATTCCATTGAGACCCTCCTTTGAGACCTCCCTGACCCACGCTCTCTGGAGCATGCCTTAACCTTTCCCCTTCTCCTTCCCCCAGGCACATTCTCTCTGACTTTCTTTTTCATAAGCTCCAAGGACCCTTCTTTTTGCCTCTAACTTTTTTCCTGAGTCCATGCAGCCAAGCGGGCTCACTCCCTCCACTTCTGTGACTTTCTAAATAAGCTTTCTCTTATAATTTGAGTTCCTTGGCTCTGAATTCTTTCCAAGCCGAACTCAAGAACTGAGGCTGCTGAAGCAAGGTCCAACATTCTGGTAACATTCCTTGTTACCAGAAGACATGGGAGAAGAGTGTTGAAGTGTGTGCGTGCGCCACACACACACACACACACACACACTTTGTTTTGCGTGCCTATCCTAGGAAATTAAGAGATGTGGGTTGTAGGCTTAGACCTGCAGGTCATTAGGTTGATACATAATTTGGTTCTGAGTTTTCCAATCATTTACCAAAAGGAGATGACTAATCCAACATTAGTTTTAAAAGACAGACTTAAGAAGGACATTTGAAAATATTTGAGAAGTATAAAGTGCCATATAATTATGTGGAATTACCATAATAAGTGGATAAATGCAACTGATATAAAAGGCAATAGGAAAGAGATTCTTTCCTACCTCATTCAAACCTATAAAATCTTTAAAACATCTGTTACTATGATAAACACCATAAGAAGCCTCCGATCGAAATCTCCCTACAAAGAAAGTCAATAACTTCACAGTCACCATCAGCCTACAGTATGAAAGCATTATACACATAAATAATATTTTTCTGTGCCATTTGAATGTCAGTTTCAAATATTAATAATCCCTCATCATAAATAATTCAGAAGAAATCTCTTAAGAACAAGGACATTCTCTTATCCAACCACAATATTATCATGTCTAATACTATTAATAATTCTAATTTAATATGGCTATTAATGAGTAATATTTATAAATAAGTACTAATTATCATTTAATTTATTAAAATTTACTTAATTGTATTAAAAAGTATTTATTTTTAATCAAAGGCTAATCACTCCCAAATATTTGTGCTTTAAGTGTGTTGCTTCAAAATCATTCAGCCAAAAGGAGTTAATTTTCACCCATATCATTTTTATCGGTTGTCAATTAGTATTTGGGTTGGATTCTTTGACCATTTGTTTTGCATCTTTGTATCTAAATAGTTATAGAATATAATAAGGAGCTCTTTTGAACATCATATTTTACAAGAAAAAAGGGAAGAAGGTAAGTAAGACAGAAATTCCTTTGAAGAAATTTCTAAGACATATTCATGCCCCCCACACACAGACTTATAGCAAACACATTCAAAATTTACCCCTCCTCCAAATAATTACAGAATTCCTAATCACAAATTCAAGTAAGTAGAGCCTGCAACTTGGCTTAAGTGTTTTAAATAAATACAAATCTGCTACTTAAACAAGAAGATACTCTGAGCTTACCCAATTTGAAACTGGAAATCAACCCAGAAGAGAGGTAAGTAGCAGAAAATCATGTGTCATTGAACCTCAGATGGACTATGTGAGAGGCACTCCACATAAACTGCCCATGATTAATGCTAATGAATGGACTGGGTTTTACCACATTCATAAGAGGTTAAGAATAAGTTGTTTACATATACTCTATTCTTCCCTCATGAATATATGGTCTTCACAGGCTCAAAAACCAGTTACTCTAAAATATCTGATGACTGAAAAGAAAATTAGGTTACAATGAGGGGAAGCAACTTTACAACCATAGAAGCAATTCTAAAATCTATTCTGAGCATTATAATAATTATGTATTTATTTATTTACCCACATCCACGAAGTGTAACTTAAACCCTATTCACTAATCACTCAATAGACTGTACAACTCAGCCTTCAGCTTCATATGATTTAATTTTCCTTTCCTCTTGCAACATTATAATTATGTGCTCCAAGTTTACTGTAACTAATATTAGCGGTTTCTCCACATGCTCACAAATTAAAGGAACAGACAAAAAGCTTTTTGATCACCTAATCAGTACCCTTAGGAGAAAAAAATATTGCTAATGTGGAAACAAAGATCTTTATTTTTTTAATTTTTTTTCTGTATGGGATAAATTCCTTGTGTGGTTTTAATTACGTCCTAATATTTCATAAATATCTTTTAATATAAAATTCAAAATAAAGTACTTATTGTGAAATAGTTAAGGAGCTCCCAATTCTGTGATGGCACCAACCTTTATAATCAAGTCCATGATCCCTAAAAATCAAACGGACCAGCAACAAAACTATGGCTCTTTTTAAAGTAACATGACACTGTTTACAGAGTTGTTGTTTTTGTTTTTTACTTTTTTAGTACTGTGCTTATTATTTGCTTTCCAATCAAATAATATTACCAATTTATTTCCAGTTATCAAAATTTGAAAGCTAATATAAATGGTTTCTTCTTTCTTTCCCAAAATGCCTGAGTAGGAACACATGTGTGGTTAACATAATCATCCTCTGCTATTTAGAAAGCTCCAAGTGTCCAAAATATATGGGATTTCCAGGCTCTGAGAGAAGGCTAATTGTGTAAACAGGGAACCTAAGCCACAGGGAGAAAACCAACTTCAGCTGTGAATGCCCAAAGCCCTAGAAAGTTACACTTCTGTGGCTGGTTACCCATTTCCATTTATGCTGATAAGTCCATCTTGTTAGTCAGCTGCTGATCGATGCTGTTAGTAATTTAATACCATAACAAGATTTTCTTTTTCCTTATTTGCGAGAGGAAAAACTGAACAACGGTTGAGACTGCCCTGAACAAGCTTGACCCAGTTTTATTCCAAGGTTCTCCTTTAGAAACAATGCATCAGCCATGTCACAAAAGGTAACTTCTGGTTTTCTTGGAAATTGTGATGATTCTGTTTCTTACACTCAACATGCACTGAAAAATCAAATTTAGGTATTACTCAATTTAATAAGTAGATGAACTATGTATTTTTAAATGATGATTGCCTGGATCAATAAATGTGATTTTTAACCATTCATTCTAGCCAAATAATAATAATAATAAGTCAAATTTTTACTTCTTTCAACAATTCTACTGATTATAATGTAACCACTCTTTCTATTATCAAACCTTCTAGCCTTCCCACACAAGCTTTCTGCATCTTGTTTTAAATAAGATACATTTCTGGGAACATTATTTCTTAAGCTTCTATTCTTTAAAAAAAGGAAGCCACTCCAAAAAGCTGTAACAACTCCCCAGAAGGAGAAAAGCAAAAGTATTCCATTTTGCCATTAGCTTCCTAAAGAACATTCTTGAAGGCCCTTAGAAAACCACATTTATTTCTAAAATGACTGTCATCCTTGTAGCCTTTGGCTATCTATTTTTTTCTTGTTTCCTTTTGTCCCCATTCCACCTAGTCACTTAAATTTATTCTGATTTATAAAACTTCTGCACACTTAAAAATATTCTAGGATTCTACTTAAGTATCTTATGTCATGTGGGAAGAAAAATATGATTTATTTTGCAACTCTGTGACCCTCTATGAGATGTACTCCAATTAAAAAAGAAAAATATGAAAAGTACAGTACTATCTTCAATAAGTTTGTGTATTAGGACACAGTTTAAATGCAAAGTTGTAGATGCCAATCATCTATCAAACTCTAAACCATCTAGCAAAGACCTTGACTCAAAGACCATCTTCACCATTTCTGGTCCTTCTTTCCCAGCTCCTCAGAGGAGTTATTTTTGATTCAGCCACTGCACAAGCTTGAACTCAAACCCTCCAAAGCCCAAACCCAAAAGCTTTTTCTTGATATTCATTTACATCTCTAGGCTCATGGATATCCTTTGGTTATGTCCAAACAATTTCTTCTGCCTCTGGTTTCCAGATCAGTGTCCTTGGCTGCATCCACTATCTCTCTCGCTTCTATCTCCTTCACAGGATACTTCCCCACCCCCCCAAGAGGCAGATATCCTCTAAGGCAGTGGGTCTCAACCTTGGCTGCACATTAGAATCACCTGGGAATCTTGTTAAAATCCTGATTTCTGGGCCTCATCCTCCGGAAATTCTGTTTCTTTGTTACTAATGTTGTGGCCCAACCCCATAACAAAGAAACAGAATTTCCGGAGGATGAAGCCCAGAAATCAGGATTTTAAAAAGATTACCAGGTGATTTTAATGTGCAGCCAAGGTTGAGAACCACTGCTCTAAGGTTTTCACCTACAGCTCTATTCTCAATTCATTCAACAAGTATTTTAATTGTTAGAAACTGTTCTAGCTGCTGGGGATATAACGATGGGGAAATAAGAGTGAAATCTCTGCTCTCATACAGGTCATGCCTTGCTGAAGGGAGATAGACAATAATAAACAAATACGTATAGAATAAATCAGGAAGTGCTAAAAACAAAATAAAACAAAACAAAAAAACAAAAACAAAACAAAACATAAACCAGAGTAGGAGAGTAGGGAAATGAGTAAGAATTTTAAGTTGGGTGGTTAGGGAAGACCTTTTAAACAGTATGTCATGCAAGCAGATTCAGCCTTCAGAGTTGAATCATCATTCTGTGGATGATATCATAAAATATGAGGACAAGCCCAAAGTCTCAACTTTCCTCTCAAGCTCCAGTCCTATATATCCCACTGACTGCCTTGCTTACAAATACCTCTATGCCAAAATGGTCCAAATCAATGCCATTCTCTCTGCATGTCCAATGTTCTATACATGACATTCTCATAATCTCTTATTGGCATGCAATTTCAAATCCATCAGAGTCAAAACTCTAGTTTTTTTTATGTCTCTTTGACTGTATCTGTCACATTCAACTAACCACCAAGCCCCAGAGGTTCTCTCTTTGAGGATCTCTGGTACCTGACTCTCCTTTCTATCCACACTAATCCTGCTTCTCTAATTCTCCTGGCCTTCACCCTATAGCTGCAAAGTACATGCATGGCTTTCAATGAATATTTGTTAATAAGAAGATGGTAAAAATTCTGAAAGTATAAGAGCCCAGGGCCCAAGAATGAGTAATAAAAATAACTTCTCCTAGGAGTCCCTCAAGCTCCAGATAGTTGCAAAGGGAAAAGATTTCAGTGTTTGAAAAAGAGAAACATGCATAAAGGATGTGGAGAAAGTCTTGTAAAACTCCAGAACTGCACTGGAGAAGAGAACGGCATATTTTTAAAGTTTTCTGAACTATAAAAAGATATTCATGAAACATAATTGATAATCTCAGGTAAGAAGTTAAAATGTATAACAACAATGTATTTTTCTTCCTCCTATGAAAGCTAATGCTCATGAATTATTGGGGTATTAGCTAAAAATTTGGTCACTGAAAGAAAATATTTATTGAATATAACTTTTCAATTTGGCAGAAAACCACAAGAGTAGACTCCCTTCAACCTCAACTGTTGATGGCATTCTGTATTTGACAATAAACCTATGATATCACTAGTATTCTAAGAACATATCCCAAAGGAATAAAAGAACATAGTGCAAAAACACTTTTTAAAAATCATAATATACTTATTCCACATAGAATTTTTCAACAATGGTTACACAGACTGTAGGTTTATAATACTAATAACTTAGCTTAGAAATTCAAAAAGAAGAAGAAAGACATTTGAGATTTGTAGATATCATTTTATCAGCCAGTATATTTATTAGTGAGCAGAAGCAACTAAAAAATGTTCTGTGACATTACTTGTTGAGATCTGGGCAGGAAACTATAATGCCACCCTGAAGTTCACATACCACATGTGCAGCCACAGTTTGCATGATAAAGGAGTAATTCATAAAACCAAGTTCGTTCAAAAATAACCATGAATCGGAAAAGTCACATCTGAATCATTGTAAGGGTGTGTGTGTGTGTGTGTGTGTGTGTGTGTGTGTGTGTGTAATCACTTAAAAAACACAACTAAAAAGGACATCTATTTATTTTCCCTACCTAACTAAGCACTCAGTCTATAATCAGCTGGCTAGCATGAAGTATTATTAAGGCACTATTTTTACAGTACCCATTTTTATGGGTTTTGTATGTTACACAAACAGTGGTTTTTAAAAGATGCATGAATTGGTTATTCTCTTTTATGCTTCCTATATTAAGTCAAACCAAAGCTCTGGATCTTGGCATAATGGTAATGCAAGTAGAAACAAAAAGAGTTCAATCTTCAAAGTATCTTTCAATTGTACCCTATTCATTCTATCACATTAAAGTCTCATTTATCAAAAATAGATTTTTAAAGAAACCTACATTTATGATCATTGCAGTTTGTTTCAAATTGCAAAAAAATGAAAAATCTTTATTTTAATAAGTCACTGAGCACTTTAGAAGAAATACATACCAACATTATTTTATCATAAGTGTAAAATTACTTTTTTTTAAAAAATCCCTTATTCGTGCAGAGGGTCACAGATATCAAACATACCACCACTCAGAAAAAGATAGGGTTATTTTAAAATTCTGCTATGACCTTTAAGAATATTAGATTTAAGGTAATTTTACCATTAATTGTCAATTAAAAGTATATCACCTAAACAGTACAATATATAAACTGTCAAAAGCTATGAGCAGATAATTCACAGATCATACAAAATGCCAAGTTATAGATGAAAAGATGCTTGACCTCACTCATCAGAAAAAGAGAGAATAAAACTGGAAACCATTTTTTAAATACATTATTTTGGGTATATTTTAAAAGTTTGAATCTGGAATTCTTAGGACTGGGTTCAATGTGCACTATGTCATGGGATCCAGTGGCAAAATGAAATACTGCAGTCAAACTGAATAGTTTTAAAGAAGAGAATAGTTTTAAAGAGAAGAGTTTTTAAAAGGAGAGTGCAACAAACCAATAGAAGAGAAAGGAGTGGAGTTCAGAGAATCCTTAGCAGGGACCCAAATCTGGCTCAAGCATGTCAAACTCACGGCCCATGCCCATTCCTATGCCACTCTCAGGCCAGCAAGAGTAAAGTAGAAAAAGTAGCCTGCTATACATGAGGACTGGCAATTCCACTGATTAGTCCAAGTTTTCAGACCACCTGACTCCACTACCCCCAGCATCTGCTGTCAGGACTGAGAAGCCGAAAATGCCATACTGAATTCCACAGTGACAGAGGCCAGTAACTCACAGGTAGGTAGAGGGCAAGTCCCATCCCAGCAGAAGCCAACAGTGGGAAGAGGATGACCGTGAATCAGATAGTCCCTCCCACAATGACAAAGAAGCTCCCTGGAATCCAGTCATCACCCAGTGGAGATGGAAGAGGGGACAGACAAATATAAAGTGCCATATAAAGAGAGACTAGGAGACGAGCAGCATGCAGGCAAGGAGTTGCATTAATCTGCGTTAGAGAACATAAACAGAGTTAAAACAGGCACCAACCTTCCTGCAATTCCCAGCCTGTGCTCAGGAGAGGCTGTGTGGTGTCAGAAATCTGGTCAAGTCTGCCCCAGCCACGGACCCATACACGGTCCATCTGCGACCTTGCAGCCTGAGCCTGGTGATAACCTGTCCTCAGCCCTCTCAGCATGGACACCAGAGGTTCCCACTGGCTGCAGCCCAGGACTCGTTAGTGAAGGCCCTGCACAATCTACAGGCAGCCCTTGTGGCCCAGAGGGTCAAACACCAAGTAGGCATTCCCCCTGCAAGCACCCTGTGGCCTGTGTGCTCTGTCGACCTTGTGTCCACTGCACACCCAGCCACCGACTGCTCATTACCTGATCCCCGGCTGCACTCTGTGGCCTATTGTTTACCCAGCACCTCCAGACCAGTCCCACCCTGGCCAAACTAGTCAACATCTCTGATACCTGGTGGCCAAACCACACCTTCTCAAACAAGGTCTGAGCCCCTTCCAAGGATGTCCTTCCTTGGACCCTCTCTCAACTCTAGAGCACCACACAGTTTCCTTATATGTTATAATTACTCTTTCATTATAGTTAACAATTCTTCATCTCAAACTTCCCCTGATTAACCTAATGTATGATTTCTATCTATTGAATGGACCCAGAGGGCTAACTACCTCCTAATGTCAAAATCAAAGCCTGTTAACGTTTCCTCTTTCTCTCCTGATGCCTCCCTCAAAATCAGCATTTCCTCTCCGATCCCTGGGCCATCCCCAGCCCCTAATATCTCTCTCCTGTAGAGATGGTCTATAGCAGTGGTTGGCAAACCGCGGCTCGCAAGCCACATGCAGCTCTTTGGCGCCTTGAGTGTGGCTCTTCCACAAAATACCACGCGCGAGCACACACGTACAGTGCGATTGAAACTTCGTGGCCCATGCGCAGAAGTCGGTTTTCAGCCTGGGCGAGTCTATTTTGAAGAAGTGGCGTTAGAAGAAGTGGGGGTACGTTCGCTGAAGTCGACCCCTCAGATTGAGGACATTTTTAGCAAAGGCCAGCTTAGGAGTACCCTAATTAAGTTAATAACAATGTACCTACCTATATAGTTTAAGTTTAAAAAATTTGGCTTTTGAAGTTTAAAAAATTTGGCTTTCAAAAGAAATTTCAATCGTCGTATTATTGATATCTGGCTCTGTTGACTAATGAGTTTGCCGACCACTGGTCTATAGAGCTCTACTCTATAACCCTCCCCCCAAACACCATCCTATTTGTCAACTTCAGAACACATATCCTATCACATCAAACGTGAATGCCTACATTGAGATTTTAAGGCCTCTGAGACTTGGCCTTACCTGGCCAGTCCATCCCAACCACACATTGGGAATACTTCCCTCAGGTAAGACTCATGCAGGTGTCTAGCCCTCACCATGTCTAATCCTACTGTCATGTCGGTGTTCATGTTCTTTTCTTCCCCCTCTTTCCCCACTAATCCCAGAGCCTGCTGGAGCCAGCTCTAAGGGCCCATCATCCATTAGTCCTTTTGGAATGACTTATTCCTACTTGTTGTGTTGCCTTCACTACACAGTTAACACCTTGGTACACCCTTTGGTCTTAATTCTCTAAGCAGACATACACCACCCTTCCCATTAATCCAGTGATACTCTTTCTCTAATTTATGTGTTCACGGCTAATTACCCTAATATATTTAATGCTTCATATTTCTTATAGTGTTTGACAAATATTTGCATAGTGATAAGTTCAATATAAAATGAAGGGAAAACTGGACTAAATCAAATAGTTTTAACCCTTATATGGCTTGCCACATGGAGCCCAAGCAGGATTTCAACCCAACCCTATACAACTGTATGTGGCAGCACTGAACCCATAAATACTGGATTTATGGATGGACCTGGAAGACTACTATGCTAAGTTAAATAAGCCAATCTGAGAAAGACGAATATCACATGATATTTGTTGAATCTAATGAACAAAATGAATTGACCAGCACCGTGTCAAATATTTACCAGCTGTTTATATAACTACCATTAGGAGGTAGTTAGCCCTTTGGGTCCATTCAATTGACCAGCAAAATAAGACCTAAAGCATGAAGGCATGAAACAGAATGACATATCTCAATGTGGGGATGGGGGGATGAGAAGAGATAAACCAAAAAACTTATATACTTAAATGCATGGCCTATGAACACAAGCAATGGGGTGGTG
>NW_005354874.1:1568401-1584287 GCF_000412655.1 Myotis brandtii
CTGGTGTGAGGGCCCCCCCCCCCCCCAGTGCACAAATTTTTGTGCAACCAGGCCTCAGTTAAATAAATAAAAATGCTGACTTTTTTTTAAAAAGTCAAATTATATTTTAAAACTTTTAAAGAAAGTTGTACCTTGAACTTTATTTTAGTAGAATTTTATTCTATTGTATATCACTCAAATGCAAACAATATCTCACAGCTTGGGCATTAAATTAGTTATGTGACAAATTTCATGCTGTAGTAGCTACTGTGATGGAATTCTTTTCACAACCAACATTAATTGAGGGTCTAAGTCTATGCCAGGCCCTGGACCTAGGTCCAGGGATAAAAATGTGGTTCCCTACTCACGAAGCATATAGCACAGTAAAGAAACCTATATTTAGAAGGAACATTTTATTGATATTATACTTACTGATAAACTTGTTTTGCATAGTCTCCAGCAGAGCTTGGTGAGCATCCTCAGCCTGTAAAGCGTGTGAACATTCTCTAGCCAGTATGGTGCGTACAAGATGCTCCCCACATCCTAGAAAGTGAAGGAAACCAAAATTGTTGAGGAAAAGCAGTAGTAAGCATCTGTCTTGTGTTACGAGCATTAAAACACCCTTATGCACTTCTTAAGAAGTAGCTGTGCTGGAGAATAATTCAGTGATGGATGAAATGATTTCTATGAGCAATCTAGTCATTTTAGTAATGAGATTTGGCAGAAACTAGAGAAACACATGACTGTCTAATCTCAAAAGAAAACAAACACACACACAAAAACAGCAAAATCTTTTTCATAGGAATGATTTGTACAATACAAGAATTTAGATTCTCTGCCTAGGAATCTCCTAGGGGTCTGTTACATTTCCATGGTTGGGTAACTACAGAAAAAAACTCTGCTCTATAATTTCTTTATCTGTTTACATTCCATTAACCCTGGTCTCCTATTTCCCTCTCGTTCCCCACACACCTGGTAGCCTGGGGAAATATGAATCAGCCAGGACCAATCTGAATATCCCCCTCCCTACTTTTCACTGAAATGTTCACCACACATCAACAGCTGTAAAGTGGGCTTAATAAAACAGCACCTTTCTCATCTTCTTATGGCAATTTATGTAGCTTTCAAGGGTGAATACTCTCTGTAGTTCTAAAGAAAGAGTGCGTTTTAACCCCCTGAGTTGAATTTGACCCTTCAGACGCACTTTAAAAAGGGTAGGCATGGTGGTGATGGGCACTGCCTAGAATCTGATTATAGTCTCTACCTGTTAAAAGTAGAAACTGCCTATAAAAATAGAGACAAAGGAAATTTAATTTATAGGCTGTTAAGTTCAAATAAAAGATTGCTAAAGAAAGAGCCTGATTTTTTTCTTAGAAATAAAAAATGTAAAAAAAGCTACTCTGACAGACATTGGAGAGGTAAGCCTTTCTTAAAATATAGTAAATGATATTTCAAATGCTTTTTTATATATGAAATCAATTTCACTATTAAAATTACAGGGTCCTCTTATTCAAGTGAGAAGGGTAGAAACACAAGGTTTTTCTTAAAAACTTTTTTCCATTCAAAATGATTCCTCTCCCCAATGGAACAGAAGTCCCCATCTCTTAAAAAAAAAATCCTGCCAAAGGTGTTCTGTTAGTTCATTAGAAAATCAAGTCCTCCATTAATTCACACAACAGGGAAAGGGTATCAAATGATCTAAGCATCTACTGAGACTAAAATATGACTCAACCCTATCATCAAAAACAATCACAGCAGCCCTAACCGGTTTGGCTCAGTGGATAGAGCGTCAGCCTGTGGACTGAGGGGTCCCAGGTTCAATTCCGGCTAAGGGCATGTACCTTGGTTGTGGGCACATCCCCAGTGGGAGGTGTGCAGGAAGCAGCTGATCGATATTTCTCTCTCATCAATGTTTCTAACTCTCTATCCCTCTCCCTTCCTCTCTGTGAAAAATCAATAAAATATATTTAAAAAGAAACCAATCATAGCAAAAAAAAAATAAGCATCTCCAGGATCCACTCAGTTTCTCCAATGGACCAGGGACACAGTAACTTTGTTTCATGTCATTAATTTGCACACAGATATGTGCATGCACACACACTACACTGGTAAATGGAGAGGGCTGGTAATTAGCAATCCCAAAGAAATGTGGATGAAGATTATTAAATTAAATAACCTCTTTTAATTAATGCCTTAAAATTCTTAAATTCATGAAACTTAACCAACACAAACATATGATACACAGTTCTCTGTTCAGCTAGTATATATTATGACAGGCATTAGGCACTAACAACAAATCTCGCTAAAGATACAAGCTGTAATTGTTAAACCATGCTGGTACCTTTCATTTCAGAAGTATTTTCGTATATAGACTTCTCATTTCTCTCTCTCACCCTCTTCCCCCCTCTATACATACATGCACATATAAACACACATGTGTATATTACATATACACATATAATATAGGCTCATTGCCAAAAGTACAAACTGTTTAAAAAATACTAAGTTTTTAAAAAAACCATCTGATATTTTGCCTGAAAGAATTCCCCTATACTTTTTGGTAAAGTGGAAATGTAAATACCCTTCAAGATTTAAATATGTCGTTGTGAGTATCTACACTTATGGGAAGACTTAGGTATGCAATTTAATATATAACTTTGTAGGCATGATTATAGTGATTCCTGTTTGGTTAAATTTTTGCAATATTATTTTTATAATCATAAAAAAATGACAATAAAGCAAATAGAAACCATTTTTGACATTTACTATACTAAGCTCATGAAACTCCATAAATTTTAATTCCCTTTGTGTACATATCTGATGTTGAGCAGTGAAATGTTATACTTTAGAACAATAATAATTGTTAGGAAATTGGCATATTATAAGCTAAATGAGTGTTCAGAAGGTTATGTACACACACCTCGAGTCAAACAGCTAAACCACATGAAGTTAACATTACATCAAAAATACACAATATATGTCAGAGAGACTTTTTCCTCTGTTGTTCTACAGGAATAGCAAGCAGGGTTTCCCTGTGATTGACTTTACCAAGGAACTTTTAAAAATTATGACTACTATTCTGACATATATCACCTCCAACATAAGAGCCTTGACACCAAAAGCTTGTTCTCCTGCAGGTTCCAATCAAAGAAAAATTTGTCTTCTGTGGTTTTACCCACAAAATTCCAAGACTTCTTAAACATGATGCCATGTAGCTGATGTGTAATTCAATGGAAAACAGTTCCATTCTTTATTCAAAGATATTAGAAATAAGCCTTTCATTACATCCTCCTTTTGTCCTAACTCATGCAAGAGTGTATTTATGTTCTCAGATCTCAGCAGGAAATATGGATTATATATAGAATGAAGACCTAATACCTAACCTAGAAGAAAAGTACACACTTATTTAGCATCAATAAAAATGACAACTGAATGGATTGGAACACATAGTGAATTCATAACTTATGTTTTAAAAAGCTTTTGTTGGCCTGGCCAGGTGGCTCAGTTGGTTGGAGCATCATCCCATGCACTGAAGGGTCATGGGTTGGATGCTTGGTTAGGGCACATACCCAGGTTGCGGGATCAATCCCCAGTCAGGGAGCATAGAGGAGGCAACCAATTGATGTTTTTCTCTCTCTTTCTCCCTCTCCCTTCCTCTCTCTCTAGAATCAATGAAAAACATATCCTCAGGTGAGGATAAAAAAAAAAGCCTTAGTTACTTTTAGAGGATAATATGATACGGAACCAACTTACTCTTCTGAAAACTGGTAAGTAAAAACCCAAAATGAATTTCTCCGTAGCTCTTATAGGAACTATACAGCAGGGTAACCAAATAGTTTATGAAGAAAAATTTTCTCCATATAATTATCCCAGCTAATAAATAAAGAAGAAATTAACAGAATTAGAATATTACCATTTGTAATATTTAATGCAACGGTCATAACTGGCTGCTAATATCACAAAAAGATAAAACCAGAGAATACATATCTCTTGACAAAATTACAAGTTTACGGTGTCCCCCCCCACACACACTGAAAATATTACTAAATCTGATGAAACCTCCAAATTCAATGATCACTTTGCAGAAATACAGGGCATCAAGAAAAAGCTACAGTTAACATCAAACTTAATTGTGAAAGGTTGAATTGTTTCTCCCGAAGATCAGGAACAAGGCAATGATGTCTGCTTTTATCATTGCTATTCAACAATACACTAGAGGTTCCAGCCATCACAGTGGGCAAGAAAAAGAAATAAAAGGCTTAAAGATCAGAAAGGAAGAAGTAAAACTGCTCCGACTTGCAGATAATATAATTGTTTATGTAGAAAACTGCAGGGGAAATCAACAAAACAACTACTAGAGGTATCTCCCCAGATTCTTCCTATCTGGTTAGCAGCCTAGGGCAAAGTTCACAGCAGATACATGCCTGGTACTTACCACTACCCAAAATGTGGACCTGATTTTCACTTCCTCCACCCATTCATTCACCAGATTGTTACCAAGCACCTACTTGGTCCAGAATACACAGCAGTTGGCAGGGGTGCTGCTGCGTATTTCCAGATCTCCCCTGCTTGGCTACTGAGTACTCACTCAACTGTCACTGTGACCAATCCAGATGCCAGAGCCCTGTCTATGTATCCTACATGCCAACCTTAGGGATTTAGATGGTAACCCAGGACTCAGCAGGAACCTGGACATTCCCAGAGCCAGTCTCCAGGGCCAGGTGACCTGTTAACCTCAATTGTTGGCCCAGTCTCAGTAGACTCTCTCCCAGTGTGCTACCTGTTGCTGAGACCCTGGTATGTGCCACATCCAAAGACTTCAGAATTATAATAAACTTCCTCTCTTGTGGAGATCATTAACCTATCATGATCCACACTAAAGACAAACTCATAATAAAAAATTACAAACCATAAACACATATATACAAACACATACACACACACTCAGAAGGTAGAATGTACAGATGCAAAAATCAGAATGATCAAACCAAGAAGTAGTGATAACAGAACACTGGTTGGCAAACTGTTTCTGTAAAAAAAAAAAAAAAAAGATAAAGTAACTATTTTAGGCTTTGCAGACTACATTGGATCTCGGTCAAGTATTATGCTTCTTTTATTTTTGTAAGAACCTTTTGAAAGTTTAAAAATCATTCTTAATTCATGAGCTGTACAAGCATAGGCCATGGGCCTAATTTGATCCACAGATCACAGTTTGACCATTCTTGTAGTAGAACGATCTGTAGCACAAAGATAAGAAAAAGAAAGGAGATCATAATTTTAAAGAACAGAGCAATCTGGGAGCAGGAATCAAGAGAGGTATACAGTTTTTTCAAGGAACTAATTAAAACTTTTCAAATTAAAAAAATGTTTAAAACAATGCATGTAACAAGAATAAATGCAATTCAAGCAAGAGAACAAGATATATCAGTGGAAAACTAAAAAGCAGCCTAGAATGATAGGCTGAATGAAAGTGAGGAGTTAAGAAACCTAGAGTATAAAATGAGAATATCCAGCACATTAACAGGCATCCTGAAAGAGAGAAGAGAAAGGATGGGAAGGAGGCACTAATATTTGAAGAGACGATGGACAAAATTTCCAGTTTTTTAACCAACTTCTATAATAAAAATCTATTTTTCCCCAATAGGTTTGTTGTCTGACTTCAATGTTACACTTCTATATTCACAATACTTTCTCTTCAGGCAAGACAGCAACGAGAAAGAGAGGTCTCCCATCATGGGGTTTGGTCAACACATGTCACTTCCCCATATCTGAGGTCATGAGTTGGTAACAGTGAACGTGAACTAATGTTACCAATGTTATATTTCATCTGACCTTAATCATACACTTAGTATTTTTATTTCAGCTCTAGTAACAAATGTATCCTTCAAATTAAGATAATGAAAAGTAGGTAATGTAACAGCCCAATAAAATCATATCGTCAAATCATGTTTTAGTCCCAAAAGGTAACTAACAAATTAAAAAGTGTTTGCAATGAGGATAGAGAAACACGAAAATTTACCAACTCTTGGCTGACATTAAACATAGAGTTTCGTTGCATTTCAAGATAAATTTTAATCTCTTTTATTTTTGTCTCATTTTGTGGTGGCAGCAGTGGTGCTATGAGCCATATGATTACAAAATGGAAATTAAAAGGCCCCTAATATCAAGTTTTTAATGTAGTGTCTACATGTAGGGTTTTAAGGTAGTATTTAAATGATAGAGGATTTTGATATAATTCCTCCATGAACACACATGAGTTCAGTCTTTACAGTGTCCCCATGGTAATCAAACCTGGAACCTATTATACACAAGAAAATGAGATTAGGATTTTTAAGTACAACTCCTAAACTCCCAGATCTTTCCCTCCTTTGGGAGATTTTATTTCTTCTAAACCACACTAACCTCAGTTCTGATACAAAGAGCCCCCAGAGGGGCAAAGCGAAGTTGCACTCACAGGAGAGACATAACCCACATTCCCAGGCAGCCTGCGTACAACAAGAACACAGGATCAGCAGCAACAAAAGCTCACATTCAGCACCACTGGCACACCACACATCTCCAAGGATCACTGATGATTTTGAAGTATTTATGTCATCTTATAAATGCTGCCATTCACTCTCGCTGCGGCTAGTGGGCATCTGAAAAATCTTTCAACACATCCCCTGTTAGAAGTCCACAGGGACAGATAAGTAATGAAGAAAGGCCTTTCCAAATTTAAAAGGAAACATTTGGTACTTCAGTTTCCAGTATTGCAACATCTCTTTTTCAACAAAGGAATTTATGACACAGTACGTCACCTTTTCCCTGTCGGAGGACTTACTGCCAATTTTGGAGTTGGGTTACTTCTGGTTTTCAAGCCTGTCTTGTGAAATTAAAGAAAGGGCTGCCTGAAAAGTGATGGAGCGCACATGATTTCAGTGCTCACAGTGTCCCCATGGTTATCACACCTGGAACCTATTATATACAAGGAGAAAACATAAGGAGCTTTATAAAGAGGTGGAATAAGTAGTGAAGATGTTTAATCTGGTCAAGTCCAAAGGTTATAGTCGCCAACACACATTTAGTGTTTCCCCAATATTCAGTTCTCTCTAATCCACAACCCCTTTGGATATTTATAGTAATCTATCAAAAACAACTCAGGCCTTTCCAATTTTTTGTTAAATAATATATAGACGAAAGAAAAACCAATTTTACAATTATCTCCTAGAGAGTTCCTCTCTTGCAAACTTAGCATTTCATAATTATTTATAATGTGGACAAATATATTAGAACAGTTACAATTAAACATAGGAAAATATCTCCTCTAGAGCACAGTGGTAGGCATATTCTACATATACTAAATGCTTGATATTTATTAGTTATTGCTATCAATTTTATTGCGAAGTTATAACTAAATCACAAGATTCAACTATCTGAACAAGAAGTAACTGCATAAATGGGAAGAGTTCCAGTTTTGTAAATGTGCAAATACTTTCATAGATTAAAACCTATTTCAAAAGAACTAAAACAAAAAAAGCTTCAAAAAATTAGTAGTGAGAATCCTTTATCCAATCTGTCATATCAGAGGGTCTGTGGTTAAGAACACAGAGTTGTCCCCTCCCAAAGCTTGAGCCAGTCCTTTCTCTTGCCTTTTGTCAAAGTCACATCTCAATGTAGGAATTGATTCAATATTCACTCTGAGTGTAAATACATATGATGAAAGAGAATCTTGCTTTCTGTTCAATTTAGTTAGCTAAATTATAACATTCTAATTAGGACACCAGGGACAAATGGTCCCAGCATGGAAAAAAAAAAAATCAGAGGCAACCACCCACAGTAGAAGTGGTGTTGTTAGCTATGATGGAGCCCTAAAATTCCATCACTACCACTGCATTTGTCTGGGATGCATACTACATCTATGAGCATTAGACTTATCTACACTTGAGAACTTCATTAGGGCAGTGGCCACGAAAGAAGCAGCACTGTGTAATATCCAGTCGATGCTCTCGAACCTCTACCTGGATTCCTGTTCCATTGGAGAGAGCAACCACAGATAAGGGAACCATCTCCAGTGGACCGAAAATGAGTCACCTAAGATCTGTGTGCCTCAGTTTGCTCACTGGAAAAAAATAAACTACTTAGTTTAAATGGCTTTAAATTCCTCACTAGGAAAAATAAATAACAGCTTAAATGGCTTTAAATCCCTTAGAGGACGTAGTTTGATACCTGAAAGTACTTTTTAGAACTTCAATAACATTTTGGTTAAAATTTAGTTAAGAGACTTGCAATGGACAGAACACTTATGAGAAATCCCTATTAAAAATCTATTAATTAATGAAACAATATATTTAGATTACATTCAACTACAGAGAACTTTATTTTTTAAGGGGAAAGAGAAAAGATCATTGACTCACTGAGTCACCTTTAATTGATCAACTACTATATATCTGGGGCTTTCACAAATATCATATCATTAAGGCATTACGATTAACATGTATGAAAGCATCATCATCCTGATTTGACAGATAAGAAAAGTGAATTGGAAGAGCTAAGATCCTAAGATCCAAGTCTTGTACCTCCAAGTAACATGTTTGCTCCATGATGTCCACCACTGCAGAAATCAGGCTAATGTCAATATACAAATAAAGAAGATACAGGCAAAGAAAACTCAAAAGCCTCTAAAACCTGAATCCATGGACAAGATCAAAGTAATAATTGCCTGCAAATAAGTAGTACATTGAATTCTGATATCAATATTTGGGACTGTAGGTAGCCCCCATATTTAACTATAACATCTTAGAAGCAGTTAGTCACTAAGCAGGTCTCAAAGGAATGTTAAAATTAGAGATTTCATTTTGCAGCAAGGCCACAATATGCATTTTATGAGTAAACAAACAAACAAAAAATTAAAAAAAACACAAGATAGCCCTGGCTGAGTGGTTCAGTTGGTTGGAGCATCATTCCATGCAAAAAAAAAAAGTTGTAGGTTCAATTCCTGGTCAGGGCACACACCTGGGTTGCGGGCTAGAAACCTGGTCAGGGCATATACAGGAGGCAACCAGTTGATGTTTCTCTCACATCTCTCTCTCTCTCTCTCTCTCTCTCTCTCTCTCTCTCTCTCTCTTTCTCTCTCTCTCTCTCCCTCCCTCCCTTTCGTTCTCTAAGTAAAAAAAACATCCTTGGGTGATGGTTAAAAAAAAAAAGCCAGGATGAAGTTATAAACATCAACAATAATGTAGATGTAATGTAATGTAAATAGATATCTCAATATACATAGTGATTATATAGGTAGTATAAAACCCACAAGCAGAAAGGACATAAGCAAAACAGTCATGCTATACCAGAAATTTAACCTATAACTACTAAGCAAGCCATATTAAACATTAATTAATAACTTTCCTAATGACAAAATTTAGAAGTGATTTATAGGGGTGATCCAAATGTCCAGGGCCTCTTTAAAAACTGACAAAGGAAGTCTGAGTGGATGTTATTTCTCAATAAATTCCTCTGCACAAAGGAGAGACAATATAAATCATTTCATCAGTTTTAAAGCTGTACTCAAAGAGTTTAAAAACAACACTCAGTATTTAGCGGTTTCGTGAAGCATGTTGGGGAAAAGCTTTAAATCTGCTCACCAGTCACTGCTTATTCCTTTCTCTATTCAACACAGTGTCATGGGTGGTTCTGAGAGTGAAGAAAGACACAAGAGTTCTGAAGATGGGTTGGGGGTTGGGGGGGAAATGGTAATCATATTCATTTGTCTAGATCAGAGTAGAATTTAAGGAAAAATAATGAAGAAATAGCCCCAAGCTATCCTACCACAACTAGAAGAACTATCATATAAGCAGATAAAATGGAAAAGCAAAACAGGTAAGCCACTTCAAATGAGACAGTGTGGCAAAATGCAAATTAGGCAATATAAAATTTAGCATTTTTCATTTGACATTATATTAAGAAATAATGCTAGTAAGAGAAGGAAATACAATCACTTATATTACTTTTTAAACCTTTTATTTTAGCCAAGAAATTTATTTACAATTTTATTCAAAGTTACTAAGATCACGCTTCCTAATTTCTCCTAGGTCAGTGATGGTGAACCTTTTGAGCTCAGCATGTCAGCATTTTGAAAAACCCTAACTTAACTCTGGTGCCATGTCACATATAGAAATTTTTTGATATTTGCAACCATAGTAAAACAAAGACTTATATTTTTGATATTTATTTTATATGTTTAAATGCCATTTAACAAAGAAAAATCAACCAAAAAAATGAGTTCGTGTGTCACCTTTGACACGCGTGTCATAGGTTTGCCATCACTGTCCTAGGTCAAGAGAAAGAAAGTTATATCTTTGCCTAAAATTAAATGGTTCAAGAAATTTACAGAAAATCCATGTGTAGATTCCACTGGACCCACAAACCCCAAATTAACAACCCACACAGCTATTATTTTATTTAAAAATCTATAAGCATATGGTTATAAACCAGTAGGCTAAATTTTCATTTTGATTTCCAATAAAAATACTTACTGCGGGGACCATGAATTCTATGTGACAAAGGCAACAGTGACACTATCATTACCTAGAGGCTAACATGAAAGTTTTGGTGAAAATAATGAAATTAGATTATCATGGTGCTCACTTCAGCAGCACATATACTAGTATTACATGTTAGAACCATACCATTATCGGTTAAAAAGAAATTGGAGAAATGGCTGGTTCTGGGTCTGGCTAAAGAAGTATCCAAGAGGAGTCTGAGACATTTTGTTCTACCTTAAAACAAAGACACTATCAAAGATAGCCATGTCAAGGACCACAGAAGCCAACTTAAAGGGGCTTTCATTGACAAAAGATGAAAACATATTACCAGCAAAAAGAATAATAGTTCCAAACTCTTTAATGTGTCTTTCAAGCCACCAAAACTGATCCCTTGGATTTCCACTCCTAGTGTAGGATAGAGAAATTTGCAAAAGTCCATCACACCCACCCTAACAGCAGCAGCAAGCCAGATAAGCTACAACATTGATTTTTTTTCAAAACTCAGAGAGGTGACGATGCAAAGATATTTCAATGAACTAAATTTCCAAAAGGGACAGGCTTTTCCCATGAGAGAAGAGGCCAATGGCACGTTTATTCTCCAGGAAGCAGTGAGAAAAAAGAGAAATGCTACAGATGAGGCTAAGGAGACACTAGTTGAACTCTAACCAACTTTAAATGACCACATATGGGCTAGCATAAGGAATTCTAATCCAGAGAAGCACCATTAACAGAGAAAATATGATTCCACACACTGACTCTTTCCCTGTAGGTCTTCACCGAGAGCTCCAAAGACCTGGAGTTAACAACATCCACACCGTCAACCACACAGGTTTTCCCTAAGTGCAAAGCAGCAGCATGTTGAAGGCTGGGAACAGAAAAGAAAGCCAAAAGAGAGCCTCCCCTACCAACCTGGGTGCACAGAGCTGTCACCCAGTGCAAGGCAGTAGCCACCAGACAAGGGGAGACAGGCAGAAGAGCTAAGAGAAATTCCTCAGAAGCACATGGTCTTTCCTAAGTGCACTGCAGCAGTCCTTCAAAACATGAGGGCAGAGGAGCAAGATGGAGGAAGATCTTAGAGGTGGAGAGAGATGAGGTTGGGGGCTAAAACCCATATAGCAAACTTCACAGTAAGCTGGCAGCCAGGCTGTGAAGGAAAGAAAGTAGGGAGAGGGGGAGAAAAGGGAGAAGTCAAAGGGGAGGAGAAGATTCATCGCCAGCGGATCTGCAGTATAAAATAACAAAGGGCATTCTTTAGGCTAAAGGAACACAATACCAGAAGAAGCCTGGTAGTAGGAGTAAAGAGTACTAGAAAGAAGAACTGGTTATGTAAAAAAAAATTTAAAAATTGTAAAAGCCATTAAGTGTGTGCACTTGTGTGTGTGTGTGTTTCTTTAAAAGATAATTAACTCTATTTAAAAATTGTAAAAGCCATTAAATGTGTGCACTTGTGTGTGTGTGTGTGTTTCTTTAAAAGATAATTAACTCATTAAAGCAAAAATAACAATGATGATGTATTGTGGGATCTATAATATAACATGGACTTTAAAATATATGCTAAGAGCTCAAAGGGTGGGAAAGAAATAATGGATTTACACTGTCAAAAGGATCTTACATTGTTTATAAAGTGATATATTATTACTTTAAAATAAACTAAGGTAAATTAATGGTGCACACTGTAATCTCTAGAGCAACCCAAAAGACATAATACACAGAAGTATGACAAAATATTAAGAGGAAAAAATTAAAATACTAAAAAAATAAAAACAAACAAACAAAAAAAAACTCAACCCAAAGGAAAACAGGAAAAGAACAGAGGAACAAAGAAAGAACAAATAGAAAACAAAAAGCACATTGGCAGATTTAATACAATTATATGTCAATAATTACATTAAACATAAATGAACTAAATACTCCATTTTAAAAGGATCAGATTATCAATGTGGATTTTTAAAAAATCCCAGTTTGTTTATAAGAAACAGACTTTAAATATAATGGCAAAGTAGGCCAAAAGTCAAATGAGTGGAGAATTTGACTAGCACTAAGCATAAGAAAGCTGATGTAATTATATTAATGCTAAACAAAGTAAATGTCAAAACAAAGAGGATTATCTACAAATAAAAGAAGATATTTTATAATGAAGAAGTATCAATCTGTCAAGAAGATATAACCATCCTAAATGTGGATATATCTAATAACATCTAAAAATAGAGCTGTATTTAGAATACTTCCAAGTGTTAAGAATTTCTACATTTGGAGGGTGGAGGGGAGAATAATAATGGATGCAATAAGCTGAAACACATCAAATATACTAGTATACAAATCCATAAGTTGACAATTTCTCATGAACAAATCAATAAGTGTAGATTTAAAATAAATAAATAAATCCTAACTGAGTATATTAGGAAATTGTCTAAGTATCATCTTATTTTGAAAATTGAGGTATAAATTAAAAGGCTTGAGATGACAAGAAAAAAGTTTTTTTAGAAGAATTACAGCTAATAAATGCAGGAGAAATCATAGAATTCTGGGATATAGACACACAGAGTATTATACAAAAGTTAAAATAAGTACACTAGAGTTAGAGAACTATATGGACAAATACTATGAAAACATAATATTTAGGGAAAGAAGCAAGTCACAGAGAACTATATACCATATGATACCAGGCTCCTATAGCTCAATAAAAATCATAAAAAAATATGTTGTTTAGGATGCATACATATGTGATTAAACATTTTTTTAAGTAAGGAAATGATCACAAAATGTAGGACAGTGGTTATCTCTGGAGGAGAGGCAGGAGTTTGGGAAAGAGTATGAGTATATAATATCATTACTAATGTTTATGTTAAGCTGATGATAAGTTTAAGGAATTTAATTTTACTTTTATTTTCATAACTTACATATATAATACATTTTTATATGAATACAATAATTCAATTTTAGAATACTTAGTTCTTAACAAGAAAAAAAGATATAACCAGGCAATATCTATCAAAATCCTTAAAAATATCCATTCCTTTTGAGTCATCAAGTATATTTCCAGAAATTTATGTTAAGGAAATAGACAAATAGACAAAAGCTATGTATAAGAAAATCACTGTTATTAGAACAGCACAAATAAATAAATAAATAAATAAATAATAAAGCAAAAATCAATAAACATGAATGTATACATAATTCTAGTAAAATTCCATGGGATGCATAAATAAATAAATAATAAAGCAAAAATCAATAAACAACTCAATGGTCATTCTAAGAAACTAAAATAACCACTGAATAGAATTTTATGCAATTATTTTAAAGTAATAAAATTACTATTTAAATCACTAACTTAGGAGTTAGAGTACCAGAACCCAAGTTTGGCTGCCTGCTGCCACAAAAACCAAACTCATAAGACAGATGCTGGTGAATAAGGAAAGAGGTTTGTTCAAATGCCAGTCACCTGAGAATATGAAGAACTCTTATCACAAAACCCATCTCTACCTCTCAGTGCAGGCAGAGATTTTTAAAATGATGGAGAAGAAAAGCAGAACAAAGAAATCAAGGGGAGGGGGCTCAAAAGTTCTCTACATGCATACCAGCACAGTCCATGCCAATAATAAGGGCCTCAAAACTGGTCAAGTGATGGTCTGGTGTACATCATCCTGGTTTAATGTCATCCTGCTTCTATGGCTGAAGGACAGCAAAGCTCCCAGAACTGGGATGACTGAGTCTATATCTTCTGAAGTTAGTTCCTAGGATCCTTATACAAACATGCTGTTTAGCTACAAGCTACATATTAGAATTAGCATTTACAATGTACAATGTCAAAAGAATGATGGGGTGGGTTACAATTTCACTATTACATTAGTAAATTCCTAAACTTTATGAATTAAACCAGGAGTACTTAAGTGGGACATTCCATGACTAAAAGTCCCATGGAATTTTACTAGAATTATGTATACATTCATGCAGGTAACTGTGCCTGGCTCTAAGAAGAGAATCCATAGTTTTCAGATTCTCAACGGGCTAATGGTTACTCCAAAAATGTGTTGCTGCAGTAGTTACTATAGGCCCCCAGTGAATAAAGCTTCCCAGTACTCAGGCCCTTACGTGATCTCCTCCTACAGTAAATCTAGATTAGACCTTTGATTCACTTTAACAAACATAATGCCAATCTTAGGCCTAAGCCCTAAGAAGGCTGACAGCTTTAGCTTTTGTACTTTGAAAGTCCTGAGCTACCTGGTGAGAAGTCCAACTACCTTGCTGGCAAGGCCACATTAAACAAGGAGAAGTCCTGATATTATGTGGAAAGAAAGCAAGGCCAAAGCATGCCAGCTGAGCCCAACATTCTGATTATCCCCAACAAGGCACCAGCCATGTGATAAAGCCATCATGGACATCTAGTTAAGCCACCATCTGACTTTAGTCACATGAGAATCCCCAAGCATAAGAGGCAACAACAACAACAACAACAAAACTGTCCACTTGATACCCAGTTAACATACATAATCCTAAAAGAAAGCAGTTGTCCTTCTAAGCCATAAAGTTGGGGGTGATTTGTTAAACAGCAATAGATAACCAGTTATAGACTGCTGGTATAGATTGAGTAACTTCACCTAATTAAGCACTTAATATGTTGTAATATAATGGCTGAAACAAAAATCAGAAGCTATCCATCAGAGGATATAACATCACTCCTCAGTCCTCTACATAATCCCTTTCTATCCATGAGTGCATGTGTGTGCACAGACACCCATAATGATGCTATTTATATACAGTAGGTCCTCAGGTTATGTTGGAGATCTGTTCCTACGGCGTGATGTAACACGATTTTCGCCGTAAGTAGGAACCCACTTACATAAGCACCTACGTCACTCACATGGAGCACATACACAGCAGTAATGAAGTGAAACAGTAAAAAAAATTTAAAAGAAAGATAACAATTCCTGACCTTTACTTGTGGTAAATAAATAATGAAAAACATAAAGCACATATGTACATACATCGAAATGACAGAACTTTTTTTTTTTATAAATAGACTAGAGGCCCACTGCATGAAATTTGTGCACTGGGAGGAGGTGTCCCTCAGCCCAGCCTGCACCCTCTCCAATCTGGGATCCCTCTCACAATCCGGGACTGCTGGCTCCCAACCACGCGCCTGCCTGCCTGCCTGATTGCCCCTAACCACTTCTGCCTGCCAGCCTGATCGCCCCCTAACAACTCCCCTGCCAGACTTATCGACTGCTCAGTCTAACTGCTCCCCTGCTGGCCCGATCACCCCAAACTGCCCTCCTCTGCTGGCCTAGTCATCCCAGACTGCCCTCCCCTGACGACCCAGTCGCCCCCAACTGGCCTCCCCTGCCGGCCCGGTCGCCCCTAACTGCCCTCCCCTGCAGGCCTGGTCCCCCCCC
>NW_005354874.1:1585371-1601756 GCF_000412655.1 Myotis brandtii
ATATAAGCCTAACCAATGGACACAGACACCAGGGGGGTGAGGGCATGAGTGGGGGGGTGTGGGGCCATGGGGGGATAAGGACACATATGTAATACCTTAATCAATAAAGAAAAAAAAAGTACATGAGGTTAAGGAAACTCATGTTTAAAAGGTATTTTATAATACTAGTAAAATACTATTTTATGTCATATTAACGCAATCACAATGCTTACTGAATAGAAATACTTTCTCTTTATTAATTTCCATAATAATCTTGCAAATGATACTTGAGAGGAAAATAAATTCAAACAGAACCAGGAATCCTGCCCTAGAACCAAGAAGCAAAGCAGAACATAAACAATACAAAAAAGGCCAGATCCCATTTCATCTATTCAATTTGAGTGAAATGAAGATATAAACAAACTTTGCGGTGGCGCTTTTTTGGTGGTATTTTTTTTGGGGGGGGGGAAGGAAGTTAATCTAGTGCATTTGATTTTTCAAAATAAAACATCCATTTTCCACAGCCAGCTCTGTTAGCCAAAAATAATGGCAAGAGGCATGGCTTTAGTAAGGACAAATTTAAATGACAACTAAACATTTTTTAACACTGTAAATCCCTAACCTATAACATTTTTAGTAGAACAATGGGTAATTACATTTCAATTTGGCCCATCTTTTTCACATTTCTCCACTATCCTTGAGTGAAGATTCTTTAAGTTCTTTAGGCATTCGGACACTGTTTGACCTTTCTAAACTGCAGATTTCTTTTTTCTTTTAAATATGTTTTTATTGATTTTATAGAGGAAGGGAGAAGGATAGAGAGATAGATAGAAACATCATTCAGCTACCTCCTGCAGGCCCCTCACTGGGGATCGAGTTCACAACCTGGACATGTGCCCTGACTGGGAATCGAACCAGCAACCTCTTGGTTCATGGATCAACGCTCAACCACTGAGCCACACTAGCTGGACTAAAAACCTCAGATTTCTTGTTTGAAAATGAGAATCACTCAGTAAAAAGTACCTAGCAAAGTTTCTAACCACAGCAAATGCTCAACAAATGATAGCTGTGTCATACTTACAATCACAAAATGATGGCAAATGTCAAGTTTAGTAGGATACTGGTGATTACCTGCATATCTATTTCCTTCTCATAGCCAATAGAATCCTGAGTCTGTCTGCTTTCTACTCTCCACACCCACAGTCATGTATCTGGCCTACAGGCATGGCATATGCCCATGATTAATTCATGGTTAATTTCCCTTTCAGTGATTAGCTCAGGAATGGGCATGTGACCCAACATTGGCCAATCAATAAAATATGAGAAGTCTGCTGGGAGCTTCTAAAGAAAGTGTTCCTCACACCTAGAAAAGAGCTACAAAGAGATTTTTTTTAATCTCTCTAGATCAGCAGTTCTCAACCTGTGGGTCGCAACCCCTTTGGGGGTCGAACGATCCTTTCACAGGGGTCGCCTAAGACCATCGGAAAACACATATATAATTACATATTGTTTTTGTGATTAATCACTATGCTTTAATTATGTTCAATTTGTAACAATGAAAATACATCCTGCATATCAGATATTTACATTACGATTCATAACAGTAGCAAAATTACAGTTATGAAGTAGCAACAAAAATAATGTTATGGTTGGGGGTCACCACAACATGAGGAACTGTATTAAAGGGTCGCAGCATTAAGAAGGTTGAGAACCACTGCACTATAACCTCTGAGCCTCAGTTTCTTCGTCTGTAAAGTGGGAGGGGGTAGAGTAACAGTGTCTATCTGTGCCCAGTGCCTGAAACACCTGACTGATAGGAGGAGCTCAACAAATAGTCACCTGGAAGGTGACCTGGAGTGAATACAGACTTAGACCAAGATTTTCTTGAACATTGTAAACTTAATTCATTTTAATCTCTGCATGCCCCGTGACCCTAGCACAGGACCGGCACAGGACTGGTGCGGGAGAGCACTTGCTGGGAGAGTTGGAAGCAGCCATGGATGGGCAAGTGGGCACAAAGATGTGTGCACGGGTGGGTGGATGGACAGGCATGTAGCTGGATCAATGATGGATGGAGAAGTCGGACATCTGGGTGTATAAATGTGTGCTAAGTGGGGGGAGTGGAGGGATGGTGGGTGGGTGGGGTGAGGGTAGAAGAAATAAATACGGGACACGCCCTCATTGTGATCTGTCTGCTGGAGGGCTTCAAGATGGAGTGAACCCAGAAAGCACGTATCAGCAGGCCAAGGCCCACGTGAGGCAGCAGCTCTGCCTTTACGAGTGTGTTCTCCAGGCTAACCCACACGGGGATGGTGTGGCCAGGACACAGGTGACCTGCACCACTGTGTGCAGTAATGACATGTGGAGGCGGCTTCGACTTTATCACTCCGAGCAGGAGGGAGGCCTGGACTAGGGCCACGATTCATACCAGTAGCAAAATTACAGTTATGAAGTAGCAACAAAAATAATTTTATGGTTGGGGGTTACCACAACATGAGGAACTGTATTAAAGGGTCACTGCATCAGGAAGGTTGAGAACCACTGCTCTAGATGTTTATGTGATGAGTGTGTGTTTTTTTGTTGTTGTTTTTTTATCAGTGCAGAAGTCATTCTGCCACCAGCCTGAGGAAGAGGTCTCAAATGATGACAACAGAGCATATGAGAAACATGGAGACCTAGATCCTTATGTCATCAGAGGAGCCCCTAAACCAGCCAATCCTGGAATCCACCAACCTCTGAACTTCCTCATATGAAATCATATCATTCCTTATTCTTGAAGTCAGTTTGAGTTGTGATTTCTATTATCTGCAGCCCGAAGCATTCTAATTACTTCAGTAATAGAAATGTGTGAAAACTATAATGGATTTCATTAAAACTAAACTAAAATTAAACCGTGGTAGGCAGCTGGACAGACATGAGCAGAGCAAGGATGATGGGCCAGGTACAGAAGGTCAAAAGGGTGGAAAGCCCCATGTGCCTAGCAATGGGCAGAACTGGGAAAATGAGGACCTCACCCCAGGATAACCTTTCCTCCCCCAGCATTTGCTGGTCATGTGACTTGGACGCTCCCCTGACATGTTGCGAGTCATGCAGGCTAGACCCCCTTAGAGGGGAACAAACAAGAGCTGGAGAATAGCCCGTAAGCATTAGTCCCCAGGGAAATGAGGTTCTGACCCACATCAAATACATCTAGGCCTCCGTTGTGTTTCAGCTCCAGGACCACAAAAGCAGCAAAACCTGACAAGTGCTGCCATGACTGACATCAGGATCAGCTGCACTGACTAATGACCCCTTGCCCTGGTGCCAACCAATCAGTAGAGACCATGTCCCTGAAAGGACACACCTGGAAAGCTGATCAATGTTCTATTGAGATCCTCCCCTAGGGCCTCTCCTAAAATCCCCACCCTTAAAAGCCCTCCTTCTTGGGAGCACACTTACACCTTTCCCCTCCCTCTCCTCTTCCCCCCAAACTCAGGCATATTACTTTTACCTTTCTCCTAAGCTCTAAGGGCATTTCTTTTGTCTCTGTAACTTGTTTTTTGAGCCCATTTCTTCTACCTCTATGACTTTCTATAGTTTGAGTCTTGGCTCTGAATTCTTTCTTATCCAGAACTCAAGTACCGAGATTACTGACTCCATGTGTCTAACATTTGGTGCTGTTCTCACTGACAACAAAACCACCCTTATCTCCCATAGAACAGAGCCTCCAGCACAAATATCTAAAGCTCTTAAACAAGCAGGAGCACTAGCTCTGGTTTACCAATGCAGAACAAGTAACCAGAATCTGTTTGATGATGCATCAAAATATGCAGAGTTACAATTCTGATGTGAAAAGCTACAAAGAAGAAGTACTACTAAGATGTAAAATGAAATCAAAGCAGATAAGACAAATCACACAAATGAAGATGTGTAAGACAAGTATTTGAAAAACATTTCCATTAAGAAAATTATCCTATATAATAAGAGATGAATATGCTAATTATCCGTTACGCCATAACGTCACGACCAATCTACAAGTGGTGGAGAGCTACAGGAGGGCATGGCAGCAAGCTATGAGCAGGCAGTGGGCGGGTGGCCAGCTTAGGCAAGTGACAGAAAGCTACTTGTGCATGGGCTACTAGTCTATTTAATAAAAGCCTAAGCGCCCTAACCGGTTTGGCTCAGTGGATAGAGCATCAGCCTGCGGACTCAAGGGTCCCAGGTTTGATTCTGGTCAAGGGCATGTACCTTGGTTGTGGGCACATCCCCAGTAGGGAGTGTGCAGGAGGCAGCTGATCGATGTTTCTCTCTCATCGATGTTTCTAACTCTCTATCCCTCTCCCTTCCTCTCTGTAAAAAAATCAATAAAATATATTTTTTAAAAAAAAGCCTAAGTGACCGTTATGGCAGAATGACCAGAATGACTGGTTGCTATGATGTGCACTGACCTCAACGCTCAACGCAGGAGCTTCCCCCTGATGGTCAGTGTGCTTGCACAGCGGGAGCACCACTCAGCCATAAGCCAGGCTCACGGATGGCGAGCGCAGCGACAGTGGCAGGAGCCTCTCCCACCTCCGTGGTAGCGCTAAGAAGCAGCGAGCCGAGCAGTAAGAAGCGGTGAGCAGGCAGGTGGTAAGGAGCGAGGAGTCCCGGACTGCAAGAGGACGCAGGCCAGGCGTCCAGTGCACAAATTTCGTGCGCCGGGCCTCCAGTATTTCTATATTCCACTAAATTTACTTTAGCATGACAAAGTTTAACAGGAAAAGCAGAAGTATATCTAAATTTTAAAGATAAGAAAGAAGTTGGATGAAACAAATGCTCAATAAATCTTAAATCCTTATTATCCTCTGACATGAATTTTATTAGCTATTTTAGCTATAGGGGTCACATAGTCTTTTATAGTTCTGAGAAGAAACCACCACATTTTCATAGTGGAATTCAATCAGGAGCTAATTATTTTATCAGCAATATTAGTAAACAATGACTAATATGAATTATAACACATATAATTTACCAGGAAATTATGAAGAATCAGGAAAACATTCTCATTCAGAGCTAGACTATAGAGAAAGAGATGGAGGAAACAGAACTCCACAGCATTACAAAACATACAACACTTAGTCCCAACTAACAGGAGATACAATGGTACAAAGTGATAACATCAATGATAATTAGCATATCTGTATGTCTCCCTCCATAAAGAAAGCTGTCCCAGTCCTGGGACAGGTGGACATACCCTTTCAACCTGCTCCCTCCATTATGATTCAAACGCAAGTCTGGGTCCCAAGCCCATGACCTACTCCAGAATGCACCTGCTCTCCCATCCAATGTGGGTATGTGTAGACCTAAAATACCACTGTGGAATTTTAATGAAGTCTCTAATTCTTTGATGGCTAATTCAGATTTTTTTTAATGGCTAACCATGCTTTCTTTCTATTAGCCTGTGCGTTAAAATTTTTTTTCACCAAAGCCAAAAGACAAATACAAATAAATTTTCATGATATGAACAAAACATTCTAAAATAAAGGACACATTTGTAGTATCTTATTCAATAAAGAAAAAAAAACTAAAAAAAAAATGTAAGGTATCCTTTGGTCATGACGTGTTACACTGTAGGCTAGATTGTGCTGTGATTCACTAATGAGAACCATGACATGTATTCAATAACAAGTGAATAAAAATGCAAACTGAAATTCTACATCTTACATTTACATGCCTCCACTTTTTCTCCACAATTCACCAATAAATCTTTTTGCCCAGATTAACCAGCCACCATGGACAGAGCTGGTTAAAATAAAATATTTGATTCAATATAATGTCTTTCTAACCACTCTATCAGCACCTTTTAGAGTTAACAGTTTGTTTTACCCACTTCTGTTTGCAACAAGAACCTTGGTTAATGTGTATGATAGCTAAGTGTGTCCTGAAGAGTCTGGAAACATAAATGTATTTTCTGCTAGCACAATAATCCCGTGGTCCCTATCCATGCTGGTCCATGTGGTCACTTATTAACATATCTGTTAATGCTCTCAGGGATATCTAGGGTCAAGGATATATGCCAGATCTCCTTAGCTTCAGATTCACCAAAACACAATGACAGGAGAGACTGGTAAATTGTATGGACTGAGTGTTATAGGCAAGGCACAGCTGAGGACAGACCACTTTGTCTATGGAAATGTCCTGCTACTTAAAGTGTGATCTATAAAACAGCAGCACTGGAACCTCCTGGGAGCTTTGAAAAATGCAGAACCCCAGCCTCCTCCCAGATTCACTGGCTCATGATCTACATTTTAACAGGTGATTCTGACATACTAAAGTGTGAGAGAAAAGTACATGTTTAAAAAAAAATAGCCTGAGAAACTGTTTCTGAACATATTCCACTAAGATTATTATCCCAAATAACTCTCAAAAGTAGGAGGCCAAAACCAAAGTTTGGGTATAAAGAACATGCCCCTTATACAGCAAATGGCCAGGGAATTGTGATAGGAACTGAAGATCCACACTTCAGGCACTGAGAGCTAAAGCCCTGAATTTCCTGGGCATCGGTTTTTTTCATAACAGCTTGCCAACATCATATATACTGTGTACCTTCGGAAAGTGATGAGTTATACCATGTACAACTTTCATAGCAACAAATTATCAATTTACAAATCTCCAAGTCAACATATTGTGTCTCACAGTCATTTAAGCTGGCAAGACTTTAAAGTACACACAAATCTGAAGTAATGCATTGGAAATATTTGATTTATATTCAACAGTGCTCTGGAATTTAAACATTCATATGCTTAACTAAACCCTAGTCCTGGCCAATGGGCTAACTGATCAGCTTCCATACACTCTTTCAACATAGACTGCCCAGCTAAATCTTACATTTAAATATTTTAAGACTCTTCTATGTGTTTTTTAAAAATCTTATTTCAAGTAAATTTCCTGAGCTGAAAAGAACCACCACAACAAAATAATACCCAGAACAGCCCTGTGCTATAAAAGGCAATGCTTGTATTCAGTGAACTCTGCCTCTAACAAGAACCTTCTAAAGAAGGAACTAAGATGGCAAAGCCACGAAGGCCTTCAGTCCGGTAAGGAACACGAAGCAGCGTGTCAGAAAGAAATTGTTTTTCTGCTCCTTTTGATGGGTTCTGCTTTCAAGTCAGGAAATTAGAAACAGGTGTGCCACAGGGCACACACATCCTCGCTCCACACAGAAAAACACGCGTTTTCAATTTTCAAACATGAAAGGGACTCCTGTTGAATGAGAGAAGAAATGAAAATCCAGCTCTGTTTCTGTGAACCATATGAAGGGAGCTTAGAAAGTCTTTGACAAGTTGCTCAACTTAACTCCCTCTCCAACTGACAGCAGGTAGTACTCGACAATAGAGAGGAAAGGCATTCTTTCAAGTGAGAACAATCAAAGGGAGAATTACATTAAGGATCATAGCATTGGCGTTTTAACCCATCACTTGATCTTATGCTTCTGTTTCTACCATCTCTTCACCTTGTGTTTTTAAGTTAGAAGTCTGTTCTTTCACCAAACAACAACAAAGCAATGCAAAATAAGTATTTGGCAAAAAAAGAAAAAAGAAAGAAAAAAAAAGAAAAAAGAATTCGGAGAAAGTATAAACATCAAAAGAACATCTTGGGGTTCATTTGATGCACTATAACCCAGGTCTGCAATCTCTTTCAGAGAAAGACCTACTTTTCCTCATGATACCCTGAGCTCTTCTGGGGTGCTGGAGGCATTTCTGTGAGCTTGGTGGCTGGGGCAAAATTTAAAGGCCACCAGTTTGGGTGGCACTTTGGGGATATGGTATGCAGCAGGAAGGGAGATGTACTGATGGCTTGCACCTGCAAGCCGTCAGGTGCACTGAGGTGCCTGCAGATGACCCCTAGGTACATGGATGCAGCAGAGAGAGCCTCATTCAGGGCTATACCTACGTTAATAAAAAATAAAATCTCTAAGATACATGATAACCAAAGCTGTCACACTGAACTGACTTTCTAGGAATTGACCTAGCATAATTCAGAATTCTACTTTATTTTGGACCACCAATAATTTTAGTTATGTAAAAAGTAGGAAATAATGTATTAATATTTTATGTTATAGATATGAAATGACCTAATTAGAGTAAGCTACAATTTCCGAATAGAAATCCTGTCCCAGATAATCACTTCAGTTCTTGGAAAAGTGCTGACACTTTATATGCTCTGTTATCTGTAAATAAATAATATTTCATCCCCACCCTTACTAACTAAACAGTTCAAAGAGTGAAGTGCTTTTAAGAGGATGTTTACAAATGTCACAGTTTTATCTATGCTCTATATCTAGAAATCGTAATTCACAAAAAGATTTCTCTTTATTCCCAACCCTACATGTTATATCCCAAATTATTTCAGCTTAAGTGGCTGCTCCTTACCCTGAGCCCTCTAAGAATCTTACTGAGTGTGACAAGATTATGAAAGTTTATTTCATAAGGACAGAAAGCTTCTGAGAAGCCACCGTTTCAGCCATGTAAGTGAGAAACAGCACTGCCTAATGAGGCAGATAAAGGAACCAGAGTGGGCTGAAGACTCGGGATTCCAATAGAACTAAGAGCAATGCATTTTCCTCCTTGACCAGTTTTTGCCTCTCACTGTCTGAATCATTGCTCATCATTTCAGAGCATCCTCGGGGATGACTTATCTGTCTTCATCTATCTTCCAAAGAATGAGCATAAAGAGTCCCCACTTTATACAAAAGAGAAGTTAAATACTTCATCGAGACCACCACATAACATCCCAAATTAAGTCCCAGGTATCCTCTGTTCTCATCAGAACATACCACTCTCAACCCTCCCCTTAACTTCCTCTCAGCCCTGACTCACCTGGACTTTAACTAGCTCACTCCACCTATTATAAACTGAATGTCTGCCCCCCACCCCAACCCCAAATACATTCCTATGTTAAAGCCCTAAACCCATGTGATGGTATTTTGGGGAAGGTAAGATGAGGTCATGAGAGTGGGGACCCCATGACGGAATTAATGTTCTTATAAGAAGAGAAAGAGAGACCAGAGTGCTCTCCCTGTCTGCTAAGTAAGGACACAGCAAAAAAGGTGTGGGTGTGTGTGTGTGTGTGTGTGTGTTTTGCCAGATACTTATTTTGCAACACCCTTCATAGGTTCCTACCATAGAAGAGAGCCCTAACCAGACCCCACATCTGTGGACACCATAATTTTGGACTTCCCGGACTCTAGAGCTGAGAGTTCTGTTGTTTAAGCTACACAGTCTATGCTATTTTGTTATAGTAGCCCAAGCTGAGTCAGACACCACCTGAATGTATTTATTTGTTCATATTTCATTCACATCAATTCATTCAACAAACATCAGGGTTGCTATCTTATGAGTATCATCCACATATCAGTGAAGAAAACTGATAAAAATTCCAACTCTCATGGAATTTCATAGTAGAGTGGGGTAGAAAATAAAGAAAAATAACTACATAAAAGCAATAAATATTAGACAATAAGATATACTATGGGGGAAAATAAAACATGGAAGGGGTGAGGAAATGTTGTCTGAGAGAAGATTTACATGTTTAAATAAAGCGGCCAGAGAAGATGTCAGTGAGCAAGTGAATTTTCTGAATAAAGAGCTGATAAGGGCAGGGGCTTGAAATACTAAGGGCAGAGAGCTAAAGGGGAAGGAAGCAACTCAAGCAAAGATTCTACGGTGGGAGTAGGCCTGGCATGTGTGAAGTACATCAAAGCAGCCAATATAACCAAAACTGAATGAGTAAAGGAAGAAAAGCAAGTGCTGAAGTCCAAGGGGAAGGAGAGGAGCACTTCATAAAAGGCCTCATAGGCCCTTCATGAGAACTTTTCCTTTTCCTTTGGGTAAGGTGGGAAGCAGTTGGACAGTTTAAAGTGGAAGTATAACACATGATTTGACTTAGGTTTGAACACCAATTCCTGTGTTGAGAATTGAATAAAGGGCAAAAGAGCAAAAAACAAGAGGCCAGCTAGAGCCTACTGCAATAATCCTGATTACAGATGATAGCACTTTAAATCTGTTGGTAGTACTGGAGTTGCTAAGAAGAAAACTGTTGTTGTTTTTTGTTGGTTTTGTTGTTGCTTTGGATGTGGGTGAGATATAAAAGAAAAGAGTGTCAAGGTCAAGCATGACTCGGAGATTTTGGCCTGAGCCACTGGGAGGCCGGAGCTGCCATTTGCTATGTGGAAAAGACTGCAAGAGAAGCAGGTGGGGAAAGGGCGGGCAAGATCAAGTGCTCATATTTGGACATGCTAAATATGTGATGTCTGTTACACAAACAAATGCAGACTTTGAACAAGCAGTTGAATAACTGAGATCAGGGGAGAGGCCCAGGTAGGAGAAAAAAATGTGGGAGTCAGAATATATATGGTCGTTGGCCATTAGACTGGATGATAATACACAAAAGGAGAAAAGTTCAAGAACTAGGCCAACATTGAGAGGTCAGGGAGATGAGCAACATTAAAAGAAAAGAAAGACTGAGAAAGAGCAGCCAGTGAGGTGGGAAGAAGCCAGGGAATATGGTATCCTGGAAGTCTATCAAGGCTAGTATTTCCAGGGGGAGCAAGTCATTCAAGCAACTGCGTCAAATGCTGCTTTTGACTACAAAATGAGCACTGGATTTTAAAGGTGATTGTTCATCTTGACAAGAACAGACTGGTGGAGTAATGGAGGAAAAGGCCTGACTGAAGGAGATTTTAAGAGTAAATTAGAGGAGAGAATTGAAAAAAAAAATGAACCTCAAGTGCAGACAACCACTTGAAGTTTCACTTTGAAGGATTGCTATAAAACAGGGAAGAAAGTTGGAAGGGAGGCTAAACCGCTTAGGTGACCTACACACTGAGTCTGAGTAGAACAGGGCTTTATTCAAGACATTACTCAAGAGACAAAGCCATCAAAAATGCTTGTGACACAAAAGAGTACTAGAGAGAAGAAACAGTTACTTCCAAGAAGGAAGCAAAAACATGGATTCCTGCCTGCCTCCCCATTGCCTTCTGGGCCCCAGAAAGCAATGACCACATGGCACATGTAAATGTCTCAGCAATGGTCCCCCACTGGCTCTTCTGTCACGTGACTCCACTCCCACAGGGAAGGCTGCTTTGTGCCCTCCTGACAAAGGTCCCTGGGAAAAAGTTTTGGTAGCAAAGCCTTGTTAGATAATCTCCCGCAGAAGGGCAGAGGAAAACCTGTGGCTGACTGTTAGGTTGAAATACCAAGAAGGAATGACAAACATCCCAATCACTGCCTCAGAAATATTAAGGCAAAAGCCTGGTCTCATCCTATGCACGTTTAATTCACCCACCTTTAAACATGCTCCTGGTAAGCCATGGCCACACCCTCACAGATCTCAGGTTTCTAGGACTACCCAGAGCCAAGACCTGGAAAATAAAAGACCTAGAAAATCAGACATCACTGGGCCTCAGACCAGAAGCAAAGTAGCAGTCCCTCCTTCATGCCTGAACACTTTCAGGAAGGGGAACTGAAGCCTACTTCTCCTGATCTCCAGCCAGCTGCCATTTAACCCCTGGACTCATCGTTTCTCCTTAAAAATAAAAGAGACTGCAAATACAAGTAATAAAAGACCAACGTTAAGGTCAACTGAAGCATAAATTCAACCTCCTTCTGTTTTCCTCCTTCTGACCTTCTAATTCTCAATCTATACTACCTTTCCACAGCCAGTGAGAGAACACAGATGTATCTTACATTATGTATATCAGGTGTTACTGAAAAACTGTCTAAATATAGTTTTGGCAAATTAAATCAAATTTTAAAATGCTATTGAAATAAATTTCTTTTTGGTAAATAATCTTTTTGAAAGATAAGCAACCGTCTGGAAAAGGGAGGAATTACATATGCATTTCCTTCCTTTTTTATTTAAAATATATTTGACATATAACATTGTGTAAATTTAAGGTGTACAACATATTAATCTGATACATTTATATATTATAATATGACTGGCATTGTAGCAATAATTAGCATCACTATCACATTACATAATTATCCTTTCTTTTTAGTGGTTGGAATAATTAAATTCTAGTCACTTAGCAAGTTTAATAATTATAATACAATATCATTGTCCATACATATGCACATCTTAATTTAATCTGTCTATTAAGCACTTACTAAATGCAAGGCCCTGTGCCAGGCATTCAGTAGACACAAATATACCCACAGACCTCCCTTTCTTCAAGAGCTTATGCCACCACTTAAAGAAAACTTAAAACAAATTATTTTCACACCAAAAAGCTCAAAAAGTAAAGAGAAAGGAATCCAAACATAACACCAAAAAAAAGTCATGATATCACAAGGAAAGAGAGTAAGAAAAGGACTACAAAACAACCAGATAACAATTAACAAAATGTCAATGAGGATATACCTATAAATAATTACTTTAAATGTAAATGCTCCAATCAAAAGGCATATGGTGGCTGGATGAATAAAAAGGTGAAATCCATATATTGCCTACTAGAGACTCATTTCAGACTCACAGGACATTTCATAATGATAAAGGAATCAATCCAAGAAGAAGATATAAAGTTTGTAAATATCTAAACAACCAACTTAGGAGTACCTAAATATATAAAATAAACATTAACAGACACAAAGGGAGAAACTGAAAGTAATACAATATTACAATAACATCCCACTTTCATCAATGAATAGGTCATCCAGACAGAAAACCAAAAAACAAACAGTGGCCTTAAATGACATATTAGGTCAGATGGTCTTAATAGAACAGTCCATAGAAGAACAGCAGAATACACATTCTGTTCAAGTGAACATAAAACATTCTCCAGGATGGTGCACATGTTAGGCCACAAAGCAAGTCTCAATAAATTTAAAAATACTGAAATCACAACAAGTATCTTTTCCAAACACAACAGTATGAAATTAGAAATCAAATACAAAAAGAAAACTGGAAAAACACAAACATGTGAAGGCTAAACAACATGCTACTAAACAACCAATAGGTCAATGAATAAATCAGAGAAAGTAAACAATACCTTGAGACAACTGAAAATGGAACAACAATGTTCCAAAATCTATGGGAAAGAACAAAAGCAGGTCTAAGAGGGAAGTTTATAGTGATACATGACTACTTCCAGAAACAAGAAAAATCTCAAAAATTCTAAGCTTATACACTAAAAGAACTAGAAAAAAAAAGAACAAAGCTCCAAGTTAGTGGAAAAAAGGAACATTACATTCAGAGTGGAAGTAAACAAAATAGAAATTTAAAAAATAGAAAAGATCAATGAAATTAGGCTTGTTCTTTGTAAAGATAAACAATATTGATAGAACTGTAGTCATACTCATCAAGAAGAAAAGAGAAGGCCCAAATAAATAAAATCAGACATGAAAGAGAAGTTACAACCAACACCACAGAAACACAAAAGATCTTGAGAATATTATAAACAATTATAAAACAAATTAGATAACATAGAAGAACTGGATAAATTCTCATAAACATATAATCTTCCAAGACTAAATGGGGAACAAACTGAAATCTGAACAGACTAATCAACAGTAACAAAATTGAATCAGTATTCAAAAACTCTCAACAAACAAAACTCCAGTACCAGGCTTCACAGGTAAATTCTACCAAAAATTTAAAAAAGAATTAATAACTAGCCTCTCAAACTATTCCAAAAATTTAAAGAGTAACAAATGTTTCCAAATTCATTCTAAAAGGCCAGCATTACTTCAATACCAAAACCAGACAGATACTACAAAAAATGAAAATTATAGGTAAATATTACCGATGAACATAGTTGCAATATTCTCAACAAATATTAGCAAACAGAATTCAACAATATATGAAGAGGATCATAAACCTGATCAAGTGGAATATACTCCAGGAATGCAAGGATGATTGAATACCCACAAATCAATCAACATGATACACCACATTAACAAAATAAAGGACAAAAATCATATGATAATCTCAATAGAAAATGCATTTGACCATAGTCAACATCTATTTATGATAAAACCTCTTAACAAAGTGGGTATAGAGGAAATATACCTGAACACAATAAAGGCTACATATGACAAGCCCACTCATCATATTCAGTGGTAAAAAGCTGAAAGTTTTTCCTCTAAGATCAGAAACAAGACATGAATGCCCACTCTCACCACTTTTGTTCAACATGGTATTGCTCTAGCCACAGCAATCAGACAAGAAAAAGAAATAAAAGGTATCCAAATTGGAAAGGAAAAGTAAAACTGTCACTATTTGCAGATGACATCCTATATAATAAAAGGCTAATATGCAAATCGACCGAACGGCGGAACTGGTCGCTATGACACGCACTGACCACCAGATGCTCAACGCAGGAACTGCCCACTGGTGGTCAGTGCACTCCCATAGGGGGAGTGCCACTCGGCCAGAAGCCGGGCTCATGGCTGGCGAGCAAAGTGGCGGTGGTGGGAGCCTTTTCCACCTCCGCGGCAGTTGGACATCCCTCAAAGGGTCCCAGACTGCAAGAGGGTGCAGGCCAGGCTGAGGGTCCCCTCTCCAGTGCACGAATGTCATGCACCGGGCCTCTAGTAATATTATAAATAAAAAACCCTAAAGACTCCACACAAAAATTAGAACAAATGAATTCTATAAGGATACAAAATTAATATACAGAAATCTGTTGTGTTCCTATCACAATAATAAACTATCAGAAAAATAAATTAAGAAAATAGTCCCATTTACAACTGCATCAAAAAGAATAAAATACCTAAAATAAGTTTAATCAAGGAAGTGAAAAACCTGTACTCTGAAAACAATAAGAAATTAATAAAAGAAATTAAAGATAACACAAATAAATGAAAGGATATGCTGTGCTCATGGATTGGGGAAAAAATACTAGTATTAAGATGTCCATACTACCCAAAGCAATTTACAGATTCAATGCAATCCCTATCAAAATACTAATGCATTTTAAAAGAACTATAACAAATAATCCTAAAAATTTTTATGGAACCACAAAAGACCCGAATAGCCAAAGCAATCTTGAGAAAGAAAAGCAAAGTTAGTGGTATCCCACACCCTGATTTCAAACTACCCTACAAAGTAGTAATTAAAACAGTATAGTACTGGCACAAAAAACAGACATTTGGATCAATGGAACTGAATAGAGAGCCCAGAAATAAACCCATGCTTATCTGGTCATTTGATCAACAACAATGAAGGCAAGAACATACAATAGGGGAGGGCCAGTGTCTTCACTATATGATGCTGGAAAAACTGGACAGATACATGCAAAAACTAAAACTAGACCACTTTCTTATACTATATACAAAAATAAACTCAAAAATAGATTAAAGATTTCAATGTAAGACCTGAAACCATCCTATCTAATAATAGACAAACATGGTAATTAGCCGTACCTCCGCTACCCTTCCCATTGGCTAATCAGGGCGATATGCAAATTAACTGCCAGCCAAGATGGCAGTTAACCACCAACAAAGATGGCGGCTAATTTGCATACTCACAATGATGGGAGGTGAAAGGGGAAGGATGGAAGACAGTGATCAGAAACCCAGGCGCAGGCAAGAGCCAGGGAGCAGGGCAAAGGTCAGCCCTGGAGGCCACCTTTGCCCTGCCACCAGAGGGTGATCGGAGAAGCCTGGGGGGTGGGGCAGGGAAGCCGCAGCAGGGGATGCTGGCAGCAGCTGCTTCCCTGCCCCTGCATCCGGCTTCTGCATCGCTGTCTGTGTCCGCTTCCCTGCCCCACACCCGGCTTCTGCAATCGGTGACCGCAGAAGCCCAGGGCAGGGGCGATCACAGAAGCCAGGTGCGGGAGCGATCGCAGAAGCTGGGTGCGGGTCAGGCCAGCGTCCAGGGCCGTGGCTTCCCTGCCCTGCAGCCAGCTTCTGTGATCCGTGACCGCAGAAGCTGGGTGCGGGTCAGGGAAGCAGCTGCTGCCAGCATCCCCTGCCGCGGCTTCCCTGTCCCGCACCCGGCTTCTGCAATCGGTGACCGCAGAAGCCCAGGGCAGGGGCGATCACAGAAGCCAGGTGCGGGAGCGATCGCAGAAGCTGGGTGCGGGTCAGGCCAGCGTCCAGGGCCGTGGCTTCCCTGCCCTGCAGCCAGCTTCTGTGATCCGTGACCGCAGAAGCTGGGTGCGGGTCAGGGAAGCAGCTGCTGCCAGCATCCCCTGCCGCGGCTTCCCTGTCCCGCACCCGGCTTCTGCAATGGGTGACTGCAGAAGCCCAGTGCAGGGACGATCACAGAAGCCAGGTGTGTGGGAAGGGAAGCAGCCTTAGCCAGCTTCCCCAGCTGCGGCTTCCCTGCCCCACACCCGGCTTCTGCAATTGGTGATGCCTATTTTTGCATGACACTTAACTGACTACCCTCCCTGGAAGCACAGAAGAAGAAGAAGCCCCCAGAAGAAGAAGCCGCCCACC
>NW_005354874.1:1602233-1631440 GCF_000412655.1 Myotis brandtii
TCTATATATATAAAAGCCTAATATGCAAAGTGTCCCCTCAGGAGTTTGACCGGGAGTTCAATTGTTCACTATGAAGTGCACTGACCACCAGGGGGCAGTGCGGAATGAAGGAAGACCCCAGCCCACGGCCGGCAGCCGGGAAAGCGAGGCCCTGGCTGGCAGCCAGGGAAGGGAGGCCCCCACCAGCAGCTGGCAGCTGCTAGAGACCCTACCCATGCACGAATTTCATGCACTGGGCCTCTAGTAAAACTCATAAAAGAAACATAGGCAGTAAGCTTTCTGACATTTCTCTTAACAGTATTTTTTTGTATATGTCTCCTCAGGCAAGGACAACAAAAGCAAAAATAAACAAAGGGGACTACAACAACCTAATAAGGTTTTGCACAGCAAAAGCAAACATCAACAAAATGAAAACACAATCTAGTGAATGGGAGATAATACAGTCATATGCCACTTAATGAAAAGGGTACTTTCTGAAAACTGCAATGTTAGGTGATTTCATCATTGTGCAAACCTCATAAAGTGTACTTACACAAACCTAGATGAAATAGCCTACTACATAACTAGGCTATATGATATATCACTATTGTATATGTGTCCATCATTGACTGAAAGGTTGTTATGTAGCGCACAACTGTATTTGAAAATTATATATCAAATCAGGGGTTAATATCCAAGATATAAGAAGAACTTATAAAACTCAACATCAAAAAAATAACCTGATTGAAAAATGAGGACCTAAAGCAGTGGTTCTCAACCTTCCTAATGCCGTGACCCTTTAATACAGTTCCTCATGTTGTGGTAAGCCCTAATTTCATTGTTACAAATTGAACATAATTAAAGCATAGTGATTAATCACAAAAACAGTATGTAATTATATATGTGTTTTCTGATGGTCTTAGGTGACCCCTGTGAAAGGGTCATTCGACCCCCAGAGGGTTCGCAACCCACAGGTTGAGAACCGTTGACCTAAAGAGATATTTCTCCAAAGAATACATACAGATGACCAACAGACACATGAAGAGATATTCAACATCACTAATCATCAGGAAAATGCAAATCGAAACCACATAAGATATCACCTCATACCTGTCTAAATGGCTATTGTGAAAAAAAAAACAAAAACACAACAAATAACAAGTGGTAGGGGAGATGTAAAAAAAGAGAGAGAGAGAGAGAGAGAGAACCTTCCCTCATGCACTGTTGGTGTCATTGTAAATTGGCACAGCAAGTAGAGAAAATAATAGGGAAATTCATTTAAAAATTGCAAACAGAATTATCATGTAACCCAGTAATTCCACTTTGGGGCAATTACACAAAGAAAATAAAAACACTAATAGGAAAAGAGATATGTACCCCTGTGTTCATTGTAGCATTATTTACAATAGCTAAGCTATAGAAACAACATACGTGTCCATTGATAGATGAATGGATAAGGAAGATATGGTACATACACACAATGGAATATTACTCAGCCATAAAAAAGAATAAAATCTTGTCATTTGCGACAACATGGGTGGACCTAGAGGGTATTATGCTACGTGAAATAAGTCAAATAGAAAAACACAATTATGTATGATTTCACTTATATGTGAAATCTGAAAAACAAATCAAGGAACAGACAAAACAAAACAGAAATAGACTCACAAACAGAGAACAAACTGATGGTTGCCAGAGGGAAGAAGGTTAGGGGGATGGGTGAAAAATGTGAAGGGGATTAAGAGGTACAAAGTTCCAGTTATAAAGTAAATAAGAAATGGGGATATACTGTACATCATAAGGAATGTAGTCAGGAACATTGTAACAACTTTGTACGATGACAGATGATTACTAGACTTATTGTGGTGATCACTTAGTAGGGTATATAAATGTCAAATCACTATGTTGTACACCTGAAACTAATATAAAATTGTATGCCAACTATACTTAGATTTTTTAAATGGTTAAAATGGTAAAAACTTACCACAATAATAAAAAAAAGGAATCAACTAGTATTTTTTTAAATAGTAGTGCATATTATAAAAGATGGTGACTTATATTCAACAAAATACAGTTAAATATTGAGCCACTACTCAGGACCAAGAAGTGTGCTAGGTAACTTTCATATGTCAACTCATTAAATCCTCATAAATATTAAGGTAGATATTACTCCTGTTTTACAAATAACCCCTTGCCCTGGTCACAGCCAATGAGTAAAAGAATCTGAACAAGGACCCAAGTATCTACTCTGTTCCTCCCTAGCTAGGCAAATTTCCGTGAGGCCAGAATATTAGTCAGAGTTTGCAAGGTCAGCGCCTGCCACCCTAACCTCTTCCCCACCCCCTACTCATTGCTCCCCACCCAGTGATGAGAGCAAGATGCTGGAGTTTATCCCTCAGGCTAATGACCATGTCCTGTCTGGCTTTGGGAGAGCCCTACTCTGACCATAACTAACTGTCTTCCCTCTGCCTTTCAAGTATCACCTTCCAAAACTATAAACCTAAAATGTAGGCTGGTCTTTGGATTTTCTCCAACAGCCTAAGGCACAAGTCTTTTTTATTTTGGCCAAACAATTGCAAAATTCTGTGCTCCACCTTTCTTATGACCTGAACACCCAACTCTACCATGTGTTTCCATTGTCAACCTCATAGAAACAGCCCCAGGAAAAATAAGGGTAAAGAAATCACACAAAGTCCCACAGATGGAAGGAACAGCAGCCCTGCTCTAATATCTTCAGGTTCTATGGGATGATGATGGTTAGTCTTAACTTGGGATGGATGTAACACGATGAGCTGGGCATCCAAGTTAAAAAGCTACAATGGATGTCATGAACTGGAAACCTAAACTTATCTTTAGTCATATGAAACTACCTTCAATTAATCCAAGTTGGGCAAAGAAGGAAATAGCCATGAGAAAGAGGAACAAACCTTAATTTTACAATTTTAGCTTTATCCACCTACTTAACAGAATCAAATCCAGTAAATGTGTTGTTATCCTAACTTCCATATCATCAATTTAAAAAAGGAAGGAGCGCAATATCCCAAGGAAATTGAATTTATTTTCTAACATGACACACACAGGCTCTCAGAATTTCAGCTTAAATGTAGAATCTAGGTTTCCTAACATCTAGACATGAGAGTAACATTTAAAGAACAACAAACCAACTTACTAAACAACACATTGACCAACAATAAAATTGACAGATAATACAAACTGACACTTCTTTAATAAAATAAAGAGGAAATAATGAATTATCTATTTTAGACTTTAGTTTATTCAAATACTACAATTTTCCATAGGCATAGGGCCATACTTAATTATGAGCACAAGCTAACTCTTAAATATTATGTGTATAGGTTTCCATGTGCTACCGTATTGAATTAAAAATTAACTCATTATATTATACTCATCTCTTCAAAATTAAAAGACTGAAAACAACTTTTTGCCAATTGTATTACTGTGGTTTAGACTCAACATTAATTTGCATTTGGACTTCACCTGATAGACCAGTGGCTGACAGTCTAATTTTTCCACTGATACAAGGAATGAATCTAGCCCTAGCTGGTTTGGCTCAGTGAATAGAGTGCCAGCCTTCAGACTGAACCAGGGTCCCAGGTTCAATTCCAGGCAGGGGCACATGCCAGGTTGCAGGCTCGATCCCCAGTAGGGGGCATGCAAGAGGCAGCCAATCAATGATTCTCTCTCATCATTGATGTTTCTATCTCTTTATCCCTCTCCCTTCTCTCTGAATTCAAGAAAAATATATTAAAAAAAAAAAAAGGAATGAATCTAGGTCAGGAGACTGCTTGCTACAATAGGCAAGCAGGATAACGTGGACCTGAAATGACAGGGTCAGATAAGCAGAAAAAAAAAAAAAGTATATGAGAATGGTACCCAGATTTCAAGTCTGAGCAAAGAACAGAACAGTGATGGCAATAAAAGAGATGGGGAATACAGGAGAAAGATGGCCAAAGAGAGGGAATAAGAAACAAGATGTTTTGTTGAGTCTGCTGAATTTGATATGTATACATGACATCCACAGGGACATGTCCAACAGGAAGTAGGTAATGACTCGCATGGGCCTCAAGGGAAAAGTCCTGAGTAGAAGCCAATACCCTAAGAGATAACTGCTAAAATGGAACACAGCAATAACACCAAACCACCAAGAGAATGCACACAGTGAGATGAAGGAAAGACAGCAGGGGCCCAAATCTGCAGTTGTCAGCAATGGGAAGAATCTGTGAAGAAGGCAAAGATAGAGCAGGTCAGAGAAGCAGAACAAACCAAAAAAATTCCAGAATCTATGATACAGACAGAAAACAGCCACCTACATCAGAGACCACAGAAAGAGTCAAGAGTTATCAAGAGAAGAAGGCCACTGGATTGAAGAGGGAATGGAAGGAGAGGCAGGCATATCAATCTTCCTTACTAATAAAACCTGAGGTCATGGGAGGAAAGGCCTAGGGCTGTAGCTTGATAGGTAAAAGCAAACCAATATGATTTTGTCAATATAAACCAATATTATTTTGTCAACCATGCATATCACCACATTAAAAGAAAAGGCTTCGGTACATCTGGCACAAGCACATAAAAACTTGGATCAAGACACCAACCATTCTGCGATTAAAATTCCCCCCCCCCCCCAAACACACACAGACACACATACACACACACTCATTTCTAAATGATAATGACTTTTTAAATACAGGTACAAAAAGAAGATGTACATTTTATTAAAAGTGCAGAGGATTGCATGTCATAAATTATACATTTTGAAATACACCTATGTCAACATTTTACTCAAGAGAATATCTTAGTTTTGAAATGCCTTGCTACTTTTATATATGTGATCTAAATTTGGCACTAACATGAATCATTCGAGAGAAAAAAACCCATAAAGATATTATTAAGTTATAGTTAACTCCAGAATTGTGTTGAAATGTTAGGAAATCATTTACGCTGTGATACTTATATTGTGAAATGGTCCTTAAAAGCTTTCAAATATCAAAGATTTTTTATGTATCGGCACTCTTGTCTGTGCAGTGTCTTAGCACATGCTTACATAAAAACAGTTTTTAATCATTAAATGACCTACAAGGTTGAAGTTATGAAAAATGGCCATGAAAGCAGCAAATACCTGAGGTACTCACAGCTGTGGAGTAGGGATTATGAGCTCCAGTGTTTTCAGCCCAGCAGCCACATCCATAAAGAGCAGCCTGGGGAAAAAAGAAAATAGATAAATATAATATTACAGAAATATTATAAGGAATTACTGGCTTTCAACAAAAGACAAAATCATACCCATCTAATAAATTTAGTAATGATGTATAACAACCGGGCAATAATACCAGAGGTTATATAAAACCTATCCAAATAACATTCTAACACTATTAAAACTATATTTTCAGCCATTGCAGTAATCTAAAAATTTTCAGAAAATAGCAAAAGAAAGTTTCTTAGTTTTATCAACAGTAATTTTTCTTCGCCTGAAAAATCTTTCCCCATTGTAATCTGTCAGCTAGTTGCTCTTCTGGCCCCTTGAAATCATTATGGTTGCATTACAATAGTGGTTCTCAGACTAAGTGTGTATCAAATTTTGGGGGGAGCATGGTGACAGGAGCCTTGGTTCCCAGATACTCTCGGTCGGTGGTCTGGGGACGAGGCCAGGAATCGGCTTCGTTCACCAGGGCCCTGGAAGGCTGGGATGCCAGTGGTCCTTCTGCCATGCTCTAGGAAACCCCACTGAGGAGGACCTTTTCCATGCCTCCCTTGGGTGGCACAATGGGAACTGCAAACAATTATGTACCAAAGGGCCCAGGATATGCTCACCACCATGCTAGATTCTGCCAGGTGTAAAGAAAAGAGAAAAAAGGGCCTGTTTAAGGTAATAACTTTGTGAAGTGTTGGAGCATAGTTATATGTCTCAAACCATTAGGAACAAAGTAAGTAACAATGATTTTATAAAAGAATGGGTCAATCATTCCTATTTTGTTTCCAATTAATGCTACCCAAAATGTCTGGATACATCTCTTCAATATCCACAACCACTTCTCTACCTTTAGAAAGGAAATCACATCTGATAATTTTCCACTCCTTAGTTAGAAACAGATTTATAAAAAACCTTAAATAGCTACCTAGAGAAATACAACAATGTGCAATAGCACATGTTCGGTGAAAATGAAAAACTGAAAACAACCTAAATGTCGATCAGTAAGGAAATGGCTAAACTGGCATAGCAATATATGGAATTCAATGCAAAGTTTCAAAAAAAATTAAATTAGTTCCTAAAAAAGAAGAAAGAGGTAAGCTGCGACAACACATTCAGCATCCAGATTGATTGATGGAGGAAAAAGATATTCCCATAAAATAGTACTGTTTTTTTCTAGGAGCTCACTTCTGAGGACTGGAGGAAGAAGACTGGCAATGGTGACCAAACTTTAGCTTTCTATAACATTCTATTCTTTCTCACAAGGACTTCAGAGCTCATTTGCTCTAATATTCTACCAAGAGCAGGAATCTCCATGAAATATCCCAGACACTTCTGAATCTGAGAAGCTCACTATCTCATAAGGGAACATATCGCCCTTTTGGACACTTCTCATTGGCGAAAAGTTCTTCCTTCAATTGCATAGGAATATCTGCTCTATCATAACTTCCACCCACTAGTACTAGTTCTATTCTTTGGAAATGCACTAACCTCCTCCTAAAGCTGTTTTCTGGTTTTAAAAACAGCTATCCTAGGGCCCTGATTATTCTTTTCTCACTCAAAGAATACTAGATTTGTGAACTGTTCCTCAACACTTTAAAATGTACACACACACCCCACTCTCCTAGTCACCCTCCTTGAGAAATAATACAAAACCAAGGAAAATTGGAGATGAAGTCTTGTGACCCACAGTTGCCATCCCCAGTTGTCATGAATATAGCCCTCTTAAAAGTAAAACTGATCGAGACCCTCAAACCTCAGAGGGAAGGCAGGGGAGGAGAGGGGGAAGAGGGAGAGATCAACCAAAGGACTTGTATGCCTGCATATAAACATAACCAATGGACACAGACACTAGGGGGGTGAGGGCATGAGCAGGGGTGGGGGGAGAGGCAATGGGGGCATAAGGACACATATGTAAATACCTTAATCAATAAAGAAAAAAATCTGAAAGTTAAAAAGAAAATTCATACTAAATCAGAAAAGCATCCTCTATAGGAATTGCATTAAAGCAATCTTTAATGTAGAAACATAAAAGATGATTTGGATAAAAAACTGAATGTGCTGATGGTGGCACACATCTTGTCAACATACTAAAAACCATTGAGTTATACACTTTAAATGGGTGAATTGTATGGTATGTGAGTTATATCTCAATAAAGCTGTTTTAATAATAAGCACACAAAAAAATGTCCCCATTTATAGTTGTGGAAAGTAGAGCTTAAAGACACTGAATATTGTCCACAGTAAGGAGACTGGTAAATGGAAAGGTAGAATTAGATTAAAGGTCCATACTCTGAACCACTCCACTTAACTCAACTGTCTATTTGTATTTGAGTAGGGGGGAGGTATAAGGGAGGCGAAGAATATAATAAATTCCGTGCTCATGTCCCAGTTCTAAGTCTAATTATTACAGTATTCCCCCTACACACACACACACACACACACACACACACACACACACACACACACGCGCAATAAATAAGGCACAAGGATACCTCGTAGAAACCCAGAACATTTATTCTTACTCTTTTTTCTTCTAAGCAAATTCCCTTTGGGTTACTTTCAATTTTATGACCTAAAGTTGTCTTATTTTGTAACTTTCTGAAATTGGTTGGGCTGAGATACAAACAGGTAAGTTAAAGAATCAGAGATTGTCTCTCTTATCCACTTCTTTAGATAAAACACAGCAACCTTAAGCAGGCCTAAAATAAACAATTTTAAAAGTTTCCTTCTTTTTAGTAGTAAAATTTTATTAAAGCTATTATCATGTAGTAAAAGTAGGTCATATAAATTATATTACTATTATTATTATTTAATCTTCTCTGAGTTTTAGTTTCCTCTTTTATAAAATGAGGATAATAAAAACACCCCCCTCTTAGTGCTGTAATATCATGTGAATTAACATGCCTGTCACACATAGCATAAACAATGGCTATAGCTGTTATCATGAGGGACTATGATAAGTAATTTAATGCATTATGTCATTTAATTTTCTAGAACTTTGTAAGGTAGCAATCTTTAATGTAGAAACATAAAAGATGATTTGGATAAAAAACTGAATGTGCTGATGGTGGCACACATCTTGTCAACATACTAAAAACCATTGAGTTATACACTTTAAATGGGTGAATTGTATGGTATGTGAGTTATATCTCAATAAAGCTGTTTTAATAATAAGCACACAAAAAAATGTCCCCATTTATAGTTGTGGAAAGTAGAGCTTAAAGACACTGAATATTGTCCACAGTAAGGAGACTGGTAAATGGAAAGGTAGAATTAGATTAAAGGTCCATACTCTGAACCACTCCACTTAACTCAACTGTCTATTTGTATTTGAGTAGGGGGGAGGTATAAGGGAGGCGAAGAATATAATAAATTCCGTGCTCATGTCCCAGTTCTAAGTCTAATTATTACAGTAAACTGAAGAAGCAAATAAGTTCTCATTCAAATTGCCATTTTACTGTCTGAACTGTTATTTTATATCTAAAGAAGGGTAATATGCTAAAATTTTTAAATCATTTGTACATTTAAATGTATTTAAAAGTATCTAATTTTAGCACATTTAAATAATAATTTGCTTGTGTATTTTGTCATACTCTGTCCTGATTATCAAGAAGAACAGTTCTTTACCTCTCATCTGATGCTTACATATTTCCAGGCGAGGCAAATTACATCTCCTTTTCCAAGCAATATAATCCAATTAAGCAACTGTATTTTGCTATAAGTACCTTGACTCCTCTCCTCCACACCCTTTCCTGAGTTTTCATCTCTCACAAACTGTGCATTCATAAACTCGCCAAGTGGAGCAAATAAACATTAAGTTTTACAGAAGTATTTCTTTATCCAGGAGAGTCTCGTTTGCAGTGGCAGAATGGCTTCAAGACTATTTGATGTAATATCCTACTAACACAGTCCAGAACTATCCTTGGTTCAGTTGTTGCTATTTTGCTAACCAAAACAAACAAAAAAACAGTGAGAAAGTCATGGGAATTGCAAAGCTATGAAGGGGGCTCTGCTGGCTTTTCTCTCTCCTTCTCCACCAAGCCATCCAAAACTGATATGCCAACTTTGGTTTTCTTATTCCAAACTCGACAAATACACAGGACTTTATAATGTGGAAAAATACCATGACCAGACAAAGGCTTTTTATAATGAGTTCAAAGCATTGTACACATGTTGAGTAATCATTCCCCATAAATCCCCTTCTACAGTAGACAAAGAATTGCACAAAATTAATTGTTCTTCCCTTCCCTTTTCCCCCATAGGACCACAAGTAGTTTATGCACAATAAAGCGCAGATTAGGGAACAACACTTGAGGCTTTGCAAAGATGTCCTCCATGAATCAGATCACTCTGCTTCAAGCATTCACTAACCACCATGTCCAAAGCAACTGTGGCATCGACTCTTCTTTAAACATGAGAAACAAAGTGAAAGAGCAGCCAAGTAGTGCTCTACATGTAACACAAGATCCAAATACTGAGCTTAACCACACCCTTGCAACTACTTTAAGAGATTCCATGATGGTGTCCAATTCATTTGTTCAGTTAACAAATATTTATTAAGCCTATAAGCAATGTGCCAAATTGGTTTATACTCAGAAAGCTTCATAGATCAAACAGACTGCTAAATTTCATTCTCAATATAGCCCTAGAGGTTGATGATAGGAGACAAGGGGAGGGGGAAGGGCGAAGATGTGCAAGTGAACTGGAAATAAGCCAGTTGCACATACATTAGACCCTCCTCATAAACAGATTTCTTGAATGGTATCATATGTGGTAACCTGAAATACTGGTTAGTCTATAAAATAGCTGAAATGTTTAATCAGAGGAGCAATTTAGAGGGTCAAATATTCCTTGAATGGAAGAAACACAAAATGTAACTCTAAAATCATTTTCCCACCTAAAAAGCAAGCAGTAATAATAGACAGGTAGAGCTTGCTCCTAAAAAGAATGACACTTACAAAGAAAGAAAAGGGAAATCAACACGCATTTATTAAACGTCTACTATGTGCCCAGCCTGTCCAAAGTAGTAAAACACAGGATTACCAATGCTAAAGATCAGAAAGAGCCCTATTACTATGAGAATTTTTTTTAGAAAGAATCGTAAAAAGTTTTTGATTAATGATTTATACTACAAAAATGTTAAAGAACAATATTTTTTTTCTAAAGAAAAAAGGTCTGTACAGTTTAAGATTTGTGAGCTAGAAAATGCCATGTTTTAACTTGTAAAGCTAGTTTAAAGACCCAACGACTCACCTGCCCAACTCTCCCTGGATGTTTCAAGGCCAAGCCTCCACTGGAGACAGCAGCAGCAACGTTCCCTTCGTGGTCCACAACCACAGCGCCCACTGTGTCCAAAGTGCCTGAGTCGTTCTCCTGCAGAACAAATGAGCATTCACTAAGCATGGTGTGTCACAATGTGATATGACTACATAATAATTTCTAGTAAAATCGTGACATAAAATCTGAGCTAATCCTTAAGTGAAACATTCAGCAATCTCCTAAAGTGTTCTATTATCAAGTTGCCATTTAAATCCTGTTCAAGACAAAATGTATTATCCACTGAAAAATCCTAAACAAAAGCTTTTTTTCTCATAATAAGCCTAATATGCCTTTCTAAGGGAGGGAAAAGTGTTTAATATGATTTATAATATAACATAGTGCCTTCCTAGTCTTAAGAGTTAAGTTCATAATTGAGATTTTGCAGAGGAAAAGATCTGTAGCATAAGTGAAATGCCATTATTAGTGTTTTGAAATTGTATACAAATTTCTAAAAGTAAGTAATAGAGTTAGCACAAAAAAATGTAAAGAATGGTATTTATAATTTCAAAGTATACTATACTATGCTATAATTTTCTTTTATAGTTCCTTGCCTTTAAGAAACTTTATGGCAAGCCCCCATCTCTGCTATAGCAATATGCTTGCCAATTGCATGTCAGAAAAGTGTATGTTGTTGAGAAGCATCTTTGTGTTTCTGTGTCTTGTCCCAGGTCCCACATGCTTAACGCATTTCACATGTAGTGACTACAAACAGCTGACTTCCTATCTTGAAGATTTCTGGGTCACCTGTGCAAGACAGAAAAACTTTGTATTACAGGATAAAAATCAGAAAGAAGGGAAGCAGGTAAAAGGTGTCATGAAAAAATATATCTTTTTTCTAAAATAATAGCAGTCCTGGTGGTGTTCTTAATACTAGGACACTGGTTTCCAATTGTGCCCTAGAACTCAAGACCCCTATCCTCATCCCCACCCTCAAGGATACATGAAAGAGCTAGACATAGGCAGGTTCAACAAGAACAGCCCCTCCTCCCATGTGGTTTATGCTCACACTCCTGAGCAAGACTTCATTTGTACAGAGGGATCCCTCGCTAAGAAGTTTTGAAATAAAATCCCCAGAAAAGTCAATGAGCTCCTACAGCCACCTCAGAAGTTGAGCAAAATTGAAGGGAGTTTTGAAATAACTGAAGCAATTCTGTTATTTCAAGCAAAAGACATTTCCTTAAAGCAAACTGAAAAATTTAGAGACAGAGTATGCCACAACAAATATTACATTAAGTCTGTTAGGAGAAGGTACATCTAGGCATTTGCATTTCTTTGGTTCTTGCTCTGAATTCTAATTCCCCTTAAATATACTGATATAACAGTACATACCTTGATGGAAAAGGCATAACTGACTAAAATGAGTGCTGTATACCTACTCTCCCTTCACAGGTAGAAGCCTTGCTAATGGGTCCACAAGGCCATATCCCAACATACCATGGTTCTGCCGGTGACAGGTTGCCTGACTTTCAAGGACAGTTCCCTGTCCTGACTAAACTCTCTGAGGAAAGGTTTGATCCACTCTGTTTCACTTTGCACATGGCAGACATTCAGGACATAATTATTCATTAATTAGGATGGAATAAAGTATGTCTGCATCCCTGACGTCACAAAACAAGCCTAGCGAGTGATGGTTTATGCTATGCCTGGGCCACAGTCTTCCATCTCCTTTTCTCAAGACTCAATTTCATTCAAATTCAGAGGATGCCACTTCTTAGGGGAAGACTTAACAATAGCCAGATTTGCTCACTTGGTATGGATGAAATCAAGTTTATCTTTTTTGGTGAATAAGATGAAAGTATCAAAGTAAATGAGTAACCCTAAAGAGAAATGTACTTCTAACTTATGTTTCTTTATTATAAGAAATAATTCCTAAATCTTTATATCCCTGCAACCTCAGATACAGAAATGTTGGTTTCTTGTCCAGATGCCAAGTCTTATGTCGTCTACAGGAGGACTTTTCAAACTTTAATGTGCCCAGATGGATACAAACCATCTGGAAAATATGTTTTCTAAAAAAAGAATAATTGCAAATGTATAAGTGTAATAGTTTAAATGCAGATTCTGATGGAGGAATCTGGGAATGATCAAGACTGTATATCTAACCACCTCCCAGTAATGCTGATGTTGCTGGTCCATGAACCCTACTCTGAGAAGCAGGTATGATGGCATCCCACTGGATCATTATTACCCAAATGCCTGCTCTACTCATTTGGAGGCAAATAATTTTATAGGCACAAAGCTGCTGAACAGGAAACTTAAACCACCTAAGACTAACATAAGTCAGCATAAAAGATTTAAACTCCACCTTGTTCAACTCTCAACTGGCAGCATAGCACCATGATCATACCACCATGAACATATTACAAAGTATTTTAAATTAATGACCTTATACATGTGTTTTTTAGAAATGGACAACTTTCATACAAATAGACACTATAAAATAATTCTGCTCAATGACAACAAAAAATGTTAAGAAACAGTATTCTTTTTTTATTGTTTTTTCCTTTTGTACTTGTTTTCTCTTTTAGTTGTTTCTGTTCTAATTTTTTTACATTTTATTTTATTTTATAGTTGACAGTATCCTTTATTAGTTCATTTTTTATTAACTGAGACTGCTGACCCTAACCAAGCATTCTATAAAACAAAAATGTTACAGCAGGGACACATAACATCTACATAGTGATATATACTATCTGTAAAACAATTCTCTTTGCATTTCAATCAGGATAGCGTGCACTATGAGAACACGTATGCCTAACCAAACTACTGTTGAAAGATTCAAAAGGATTATACATAGATAGATTTACAGTAACTTGGTTTTTAAAAATGAAAGACCGAGCAAAAAATAGGGAATACTGTTCCAAATTAAGCTAAATATTCCTAAGGGCTTGCAACACCTGCAAAAATCAGGGTTACTCCATAAATATTCAAGAATTAGTTCACAGATTTCACATTCTGAAAAGCAAATTTAAAGATGATGAAGTAATATTTAAGCATTTTTATGAAGTGCAGATACAGTGAGTGAAAGACAAACATTGGTATTTTGGCCCTAATAATTTCACACTTGTTTGTACAGAAATGAAATCTTAGAAAGTTTAAAAAACACACAATGACTGTTACTATATAGAACTACTATTATACTCTTACACTCCATAAATACTTAAAAGTAAATGCACCACACAGATACACATGTACCTATTGTCCTTGACTAAAACACACTATTTGCATTACTTTCTTGACAAAATTGTGACTAAAAACAACTATAAAAACTATAGTTCCCTTAGAATAAATACACGTATATAAAGTTAGAACAGAGAGTGCATCTGTCAAGGAAAAACATTGAAATAAGGCTTTCTTGAAGTAACCAATAAACTAGTAATCACTGTTGGACTTAATGTCAAAAGATTTATTTTTCTCTGCTCCAAATTGGAGATGACTATTACATAGTTATGGTAAGAATTAAATTAAATAACACATGTAAACTACTTTAAAGGGGGGGGGGGAAATCCCTTAAAACAAAGTTTAGATACTTTCCACCAGAAAATTAAGCCTCTAACCTTCACTCTAATTCTGAAATTAGCCAAAAGACACCATCTATCTGTTACTTACCTCATTAACTTGTTTTTTCTTCTATAAAGAATTATTCAATATCAAATAGCTAAAATCAAGGATAATCTCAGCCCTGCTGGTGTGGCTCAGTGGTTGAACATCGACCTATAAATCAGGAGGTCACTGTTCAATTCCCAGTCAGGGCGCATGCCCCAGTTGTAGGATTGATCCCCAGTACAGGGCATGCAGGAGGTAGCTGATCAATGATTCTCATTATTGATGTTTTTATCTCTTTCTCCCTCTCCCTTCTTCTCTGAAATAAATAAAAATATGTTTTCTAAAAAAAGAATAATTGCAAATGTATAAGTGCATCCTAAAACTGGGGTAAGGTGGAATGATCTTAATACAATAATCATGAAACACCTTTTTTGAAAATATAACCAAACTTTCTAATACACCCTTGTTAGGTTTGTGGGCAACATTAAGTTGGTGTGAGCATCCACTTAAGAAAAGCAGATGACTAATGCTCTCCATGACAGCACAGTAATGCCAGCATTAAGCTTTACCATCTTTGAGTATCCTAAACATGGAATACTAGCTCTGGCTACAGGAGACCCAGATCTGGCTCCTTGTCTACCTCCCACAAACCGGCTCCCTTCAGTGGAGCCACTGTGGGCTCAGAGTATATCAGATGTGTACAAATAAAGTATAATGTAGCAAGAAGTATCTACTTTCATGTATCTGGCTTATCTAAAACTAAGGAAAAACTGGATATAAGAACACCCAATAACCTTTCTATTTTCTCTTTAGAAAATCATTCTTCTATGGCTAAGGGTTCTGTCAGTGGCAGCCAGCCTGGGCCAGCATGGTGGCATTCTTGAATAACTCTCAAGGAATTTCAGCTAAGCTCACAAGGCGGAAAGAGAAAAGCACACTGAAACTCAGAGAAGATGCGGAAGTAAAGTGCAGAGGTATGGAGGCTCACGTGGAAAGGGCTGGCAACTGAGGACACACTTGTCTTTTTCAATCGGGAGGGAGTCACAAGCTCTCGACTGCTCTGAACTCCAGTTCCGGGCGAGTCTCTGGGGACCCAGACTCATACGGGGAGAAACTGGACTGTCTGGCATCGGGCGGAACTCGAGGGCGGCTTTCTCTCAGAGGTGCTTGCAGCGATTACAGCGGGACACTGAGACCCGGGGCCTCTTAGGGCAGGGCTGAGGATCAGCCATAGCTGTTTGCTCCGCCCTGTTGATTCCCTGACACCCCGCCCCACCCAAGCTGTGGCAGAGGCTTTTGCATATGAATGGCCTGGCCCTTTGCAATCTAAAATTACCTAACAAACTGCAGCTGGGTCAGAGAGACCCAGAACTTCCAAAAGAAGGCCCAAGGCCCCACAGCAGCTTGCATTGCTTCACAGCTGGGCCTCATCTGGGCACCTCCAAACCCCAAACAAAGAAGAGGAATCTGCAGATCTCTCCGTAGCTCCTGCTGGGTAGCCTCAGGCAGAGGCTAAATTAGCACCTCCTTAGAGATCCAAGAGCCAGTGTACCCAGTGGTCAGAGTGGGACCATCCAGATTACAACTCCTCAGATTCATAAGGAACACACTCAGGGGGCAGACTCAGTGAGCACCAAAGCCCCACTGAAGCAAGTCTTGCCCCAGAAGGGTGTCTTCAGCACAGAAGTTCTCCCACTGCAGACACAGCTGATTCTCACTGCCAATTGGCCTGGAGGTCAATTCCTCCCAGTGACACCTAAAACAATCAAGGCATAACTACAACAAGACTGTGCACAAAGCCCACAAGGGGGTGCACCAAGAGTGTCCACCTCAGGTAACTGGGGAGGCTGAGCCACTGGGCCCTGTAGGACACCTAGCACACAAAACCACTCTACCAACACAGGGAAGCAGACAAAATGCGAAGACAAAGAAACAGGTCACAAATGACAGAAATGGAGGACAGCAAACGACTGGATATAGAGTTCAAAACCACGGTTCTAAGATTTTTCAAGAATTTTATGGAAACCGCCGATAAATGTATTGAGATCCTTAAGAAATCTAGTGAGACCCTCGATGTTGTGATAAAGGACCAACTAGAAATTAAGCATACACTGACTGAAATAAAGAATATTATACAGACTCCCAACAGCAGACCAGGTGATCGCAAGAATCAGGTCAAAGATTTGAAATACGAAGAAGCAAAAAACACCCAACCGGAAAAGCAAAATGAAAAAAGAATCCAAAAATACGAAGATAGTGTAAGGAGCCTCTGGGACAGCTTCAAGCGTACCAACATCCGAATTATAGGGGTGCCAGAAGAAGAGAGAGAGCAAGATATTGAAAACCTATTTGAAGAAATAATGACAGAAAACTTCCCCTACCTGGTGAAAGAAATAGACTTACAAGTCCAGGAAGCGCAGAGAACCCCAAACAAAAGGAATCCAAAGAGGACCACACCAAGACGCATCATAATTAAAATGCCAAGAGCAAAAGACAAAGAGAAGCTTAAACGAAGCAAGAAAAAGATAGTTAACTACAGGGTGGCTCCCATAAGACTGTCAGCTGATTTCTCAACAGAAACATATCAGACCAGACGGAGCTGGCATAAATATTCAAAGTAATAAAAAATAAGTACCTACAACCAAGAGTACTATACCCAGCAAGGCTATCATTTAAAATTGAAAGAGAAATAAAGAGCTTCCCTGACAAGAAAAAGATTAATTCATCACCATCAAACCAGTATTACAAGAAACATTAAAAATACTTCTTTCTTTAGGAAGAAAAGAAAAAAAAAGAATACAGACATAAATAATAAAATAGCAATAACTACCATAATCTCTTTAAAAGTAAATGTCTTAAATGTTCTAAACAAAAGATATAGGGTGGCTGAATGTATTAAAAAACAAAACAAAAAACAAGACCCATATACATGCTGTCTACAAGAAAGAAACCCACTTCAGATTGAACTGAAAGTAAAGCGATGGATAACGACATTTCATATAATAGAAATGCTTAAAAAGTTGGGGTAGCAATATTTATATCAGACAAATAGACTTGAAAACAAAGGCTATAATAAGAGACAAAGAAGGCCATTACATAATAAAAAAGGGATCGATATAACAAGAGGAGAAAACCCTTGTCAACATTTATGCACCCAACAAAGAGCACCTAAATATATAAAGTAAATATAGATGGACATAAGGAAGAGATTGAGAGTAATACAGTCATAGTATTGGATTTTTATCAAACCATTGACAACACTGGATAGATATTCCAGACAGAAAATCAACAAGGAAACAGTGGCCTTAAATGACACATTAGAGCAGATGGATTTAATTAGTATTTTTAAATCTTTTCACCCCAAAGCAGCAGAATACATTCTTTTCAAGTGCACATGAAACATTTTCCAGGACAGACCACATGTCAGGCAACAAAACAAGTCTCATCAAATTTAAGAAGTTGGAAATCATATCAAGCACCTTCTCTGACCACTAACGATATGAAACTAGAAATCAATTATAAGAAAAGCAACTAAAAAACTAAAAAACACCCAAACACATGGAGGTTAATAACATGTTACTACACAATGGATTGATTAATAATGAGGTGAGGTCAAGGAAGAAATCAAAAGATACCTGAGGCAAATGAAAATGAAAACACAACCTAAAATCTATGGGAAACAGCGAAAGCTGTCCTAAAAGGGAAATTCATAGCGGTAAACAAGAATATCCTCAAATAAAAAACTTAACCTTACACCTGAAAGAACTAAAGAAAAACATGAACAAAGACCAAAGTGCTTAGAAGGAAAGAAGTAATAAAGATCAGAGAAGAAATAAACAAAATTGTCTAAAAAATAAATTAAATAAATCAATAGAACGAAGAACTGGTTCTTTGAAAAGATAAACAAGACTGATAAGCCTTTAACCAGACTTATTGAGAAAAAGAGAGAAGACCCAAATAAATAAAATCAGAAATGAAAGGGGAGAAGTGACCACTGACACCACAGAAATATAAAGGATTATAAGAAAATACTACAAATTAACACCCAGGAATTTATGACTCTTTTATACAACAATAATGATCTTATAGAAAGAAAAACTAAAAAAAATCCCATTTACCACTACAACAAAAAAATTAAGATACCTAGGAATAAACTTACTAAGGAGGTAAAAGACCTGTACTCGGAAAACTATAGGACGTTGAAAAAAAGAGTTAGAGGAAGATATAAACAAATGGAAGACTATACCAGGTTTATGGATTAGTAGAATCAACATTATTAAAATGCCCATACTACCCAAAGCAATCTATAGATTCAATGCACTACCCATTAAAATGCCACTGCTATCTTTCACAGATCTAGAACAAACTCTCCAAAAATTCATATGGAATAAAAAAAAAATAGCCACAGCAATCCTGAGAAAGAAGAACAAAGTAGGAGGGATCTCAATATCAGATATCAGGCTATATTACAAAGCCACTGTTCTCAAAACTGCCTGGTACTGGTACTGGCACAAGAACACACATATAAACCAATGGAACAGAACAGAGAACCCAGAAATCAACCTAAGCCATTATGCTCGATTAATATTTGACAAAGGAGGCAAGAGCATACAATGGAATCAAGACTATCTTTTCAATAAATGGTGTTGGAAAAACTGGACAGACACCTGCAAAAAAATGAAACCACCAACTTACACCATACACAAAAATAAACTCAAAATGGATAAAGGACTTAAATATAAGACTGGAAACCATAAAAATCTTAGAGGAATCCACAGGCAGAAAAATATCAAACAGATGTCATCGCAATATCTTTACCAAAACAGCTCCTAGGGCAATGGAAACTAAGGAGAATATAAACAAATGGGACTACATCAAAATAAAAAGCTTCTGCACAGCAAAAGAAACCATCAACAAAATAACAAGAAAGCCCACTGCATGGGAGGACATATTTGCCAATGTTATCGCCAATAAGGGTTTAATCTCCAACATTTACAGGGAATTCATATAACTTAACAAAAAGAAGATAAGCAATCCAATCAAACAACGGGCAAAGGACCTAAATAGACATTTTTCCAAAGAGGACATACAGAAGGCCAAGAGACATATGAAAACACTAAGGATGTCCAACTGCCAGCTTAGCCATCAGTCGGACATCCCCCAAGGGTTCCCGGACTGCGAGAGGGTGCAAGCGGGGCTGAGGGATAATACCCCCCCCCAAGTGCATGAATTTTGTGCACCGGGCCTCTAGTATTTACATAACATTTAATACACTAAACCATAAACTAAATCATAACGAATTTCAAGAAATAATATGAAACAGAACATACCCTCTGACTATAATACAATTAAGTTAGGAGTCAAAAATAAATAAAATTTGGAAATTAACACAGAAAAAAAAACACTTCTAAATAATTTATGGATCCAAACAAGTAATCTAAAGAGAAGCAAAAATACTTAATGAATGATCATAAAAATATTACATTTATATACTTGTGGGATACAGTAAACATGGTACTTATAGGAAAATTTTTACCCAAATTTTGAAATTAGAAAAGCACAGAAAATAGGATAAAGGTCCAACTAAAGAAGTTAGAAAGGGAATAAGGTCAGCACAAAGAGAAAGGAGAAAACAGATATAATAAAAATTCACGGAAAGAGAGATAAACATTAAATAAAGAGCAAAATTGGTTCTGTAAAAAAACTACTCATTGAATGGATGAACTGAATGAATTAAATCTGGTAGGCAGGGAGCATTATCTCAGTTCATTGAGGTTCTGCTTCCCCGCATATGTCGACAGTTTGGCTCAAATAAACTCACAAAAATTCTTTAAAAAAAAACAAACAAACAAACAAACAAAAAATCTGGTAGGCAATTAATTTTCTCTGTGTGTCACCTAACCCTCTTGCCTTCTCTTCCAACATGAGCCTTGACTCTCTGGAGTAACAGAAACTGGTATTCCTTCCTCACTCTTGCTTTGACCGTGCAAATGTGGCTCTCCACACCACTACCCCACCCCCACATCAAACTACTGCCCTTCAAGTCCTGCAGCCTCAGGCAACTCCAGAAAAGTTTCTTGTATGGCTTCCCAACCACATAGAAGACCCCTGTGCCTAAAGGTACAACCTAAAACATGCTGTTCTCTCCTTTCCAGGAAGGCTCTTTATATTCTGGCTTGTTCTAGGATCTTTTAAAGCTGTCTTGTCCCTCATCCACCTATAAGGAGCAACTTAACAAAGTGTTATGTTTTTTAATTGAACATCAGTAATCAAACTTCGTGCCCTCTGAGACTGCATCTTGCTCAATTTATATGCATGATCCAAACTCAACCTAACTAAAGCAATTTTCCTATTACCTTTTATGTGTCCCTCTGATTATTTTATATTTAGGTATCTCCCCTTACATTACGCTTTAGCACATCACTCCTAAATACGTTCTTTCCCAAAAGTATGTCCTTAAACAACTGCTGTGAAATCCAGACTAATTTCTCACAATATGGGAGTGATCTTTATTTCAGGAGGTTTTGCAAGACCTTTGGTCTACTGTGCAAAACAAACTTCTAAGGCTCTTACCACCAAACCTCTCACTTTATCTATGAAGAAATTATGTCTTGATATTGGTCACACAGTCCTCCATTCAATATTTCTTTTGATTACACTTCTCTACTGCCTTCCCATCCTCGTAGATCATCTGGCATGAGATCACATTCTTCTCATTTATGACTAACCAATTCAGTTTCTTGAACTCTAAACTGCTCTCTGGAAACTCTAAATAAGCAATACCCATACTATACTTCAACTTTAACTTTGCATTTTCCACTGGTCATCCTTCACTTTCTTAAACTCAGTCATCAGTGTCTTGGAAATGTGATCAAGGGAGAAGGGGGGAATCAAGATTATTGGGAAGTTTCACTTCACAGGTGAGCTTATATTATAGTGCTTCAATGACAGAGATAGCACAACATGCTACCAGCACACTCACTAATAGGCTATGAACTTCATTACCTGGGCAGATTAAAAAACATACAAGCGTGAGCTAAGACCTTACTAATTAAATAGACAGCAATAAAGTCTCTTTAATAAGAGCAGACAACCTTTTTCAATTTAGTTGTCCAATTTGGCTCTTTTCACGAACACCTGGTCGTGGTCTGGACCTCTGGTCTTTCTTTCATTTGGGGGCATACATTTACCTTCTCTGGATAAAATTACACTTTTTCTTTTAAATACCAGAGCTCCACTGGCCTTTGAACTGAGTCTTAAAGCAGTGGGGAATAACAGATAAAGGACTAAAAGGTAACTGGGACAATCTGGAGTCTATTCCTGCCATGAAACACCATGACAATTGAAATGGGTCATTTCACCTGGATTTAAATTCCATCCTCTCCCAGACTGAAGAACAAATATTTGACACTGACTTTAATAACACAGTAATAAGTTGTTTTATTTGATGTGATTTTAAAGTACAGCAGTATCTATTTGACTACACAATTAAGAGTACACTCACAAAAACAAATGATTTCAAAATCATAAATATATTAACTACTAAAGATAAACATATTAAAAAGGAAAAAAAATACCCAAATACTTTTTCTCCTTTTATTCCTCAATTGCTTAAAATCTTACTTGAGCCCTGGCCACTGTGGCTCAGTTGGTTCTCCCTTACACTGAAGGGTCGCAGGTTCCATTCCCAGTCAGGGCACATACCTGGATTGCAGGTTCAACGCCCAATTGGGGTGCATAACAGGAGGCAGCTGATCAATGTCTCTCTCACGTCAATGTTTCTCTGTTTCTCTCTCTATAGGAGGCAGCTGATCAATGTCTCTCTCACATCAATGTTTCTCTGTCTGTTTCTCTCTCTCTCTTCTCTCTCTCTCTTCCCTAAAATTAATAAAACATATACTCTAGTGAGGATAAAAAATTAAATTTAAAAAAATCTTACTTGAAAGTAATGATATATCAAAAATTCTCTCTCTCCCTTCCCTAAAATTAATAAAACATATCCTCTAGTGAGGATAAAAAATTAAATTTAAAAAAAATCTTACTTGAAAGTAATGATATATCAAAAATTACAAAGAAGAGGAGAGGAGCTAAGTATATTCTAGAATATAAAATGTAATCTAAATTAATTATAAAAGCACTATTTCCTATAAATTCTAATGCCATTTAAATTAACCTCAAAGACTCCCAACATTCAAAAGTGTGTGTTTAATGCTACTAGCTACAAGGACAGGCCCCATGCATACATATTTCAAAATAGTCCCCTTATTTGTCCTAAGTACAGTTAGCATGAATAAAAGTAGACAGACATTCAGCCACTCCAGACAACAGCCTCTCATCCCTGATCAGTAGCCCCATGATTCATAGCCCCTCGGGCTATGGACTTAATTCCTGTGGCCTATTTTACTTTGCTAAATTCGGTGGACAGTTGATCCACTGTTGTGTCCTCACAAAGATAACAAGTTTTCAAAACCAGAGTTTGGCTTGAGCAGCAAAGTATTTTGGTGTTACACATTGTGTTTCTGAACACCTTAGAATGGAGCACATATCGCCAACAGCTCCATCTCCCTAGACTGGCTCACACATTTAGGCTACCTGCCTGGCCCCCATGAGGATTTGAGTTTGAAACCACTGTCCTGCAGAAACTCTGTAATGTAACAAGTTTATGCAATCCCAAATTTCTAAGCATAGCACTTTCTCTCCATCTAGATACCAACTCCTACTTTTATTCAGGACTCAGCTTAAATTCTACCTCTCCCATGAAGCCTAGCATGAGAAACTTAGCAAGCTTAAAGTGATTTCTCCATCCTGCTCATTCCTGTAGCTCTCATTGACGGTTTCATTCTTAGCGCATATCAAATGGAATGATTTCCCTTTACTGTTTAATTCCCTTGGACCAAATATAATGGTCAGGGCCTAGATGCTGGATGCTCTCTTTACTCCCTAAAACCTACTTAAAAAGCCTGCACAGGACAAGCATTCAATAAATGTTGCTGGTAATAATGTTCAAGTCAAAGATAAAATAGGTACTGGAAAGAAAAAAACAAAAATCCCAAGAGGCCATGACCTCTGGTGCAAACATCATTCAAAGCCTGTGCACTCCTCAAGGTGACTTGCAAGTGAATTATTCATAACCTCAGGGTACACAGATCAATGGAGCAATGAAAATGAAGCAGTGCCTATTCTTTGGGCAAATTACCCCAAATGGCCACAGAAGAGATGAAAAACTTGTAAAATGAAAATACTCTCAACACAGAAAAAAAAAAAAAAGCACAATCACAAGCTTCATAAACTTGTCTTAGCTTATAAGGCAACCCCATTTCCATTCTGTCCCCTGTCCCTCCTTGGAAATCATACAACCACAATAATTGGGTGCTACAAAATGGGCAGAAATTCTTGCTGTGGTGAGGGTCCATTCTTTTTTCCTAGAACATCAGACATGGTCAAGAAGTGCATTTGTAAAACAGCCATTTTACCTGCATAACAGGAAAGAGGCTTGGTCAAGTTTCTCTAGATGGGCACTCCCCCTTGTGGGCATTTCCTGACTCACCTCTTTGGAGTGGTCAGATGATACTGTGGCTGTGGCTAAGATATTTCCTGACAATCATTTCCCTCACTTACTTATATAGAATCTTTAGATCTCTACAGTATTGAGGAAGTGCAATAGTATTATTAGTAATGTTTCAGATTAACTCTTTTTTCATTATATCTTCAGATATAAGCTTATTGCTTAAAGTGAAGCATAGTTTTAGACTAACATATACTTGAAATACTTAAATAATAGACTCAAACTTACCTTGAAAGACCATAAGACTTACAATGAAAGAAAATAACCTGGTATGTTTCTCTCAAAATTAATATTAAAATCATCAACTGTAGATGTTTAAGTTAGTAATGTTCACTGAATGAAGGTACTGTGCTAAGAATAAAAATCAAAATGTTCATGCCTCCATGAGTCGACACAAATATGGTAAAATAACAATACAGCAATCTCAAAATGGCAAATGTACAAAATAGGTAATTCAATTCAACAAGCATTTAATGAATTACATGTCCATTCCATGTACTAAGCAGAAGAGAGAAATATGTTCTGATCGGGGTAGCATTTGAGCTGGTCCTTGAAGAGGACTTGGGTTAGAATTTCAGTAGTCAGAGAAGTATCTGATATTTATTATTATTATTATTATTATTATTATTATTATTTATTCTATGAAGGGAAAGAAACATGAGTGAAAACTTGGAAGTGAGAACATTCAGCAAATTCATGAAAAAAATCAATAAATAAATGCATTCAATAAGAGAAAAAGATTATTCCAAAAGAGAAATACTGGAAAAGTAGGTTGCGTCCAGGTTTGAAGAGGGTTCATAAATTCAGGCTAAAAAGTTTGAGTTTTAATCTACAAACAATAAAGATTCTATTAAAGTTTGTTCCTGAAAAACTACATGACCAATGCAGGTACTTTTAAGGAAATGTATCTTGAGAAAATACATAGGATTAAAGAGAAACAGAAAAGTTAGAAGCAGGCAGAGAAGCCCATTCTGAAGATACTATCACCATCTAGCCATCACAAGTGAAAAGGTTTGGCCTTGATGTTAGTAAATATACCAAAAAGAAACAAGCAAAAATAAATAAATAACAGTACATGTGCTCATTAAATAAATGTTTACTGAGCACTTATTACATGCCAAGCTGAGAAACCATGGTAACTAAAACATATATAAATGCTGTCCTCCTGGAAGCTGAACTCTAGTGAAAGAGGATGACATCAAATAACCACACTAAGAAAGGCAGTGGAGCGACATGACAGCTTAAAATGAGAAATGGGAGGGGGAAAGGCAATATTCCTGGGATCTGGAACAAAGACCTTGACCCCAGAAGGATTTTTACAATGTGACCCAGAAAGAAAGTGAGAGAGCAAAGTGTTGGAAAGACAGACGCCTGCTCCTGTCTAGTCCTATGGGCTCTGTTAAGGAGCTTATACTTTCCTCTTAAGAGCAGCTGGAACTGACTGAAGAGTTGAAGCAGGGGCATGACAAAATCAAATTGCACTCTTAAATGATTCCACCGATGCTGTGTATAGAACTGACTAGAAAGGGCATGTGACTTAGAACACTACTGCAGTCATCCAGGAGAGAATGGTAAAGCTTGAATCTAGACATGCTGTTAGGGCAGTGATGGCGAACCTTTTGAGCTCGGTGTGTCAGCATTTTGAAAAACCCTAACAACTCTGGTGTCACATATAGAAATTTTTTGATATTTGCAACCATAGTAAAACAAAGACTTATATTTTTGATATTTATTTTATATATTTAAATGCCATTTAACAAAGAAAAATCAACCAAGAAAATGAGTTCACATGCGTGTCATAGGTTCGCCATCACTGTTTAGGGTGTGATGAGTTTAAGAAGTGAAACTATGTAATAAGCAACTGGAACCATTTAGAGCATGAAAAGAGGGGTGGAAATAAGAATTAGATTAATCTATAAAAAACAAAGTTTCATTATATGGGTGCTATGGGTTGGGTGCCTGTGGACAATGACATGGAGACGAGCAAGGAGAAAGAGTTCCAGTCTCCCTGAAGCAGAGGGAACTGAGTGAAAGTGGGTATGAAGTTATTAACTGAATGCAATCGTGTAATTCTCAGCTCCTCTAGAATGTTCTGTGTTCCTTTCAACAATGATTACTAGACAGGTGCTTCTCCAGGCCCACTGTGACATAGTAGGCAGAAAAAAGCAATGATTCTCAAATGCTGACCCAATACTTTAACCATCCCTGCAGATTCTGATTCAACATATTGAGAGTAGTCTAAGAATTTGTGGTTTTATTTTTTTAATTGATTTAGAGAGAGAGAAAGATCGACACAGAGAGAAAAACATCAATCAGCTGCCTCCTGCATGAACCCAACTGGGAAACGAACCTGCAAACTGGGCACGTGCCCTGACCAGGAATTGAACCCAAAAACCCACACCTTCTGGTGTACAGGACAATACTCCAACCAAATGAGCAACTCAGCCAGGGCAGAAAAAAGTTGGTCTAATCAAGCCTTCAAAGACTCACAGATAGTTTTCTTTCAACCTAATTAAATATTGGTTCTTATATTCTGATCTTAAAACATCCTTATTATTGATCTGTGTGTGTGTGCGTGCATGTGTGTATACACACACATTTGTCTTTTCATGCATTGGTTTATTCCACTGGTCTTATTAGCTATAACTGTCAGCATCACTATAGGATGGGTCAGTTCAGGTCATTAATGCACAGTAATACTCTATGAGGAGATATTTAAAAGTTCTGACTTAGAATTGTATGCTCTTAACACCATGGTCTGAGCCAATTCCCACATAGGAAGGCCTATTTGTAGTCCCAATTAAATTCCATTCACTAGAGGTATTTCCTCTTAGGAAAGCAACAGTATAATGATTTCTACATTATATACAAGATCAACTGGGACTATTCCATTGATAATAAAGGGATGCTCTTTTTTTCCCTGCACTGATTCTGTTAAACACTAAATTTAAAGGAGGCTATACAGAGCTGTTGAATACTAAAAATTGAGAGAAGATTTTTAAGACTGACAATATCTAATGTCAACTTATAACAGGCTTCCTGGAAAACCACAGGTTACTTTCATTACAAAATAAAAACAGCAGTTAGGATTCGTTAACTCCTTAATCTTGCTTCAATCTTATCTCACTTATAACTTTCAGACCCAGGATATATTCAAGGCATAGCTTAGGATGGCTTTAAGGAAGACTTGGGAAGAAACCCAACTTACTATTAAATTTTTGTATGAAAACTTTTCCTGAAAAGTTTTTCCTGAATGCTTTTCCTGAAAAGGGAGGAAGGAGGAGTCCAGCTCTCAAGGGTTGCAAGTTCTAGATTTCAGTAATTGACTGAATTACATAAAGTACAGCAAACTATAGACATTTAAAGAATCCCATCAAGTTATACTGCAAAGGAATGCTGGTCTTCTGGCTCCATAACCTATCTAAATGCATGAGGTAGTGCTAATCTAATAATACGTTTATTTAAGTCATTGACCTACCTATTTACATGTAAATTCTATAGCCTTACTCAGTAATAAAGATAGTCCTAGGTGAGGTAAATGTAATTTAATATTACTTACAAATCAAAGAAATCATTTCATATAGAAAATAATCACTTAACAAGGAATTTTCAATTTTACCAAAAAAAGTATAAAGTATATTTCTTTATGTAAGAGAAGTCAAAGAAATTTCTTTACTCCTGTTTTCTTGTACATCTATGCATTAACCACCTTCATGAGAAACAACAAAACTCCAGATTAAGTAAATTTCTATAAAAGACTAATTACTTCTTTCCCTGTACACATAAGGCACAGACATGTACACATGTACAAATAGAACAATCTGAGGAAAACATGTTGTTTTTGTGCATTTATTTTCTTTGATCTTAACCTACCTCTCACCCAAAAAATAGAGTGATTTAGTATGATACAGTTAAGCGTTTACATAATAATTTCAAGATGGTGGATAAAAGGAAAAAATGTTACCCACAATATACTTCAAACGAATAGAATATATTTATATGAAGCACACAAAGCAAGGCCCAACATTTCCTTTCTGAAACATGTGGCCAATTTGATGTCCCTATATGGTGGCTAAAGAACACAAAATTAAAAGTTGTAGCATCTCTCTAGAGTGGTTTTGAACACACAACATAATATAAAGCATTGTGAAATTTTCTAATTTGTTCATTAGAAATTAAAGAATGAAAGATGTTCACACAATGGAAAAGGTCTGATTATCTTTTATTTCACTACCCTATATGAGAACTGCTTTACCTAAAAACCAATGAAATTAATTGAAAACTTAAATTACTTCATAAAAGTGGTGGGAGGAGGCAAAGAATTCTATGTACATTCAACTGTAAAATCTGTTATTAAAGAAAAAGACATGGAAACTATTTTGACAATATGCTTGTGAAAAAAGAAGAGGGGGGAAAAAAGGCTTGAAACATCAATAATGTTGAGATCAAACAATACCCCCAACCTCTTTTAATACTCTAAGAATAAAAGAGTCCCTTCCAGTAATATTTAGGGCTAGCTGTTTGAAACTGATATTTATGAAATCTAGGTTATGGCGTTAATTGAGCCTGTTTGTTTTACCAACGTGAGCATCTCCTCTTTGTAGCAACTCAGTCCATCCTGTGGCATAAGCCAAGAACAGCAAGTGGCCAATAAGTTAACTACTTTATTCCAAAAGACAGGTTTTCTTATTCAAATATGATAAAGATAAATACCAACACAACTACTATTTTGTTATTGTATCAAAACAAAAAAATAAATAAATTTAAAACGTCATCATTTCATTACATATACCACAAAAATTACTGAAAAATATTCTAAAAACAATCAGAGCCCATGGCAATACTGCCAGGGGAGATCCAGAGACCAATTTGCAGGAATTACATAAGACAAAGGAGCATGCTGAACTGTGATCAGCAACACTTGGGTTGAAAGAAACCACAGGACAAATATTTCTGGTTCCTTTATAGAAACACAGTCCTCATTTTGCCTAATTCCAATCCAGATGAATTTTAGATACCGCCGTTTAGTTAAATAATAGCAGTCACTCAACAACATGGCTCAATTTCAGTTACATGGTATATTAACTATGAGTAATTGCATAACGCACAAACTCCGCTGCTAGCTCTTCAGTTCACAGATCACCACTCATCATGACCAGTGACCAATCATGTCATTTCCTCTCAAGTCTGTCAGTAATGGGTCACTGTGCACAACAGTAAAGTGTGTAGTTGTGCTCCCTCCTTGTCTCCCAGTGATCAATCCACATGACATACAAAACTTGCTATCAAAAGAGGGAACTGGCCAAGAAAGATGAAAGAGAAGCAAAGAAACAAAAAGTGATAGTGTTAGAAGTGAAATTTAATAAAAAATTTGACAAAGGAGGCAAGAACATACAATGGAGCCAAGACAGTCTCTTCAATAAACGGTGTTGGGATAATTGGACAGATACATGCAAAAATATGAAACTAGACCACCAACTTACACCATACACAAAAATAAACTCAAAATGGATAAAGGACTTAAACGTAAGACGGAAAACCATAAAAATATTAGAGAAATCCACAGGCAGCAAAATCTCAGACATATGC
>NW_005354874.1:1632008-1660680 GCF_000412655.1 Myotis brandtii
ATAAAAAAGAAGGAATTCTTACCATTTGCAACAGCATGGATGGAACTGGAGAGCATTATGCTAAGTGAAATAAGCCAGTCAGAGAAAGATAAATATCACATGATCTCACTCATTTGTGGAATATAATGAACAACCTAAACTGATGAACAAAAAACAGATCCAGAGACAGAGAAGCATCGATCAGATCATCAAACCTCAGAGAGAAGGTAGAAGAGGGTGGGGGTAAGAGGAAGAGATCAACCAAAGGACTTGTATGCATGGATATAAGCCTAACCAATGGACACAGACACCATGGGGGTGAGGGCATGAGTGGGGGGTCAGGGGGCAATGAGGGGATAAGGATACATATGTAATACCTTAATCAATAAAGAAAAAAAAAGAGGGAAAAAAGAAAAGAAATATATGAAGTTAAAGAAGAAATGCCTGGCCATGGGAATGTTCAACATGCTACCATTTAAGAGACTCTAGACCAACAGTCACAGGAACTTAGTGAAGACAAACATACCAACATAAATAAGAAATGTAGTTGTGACCAAAAAAAATGAAGAGGTCCCAGAGGAAGAGGCACTGGCCAAAAACCTGACATTAAGTAAACTCTGGAAGGTATTTTACAACATGGAAAGTACAAAGGATAAAATGATTCAAAATTAAAAAGGACTTTTAGAATTCCCCATGACATAAAAAAATGCTCACTCTATATCGTAACTTATATGACAAGAAAGCAAGTACCGTTCAAATTACTCTTGATAACAGAAGTGAAACACTTTAATTCTTAACACTTCTAAGGCTTTAAATTAGTGTACTAAATAAATAATTGTTTTCCCTACTTATTTCTGTTTGTTTCTCTATGCATTTATAACCAACAGTAAGAGTTTTTAATGTTTTGACCAAATAAAAGTCATGGGACAGTGTAATTTTGGGCCATTAAGATCCTTTGCGCTACAGGGGGGAAAGGAGACATATGTAATACTTTCAGCAATAAAGAATTTAAATTTTTTAAATAAAGACCCTTTGCACAGTTGCAGCTTGTCCAGCCACTTTATGGTCCGACACCACCATGCAAAGTATGAACTGCTTGTACACCATAGGGGAAACCACGGGGTAAAAGAAAAATCCAAAGGAGTTGGGTCTGCCCAGAGCAGGGCGAGCAAACAGATACTATTTTTATAGTACACAATAGTACAGTGACATAGTAATCTTTTCCTTCTCCGGCATGTCTTCCAGTCACAAAAAAATAAGTATCGATGAAACAGAGATGCTAATGACTAAGAACAGACAATTGCAAAATATTTCTATTCCTCATTTTTTAATATTATGTCTTAAATCCATATATCCTAAAAGTCAAGACAAAATGTGTTTTCATTTGATTTATATTTGCATTAGCTGCTTAACCCAGTATAGGTTTGTAGTAACAAGAGACATAATAATTGTGGGGAGGGAGATGAAGGAAAATGTTTCCATTTATGCTACACACTACAAATTGCCTACCTAATAATCTCTCTCCTCCTCCTCCCCCCCCCCCCCCCCCCCCCCCTCTTCTTTTAACAACAAAACATTTTATGTGTCCAGCAGCAAGCCATGACTATGAGATAGTACTTAGAACAATCCACTCCATTTCCTAGGTTCCCTTGCAGCCAGGAATATGCATGTGATAGAATTGTGCCCCTTTTCCACTCCCTCTCCAAAAATAAGGAGAAGCCTACTGAGGGAGATTCTGAAAAACTTGCATCACAGACAAAAAGTGACAGATCCATCTGGCACTAACTAGTTTCCCCACTCCCACCCTCCACTCTCTCCTTCTCACCCAGAATGCAAATGTGACATCTAAAAGTTAAGGAGCCATATCATATCCATAAAGCAAAAGGCATAAGAGAAAGGCCCAAGAGAATCCCAGATATGTTGGTCCTAGAATCATTGGACATCTAAACTAATGCCGGCAACCAACCCACCACCAAACTTTCTATTGTGTGGTGGAGGGCCAGGAAGTAGGGGGGCAAATGTGCATTTCCTAAGCCAGTCAGGTTTTATTCTGTTTGCAGCTAAAAGCATTCAATGGATTAACCATCCTTACTTTAAGTCAAATGTAAATGTCAATGTCACGGACGAAGAAAAACAAAAGCACTCTAATTTATTGAGGTAGTAAGCTGATTAAATAGTTTCCTTGCATTATTTTTTATTTCTGTTAGTACCACTATGATGTCCAAACAATTACTTTTTTAAAGAAAAAGAAATAAAAATGCAACAAAAATTTAAAATATTGACTTATTCTACTGTATACTCCTTTCAAGACAGTATTTATCTCCTTCAACACTAATAAAATTTGAACATTAGGAAAGTTACCAAACACTGTATTCTTTTTATTATATTTTCATATCCAACTCACAGCTTCTTTTATGTAGCCACAACAAACAGTAGTACCAGACTTAGTCAATGCTGGCTAACCAAAACTATACTGGAACTACACAGACAGGCCAGGGAGAAATAAACTAAATACAGGTTGATGTAGAAAACAGCTATTTGTCCTTTCCTGCCATGTCTCTATTTTTGCCCAAGTGGTTCATATCAGGCAGAGTTTCTTTCTGGGAGCCTGTTTTATTATCTTCACTATGAGACAAGACCTGCCAAGGTAACATACACACTATAAAGCAGCGCCTCTGGCCAGCACCCTTCCCTAAAGGCAGAGGCTAGGCCCCAGTTATTTTTGTAGGCCAATGTCACACACATAGTTTTATATGCATTACAGTTCACTTATTCTGAATATAAAAAATGTTTTTCTTTCACTTCAGATATCTGAAATACTCTGTGGTAGGCAGTTAGACAGACATGAGCAGAACAAGGATGATGGGCCAGGTAGAGGAGGCCACCAGGATGAAAAGCCGCAGGTACCCAGCAAGGGGCAAAACTGGGAAAACGAAGACCTCACCCCCAGGGTGACCTTTCCTCCCCTAGCATATCGCTGGTCATACAGTTTGGACTAGCAGTCGCCAATCAGTAGTCCACGGGCCACTGGGGGTCCATGAGGTGCGAAAGGTTGGCGACCGCTGGTCTGGACCATCCCATGACCTTTTCATCCCTGAGAGGAGGAACAAGAGTTCAAAGAGTGTCCTCATGGGACTCCCATTTGGTCCCTTGCACAAACCACTCCCTTAAGCATTAACCCTGAGGGATAACATCTAGGCCTCAGCTGTGTTTCAGCTCCAGGCCCAGAAAAGTAGCAAAACCAGACAAGCGATGCCATGGCTGACCTCAGGCCCAGGTGCATTGACTAATGACCCAGTTACCTTGTGCTGACCAAGCAGTGGAGACCACAACTCTGAAAGGAAACACCTAGAAAGCTGATGAATATTCTGTTGGGATTCTCCCCTGAGACTTCCAGATACAAACCCTCAAGACTGGAGGACCCAGTGGGACAATCACTCTTGAGAGCATGAGCTTGCCTTTCTCCTTTTCCTCTTCTTCCCACCCCCAGGTGTGTTACCTTTACCTTCCTCTCTCCTAAGCTCCAAGGGCCCTTCTTTTGCTTCTGTAACTTGTTTCCTGCGGCCATTTCTTCTCCCACTCACTTCTTCTAACTCTGTGACTTTCTAAATAAATTTTCTCTTATAGTTTGAGTTTGGGATCTGAATTCTTTCTTAGCCAGAACTCAAGTACCGAGGTTGCTGAACCAAGATCCAGTCTGACTCCACCGGTCTAACACCTGGTACTGTTTAGCCACCAACAATTCCATTTGAATCATGCCTGAATTTAACCTTTCAACCCACCTCTACCTACCTCCCTTACCACTCTCTTTCTCCATTACAAGATTCCACCCAGTGTAAATAACTAGGCAGAAATTTTCTTTCTTTTAGGCTGAGTGACATTAAAAATGAAGGCTACAATAGCAAAGACTATTGTGTCTGGCTAAGGCAATGACAGCCACCAAGCCTTTGAACATCCTTATCATTGTTGCTCCTTATAACAGCCCTGCTAGAGAGCAGAATATCACTAAATCCATTCCAAAGTAAGAAAAGTGAAACTCTACATGTATAATTATTCACTGAATTCACAGAAGTAATTGGCAATGGTCTGAACTCTTGACTCCTTTCTCTCTCTTCTTTCTCTCTCTCTCTCTCTCTCTCCTTTCTCTCTCTCTCTCTCTCTCTCCCTCTCTCTCTCTCTCTCTCTCTCTCTCTCTCTCTCTCCTCTCCACGTCAAAAATTCTCAAAAGAGCTATCGCTATCCTTCTTCTCCCTGACCAACCCAGCCCACACTGTTCTACAATCCACTCTGTCATAGAAACTCCTTATCCAGGCCCACAGTCTGAGGTGCTAAAGTCAATGGCCAGTTCTCTGTCCTCTTCGCTGTTTTCTCAGCAGCATTTGAACCAGGTGTTGACTGACTGAAACACTCCTCTCTTGGCTTCCTAGTAGACACTCTCCTGTTTGTATCTCTTCCTCACTGGCTATCTCTTCTTTCTCCTTTGCTAGTTTCTCCCACTAGTACATGTTGAACTGGCCTAAGGTTCAGTTTTCAGAACTCTATCTACTCTCACTCAAAAGTGAGTTCATCCAGCCACATATATTTATATTCCTTTCGATGCCAATAATTTCCAAATGGGAATCTCTCTCCTGACCTTTGCATAAGCTTCAGACCCATATACCAAACTCAATAATTAATCTTTCCTCATGCCACTTCAAGTGTTTTATGGAAAATCCTCTTAAACAGTATGATGAGTGACTGGTTGAAATTTTTAAAAGTTGAAAATTCTCTGGGTGAAGCAGGGAATAAAAAAAAAAACACCCACATTCCTTAAATATTTTATTTTATTTAAAACACAAAGGTTCATTCATTAGTTAATCTTTTCATATGAGACTAAAGTCTTTTCTTTGAATGCGGGCCCACAAATAAATGTTCCATGTCATCTTTCTTGTATAATCTACAACACACTGAATTGTCCTATGATTTCAAGTTTCATTTTATCTAACATAGAACAAGCATATAAGGACACTAACATGCATTCTGAATGCAGAATGCCTCTAGATTTTTATGACTTTTTTCAACCTTTTACAGCTGGCTTGCTCATATTTAATTCTATAGCATTTTCTTTATAAACCAACTCTATTTTTTCAAGTTAGTTTTCAAACAAACAACTCTCTTAGTTTTAAAAAAAATAACTATTTTAAACTCAATATTCATTGGTGTATATGAGACAATGAGTTATGCAATTACAATGATAAAAATAATGAGCATAATCAGGCCCTAGATGACATATAATTCAATTGGAAGGAGTAAAGAAACATGGCACACTAAAAGATGGTCTATTAGCTTGGGTATTTAGGGTACTGCTGACATCAGGTAACATATTTTATGGTGAAAATGGAAAGCACTGGTATTCCAAGTCCATTAAGAGGATATGGGCTAAGAAAGTTCTTGATTTCCACTTCCCACTCTATCATTATGAAGCCATACCTTCCCCAGCCCTCCTCACGCTAGTAAATGACAACACTCAACTGCTAAAGCTAAAAGTTTTAATTTCTCTCTCTTCCTTACCAATATCTAAGGCATCAATAATTCCTGTCTTTCCAGGAACTCTCAAAATATACCTTAGATATATTCACCTCTTTCCATCTCCATCCCCTTTGCCCAGAGTACAAGTTGTCATCATCTCCCAGCTGATATCTACCTTGCCATGATCTACTGGATTTTAAAGGAGCTAGCACATATCTTCCTCTCCAGCTTCATCTCACCACTCGCCCCTGCCTACCCTGCTTTAGGCACACTGACCCTCTTCCCCATTCCTCTAACATGCCAAATCCCCACCAGGGCCACTGCACATGCAGTTCATTCTGCTTGGAACACTATTCCACTGACTCTGCATAAGCTCACTTCATATTTTTCAGATGTCACCTCAAATGTTACACACCCTCAGAGAGATCTCTATCAATCATTCTAGCTGAAGAACTTGTTCTTTGAGACTTACTTCCATCTCTGACATCTAAGCTACTCCGTATCACACTATAATGAGTAGCCATCGAGGAGTTAAAAGAAGAGATGCAATGTTATCTCATCCACGTGTGGAGAATGCTTTGAAAGGGGAGACAAGAATAGAAGTAGGCAAGTTATGATTGGCTGAGAAGAAGTATAGAGGAACCAGAATTTTCTACTAGCTTGATAGGTGCATGGGTTATATGGGTGTATACATTTCTAGAAATGATTAAATTGCTCATTGTATGCAAATTTTATCACACGTTTTTAAAAGAACAAAAGTCCTAAATTTTCTCACTCGGACAGCACAGGGGATGCAACAAAAACAAGAAATAGAACCACACTGTTATCCACTTTCACCAAGATCTACTTATTAAAACGTTCATTTTCCTCCTAAATTCCTACTTTTCTCTAGCAAAAAAAATAAAAAGATTTGAACCAAATTTTGTATTAATTGTCCAATGTGGAAATACACTGGGAAAACATCTGTCACTATGAAAGAGAATTTATTATGCATATGTGTGTGTGTGTGTGTGTGTGTGTGTGTGTGTGTGTGTAAATCACATAAAACTATGACAGAAAGCATGAACCAGTATTAATAAGATGCCAAAGCACATCAAATGACACCCATCACGAACTATGTGCTAATGAACCCCCCAGCCATAGACTGACCAAGAATGTTGTGGTTTTCAACTTCCAAACACCTAAGAAATGCCACACATGGACTCATGATGGTACACAAATGCATGAAATGCAAACAAAGAATGTGTAACAATGAGAAACAGAAACCTGCAATTAGAATGTATACAAAACCCTACATGAACCCAATATATACATTTCTTTGTAACATACTCTACCCCCCGAACAGCCATGTTAAGAGTCACTATCTAAAGCTGCAAGGCCCAAATCAGTAGCCATCAGCCACATATAGCTATTGAACACTTAAAATGCAGTAAGGGCAAATAAGATACTGAATTTTTAATTTTATTAAATTTTAATTAATTTTAATTTTAAAATATACTCAGTTATATTATGGGAAAGTTTTAAGTGTGTTTGGAATAACTTGTTATGTAAACTACTTTTTCAACAGTGTATTTCAATTATGAAATACAAATACAGACCAAATATTTACAATGAAAATTCAGTGTCATAATTAAGATGTGCTAGAAGAGTAAAATACACACCAGCTTGGAAGACTTAAAAAAAAAAGGTTAATAGCTCACTAATAATTTTTTCATTGGTTACATTTTTAAGTGATATTTTGGATTCACTGGTTTAAATAAATTATTAAAATTCATTCCACCTGCCTATTTTTACTTTTTTAATGTAACTATTGGAAAATTTAAAAGGATGTATGTGGCATGCATAATATTTTTACTGGATCATACTACTTTAAAGCTTATATATCTAAATGCAAATTAAATATATCATTATGATACATTAATAATTAATATTTCAAATATCTCCTGACCTTTTCATTTGATTGTCTTCTTTTCTTTAGTTGAATGAAATCTGTTTCCACCCTTTCTGCCAGCTCTAGTTTCCTCTTGTTTCTTTTAAATGCAGCTAAACTGAATCCTATAAAAGAAACATTAAAAATGACATTTGATAAATATTAGGGCAATGAGGCAGATGCCATATCCTGTAGAGCCTTCTCAGGACAAATCCTTAAGGATGTTGGATAAAAGGTTAAAAGAGTCTTTTCAATGCATGCTAAAGTGGTAGGAAAATAAGACAAATACCCTTAGGTTAAAGAAGAAAAAAGTCAAATCCAGAGACACAAGTCCTGAGGGTATATAGTAGTATATGCTACCCAGAGGTATCTGCCAATGCATACCACCACCCACTTTGGTTTTGAAGGTCTCTGTGCATAAAGGACAAGAGATGAAACCTGGGGACAATGCAGCTCAAGGAAACATATTGGAGATTATCCACACAAAAAAGAAACAAATCCCAAAAGGTGCTATGCCCAGTAAAAGGTAAAATCAGAAAAGGCCACCATATGCAAAGAAACAGGAAACTTGCAAGTCTCAGCCTTAGATGTATATGTAAGGGAGGAAAAGTCTCTCTAGATAATTCATGACCAAGGGCTTTCAGATAGGTTTAGAGAAGAATTCATTTTAGTGACCTAAAATTTAAAAAAAAAAACACCTCAAAAATTATCTCAATGTGCTAGTGCCTCAACAACCCCTAAAATTCAAATGCAAATACTCCCTGGAAAAAAAAACCTTAACTTACCACACTTCAGAGAATTCCTACGTTTCAATTAACATGAGCCCATAATTTAAAATAATTCACAAAACACATGAGAAATAAACCATCAAGAATAAAACTTTGCCAAATATCAGCAAGCATAATTCAATTTAAACCTACAAAGACCTCAGATACTGAAATAATCAAATACAGACTATAAAACATGTTTATGCTCATGGAAAGAAAGGGATGATACTGAGAATATAACTAAGGAACAAAAGATGATAAAGTGATCAGGAAGACTTAAGAAGAACCAAATAGAGCTTCCAAAAGCAAAAAAAAAATAATGATAATTAAAAATGTAAAATAGATATAAACAGCCAATTAGATTCAACTGATAAATGGGAAATTACAAAGTAGACTATAACAATGAAGATATTACCAACATTTTCTGATAATGGCATCAAGGAGAGATGTAAATCAAGCCCAGAGCCCATTAAAAGTGGGAGTTCTCTCACTACTAAAAGTGGAGGAACTTCCAAGTGTGGGAAACTGGGGATTGGAAGGGCTAACACACTGCTAGGGTTGTCCAGAACTATGCAACTCTGCACTTACTCTCTATCCCAATACCAAGTACATTCAAGCAAGACTGTCTTAAATTATGGCATGGGGGGGGGGGGGGGGAGTAGAAAGAGGAGAGAGAAAAGGGGGATGGAGAATATTGGAAAGAAATTTTGGGTTGACTGGGTCCTTTGTATAGATTTGGAAACATGTGACTTGGGTAGGTCAGGGAATAATAAACTTTTAACTAAGTTTAAGTAGATTCTGATTAATAGTGTGTGAAATAGAAAATATATGGTCTTTGTCCTGATTCCTGGCACAGAGCTCTTAAAACCTTCATAATTTCCTAGGTGATAAGAGCACTATGATCACCTTTTATCCTAACATTGGGTCTTTGACCCCAGTTCCTGAAAGTTCCTAACTCTCTTGGAATTTCCAGGAGGATATGTCTTTTGGTCTGATGAGGCAACTCTTGGTGGGCTTCTGAATAGCTTCAGGATGGGGATGGGTCACCAGAAAGACAAAGCCATGATTAAAAGCTTGGAACTTTCATCCAGCCTTATCCCATCCTCGGGGAAGGAGATAGGGACTGGCTATTGAGTTAATGAACAATCATGCCTACACGATGAAACCTCCATAAAAATCCCTCAAGGACAAAGCCTGGAGAGCTTCTAGGTGACTGAATACATCTATGTGTTGGGAAGGTGTACACGCCAACTCCACAAGGACAGAAGGTCCTGCACTCAGGACCCTTCCAGACCTTGTCGTATGTATCTATCTCTAATTCTGGCAGTTCATTCATATCCTCCAATATGCTTTGTAATAAACTGGTAATCTAGTAAGTAAACTATTTTCCAGAGTTTTCTGAGCCACTCTAGCAAATTAATCAAACCCCAAAAAGGGGGCCATGGGAACTTCTAACATATAGCCAGTCAGTTGGAAGCACAGGTGACAACCCGGGCTTGCGATTGGCATCTAAAGGGGAAGTGCAATCTTATGGGACTGAGCCCTTAACCTGTGGGGTTTGTACTAACTCCAGTTAATGTCAGAATTAAATTGAATTGCAGGAAACCCGGATGGTACAGAGAATTGGTTGGTGTAGAAAACCCCCACATGTTATGTCAGAAGTGATATAGGGAGTTGTGAGTGTGACAGTAGCAAGTAAAAGAGGAAAAAATAGTGTTTTTTCCATTCACAGTGCACACACACTTGGCAAAAGTAAAAGCAAAAAATAACATCTAGAAAAAAGACACCTTCATCCTAGGCCAGTGATGGCGAACCTTTTGAGCTCGGCGTGTCAGCATTTTGAAAAACTCTAACTTAACTCTGGTCCCGTGTCACATATAGAAATTTTTTGATATTTGCAACCATAGTAAAACAAAGACTTATATTTTTGATATTTATTTTATATATAGCCATTTAACAAAGAAAAATCAACCAAAAAAATGAGTTCGCATGTCATAGGTTCGCCATCACCGTCCTAGGCCATGGGTGAGTCTACACAAATAATTATTTAAGGGCAATAATAACCATATAGTCAAAGATAATCAGCAGCCATGGAAATGAGGCACCATGAATAATAAGAAGAAAAAATGCCAATGTGTACCACATATAATGGAATTATCAGGCACAATATAAAACAAGTGTCCTTATAATGATCAAAGAGTAAACAAAATACATGAATACATCTATATTTCATAATATAAAGTAAATTAAATTACAGATTCTTAAAAAATAGAAGTTAAAAAATAGAACTTCTAGAAATAAAAAAGCAGATAACCAAATTTAAAACCTCAATGTATGTGCTTGGTAGTTGACAGGATATAAAAAAAGAAATTGGTGAATTAAAAGCCTGAGGAGAAAAAAGTTATCCAGAATGTGCCTAAAAAGATATAATGATGAAAAACACAGAAGATTAAGAAACAGGGTAGATAATGTAAAAAGGTCTATTATACATTTAACTAGAGGTCTGGTGCACAAATTCATGCATGGATGGGGCTCCTGTCTCGCCCATTCCCGATCAGGCCGACTGGGGCTGGCCGGCCGAGGGGAGGGACTGCGGGAGGTTGGCTGTGGGAGCCCACTGACCACAAGGGGGCACCTCCTGCATTGAGTGTCTGCCCCCTGGTGGTCAGTGAGTATCATAGCGACTGGTTGACCGAATAGTCACTTAGGCTTTTATACATACAGATCAGAATTTCAGAGGTGAAGATAAAATAATGGAAAATGGCTACAGGGTTCTCTAGAGTAGAGTGAGGAAAACAACAGCAAAAATGCTGACAGAGTTTTGGTAAATGCTCACCGTAGGAGAGACAAAGTTTAAAGTTTGAGACTTTCCATGGAAACCCCAGAAAGGCCTATACATATATCTTAGGAATAAATAAATAAATACCCATGGACACAGACAATAATGTGGTGAAGGCCTAGGGGATGGGTTGTGGGGAGTCGGGGGGGGAGATGGTAGAGGGGGCCAATGGGGAAAATAAGGGGGATATATGTAATACTTTCAACAATAAAGATAAATTTTTAAAATAAGGGTAAAATAAATAAAAGCTTTGAAAGAAAAAAGAAAACAAGTCTAGGATTAAGAACAAAACTAAAATAGACTCAGTTTAACAAAGCCTAAAACCAGGCTGTGACAACATCAAGGTTATCTGCAAATAATTTAATTACATGCTAGGATAAAACTCAACATCATTCAAAGGAAGATAACAAATCCGTAGTCTCTAAAATGTATCATCCACAATGCTTGAGTTGCAATATGAACAATTATAAGATTTGCAACTAAACAGGAAGATGTGATCCAGAGTCAAGAGGGGGGAAAAAAAAACCTATCAATGGAAATTGACCTACAGGAGATTTGACTTTGGGTGGTGGACACAAGGTACAATGTACAGATCTTATAACATAGAAACCCACACCTGAAACCTATATGTTCATGTTGACCAATGTCACCCCAACAAATTTAATTTAAAAAAAAATAAATTGACCCAGATGACCTAGATTTTAGAATTAGTAGTCAAGGATTTTAAAATAACAATAACAAATATGTTAACAATGAGTATAATGAGTGAAGACATGGGAAATTCAAAAGATAGATAGAAATTATTTTTTAAAAGTGGAACTTTATGAAAAAAAGAAACCAAGATGGCGGCATAGGTAAACACCGGAGATTGCTGCCGCAAACAACCACTTCAAAAATACAACTAAAAGACGGAACGGACATCACCCAGAACCACAGGAAGGCTGGCTGAGGAGAGACTCTTCAACTAGAAGGAAAAATAACAGCACACCGAGGCTCAGAGGAGGCGCAGTGTGGAAAAAACTCAGGTGCGGAGGTGCGCGCGCAAAGCGGGCTGGTGGCTGAGAGCGCGGTTGTCGTTTTCGGTCAGGGGGGAGTCTCAGACTCTGAGCTCCAGATACGGGCGAATCGCTGGGGACTCGGACCCAAACGGGAGAAGCGGGAGTGTCTGGCATCAGTTGGAAGGCAGCTTTCCCTCCGAGGTTTGCAGCGGTTCCGGGGGTTCTGAGAAGCAGAGCCTCTGGGAACAGGACTGAGGGCACCATAACGGCTCCCTCCGCCCGCCCTGTTGAGCCCGCCCCGCCCAAGCCCTGCGCAGAGCCATTTGCCAGATCGCCGCAGGCAAAGGCTAGATTAGCACCTCCCCAGAGGACAGAAGTTTTCCGCGGCAGACACAGCTGATTCACACAGCCAGTCGGCCTGGTGGTCAAATCCCTCTAGTATTAACTACAACAATCAAGGCTCAACTAGAACAAGACTGCGCACAAAGACCACTAGGGGGTGCACCAAGAAAGCATAAAAAATGCGGAGACAAAAAAACATGACAGAAATGGAGGATATAGAGCTAAAAATCGCAATTTTGAGGGCTTGCAAAAATGTGCTAGAAGCTGTCAATAAACTTGAGGAGAGAGTCACGAAAACTAATGAGACCCTCGATGCTATGATAAAGAACCAACTAGAAATTAAGCATACACGGACTGAAATAAAGAATATTATACAGACACCCAATAGCAGACCAGAGGAGCGCAAGAATCAAGTCAAAGATTTGAAATGCGAAGAAGCAAAAAACACCCAACCGGAAAAGCAAAATGAAAAAAGAATCCGAAAATACGAAGATAGTGTAAGGAGCCTCTGGGACAGCTTCAAGCGTACCAACATCAGAATAATAGGGGTGCCAGAAGATGAGAGACAGCAAGATATTGAAAACCTATTTGAAGAAATAATGGCAGAAAACTTCCCCCACCTGGTGAAAGAAATGGACTTACAGGTCCAAGAAGCGCAGAGAACCCCAAACAAAAGGAATCCAAAGAGGACCACACCAAGACACATCATAATTAAAATGCCAAGAGCAAAAGACAAAGAGAGAATCTTAAAAGCAGCAAGAGAAAGAGACTCAATTACCTACAAGGGAATACCCATACGACTGTCAGCTGATTTCTCAACAGAAACTTTGCAGGCCAGAAGGGAATGGCAAGAAATATTCAAAGTGATGAATACCAAGAACCTACAACCAAGATTACTTTATCCAGCAAAGCTATCATTCAGAATTGAAGGTCAGATAAAGAGCTTCACAGATAAGGAAAAGCTAAAGGAGTTCATCACCACTAAACCAGTATTATACGAAATGCTGAAAGGTATCCTTTAAGAAGAGGAAGAAGAAAAAGGTAAAGATACAAATTGTGAACAACAAACATGCATCTATCAACAAGTGAATCTAAGAACCAAGTGAATAAATAATCTGATGAGGAGGGGAGTTATGGGGGGAAAAAAAGAGGAACAAATGTAATCTGAACAATAAAGATTTAATTTAAAAAAGAAGTGGAAAAGCTATAAATATTTTATATTTTTAAAATCATTACATAAGATTAATATTAGACACTGATGAAGAAAAGATTAGTGAACTTTAAGACAATTCAACAGAATTCATACAAATCAAAGTGTAATGGTTAATTTCCTATCAACTTGAGTGGGCAGCAGGTACCCAGATATTTGGTCAAATATTATTGTAGATATGTCTGTAAAGGTGTGTTTGATGAGGGTGAGATTAACATTTAAATTGGTAGCCTGAATAAAGCAGACTGCCCTACCTCAGTGGTCGGCAAACTCATTAGTCAACAGAGCCAAACATCAACAGAACGATTGAAATTTCTTTTGAGAGCCAAATTTTTTAAACTTAAACTATATAGGTAGGTACACTGTTATTAACTTAATTAGGGTACTCCTAAGGCTTAGGAAGAGCCACAAGGGGCCAAAGAGCTGCATGTAGCTCGCGAGCCGCAGTTTTCCAACCACGGCCCTACCTAATGTAGGTGGAAAAGGAAGTCAACCAACACTGAAATGGAAAATTCTGTTTTTTTCAAAACAGCCGCCTTTTCGCACAAGCCCACTTTGTCCCCAGCATATAAAAGCAAGCCAGGCAGAGCCAGTCCTCCCCCAACCCCCACGAGCCAGTTCAGAAGACCTTCCTTTCCTCTGTGCTATCTCCCTTGTGCTTGGGCATAAGCTTAATAAAATCTGATTGGGAATTTCTCTGGGATTTCCTCTCGATTTCTATCTTGGGGAACCCAAGAACCCCAATGCCAGTAACAGTATGATTCCACTTATGGGAGGCCCCTAAAATAGACAAATTCAGAGAGGAAAAAATAGACTAGAGGTCACTAGGGGCTCACAAAAAAAGGAAAATGAGTAATTGTTTGACAGGTACAAAATTTCTGTTTGGGATGAAATTGTTGTGGAAATCCATGATGGTTATGCAACACTGTGAATGTGCTCAGTACCAATGAATTAAAACTGTTAAAACTAGTAAATTTTAAGTTATGTATATTTTCCCACAATAAAAAAATAATAATAAAAGTACAAAAGAAAACTCCTGCCAACCTAGAAGACTACATTCAACAAAAAATATATTTTAAATTAAAGGCAAAAATAAAGATTTTTCAGATAATGAAAACTGTGGGTAGAACCTAGGGCATTCAGATCCAAAAGGGTCTGGTTCAGGTTCCTCTGTAGGACCTTGGCAGCTTCCATGGTGTCCTGCCCCACACATTTAGGGAGGTTTCTGTACATCATGGAAGAGGACGCAGCCACCACACTTGTTTTGCATCAAGAGACAATAGGCGCCCTCCCAATTCTCCTCCACCAAACCAACTGGCAGAAAAGTGGCCCAGGCTCTTCAGAGCCACATCCTCATGGTCAAAACAGAAGCCCAGAGAGAGGTAGGTGTAGAAGGCCTGCAGATGCATGTAGACCAGGCAGTTGATGGTGGCCTCCACCTCAGTGGAATAATTCTGACGAATTTGGGAGCACATGGCTGCTCAGCAATAAGGAGCTAAGCTCAAAAATCGTGTTGGCTGATTTTGGAGGCCAAGGATGGCTGACATGATTCTGAAAGCAATGGAAGAGCATAATTTCTACTCCTAAATGCACCATAGGTCAATACTATTCTTTTTTCCAAAAATAGATGAATATATCACTTAACTTTCAAATACCTTATTTATTCAGAGAACATTTCTTGTTAGTTGCTTATGTAAGTCACAAGAAATCTATTAGCAATATGTGTGTGTGTATACATATATATATTCCTTGTTATAAGCACAAAATACTAATGTATAGTCAAAATATTTTGTCATCTGCAAACTATCTAGTAATAACTGTTTTATAACACCTTTTTATATAAATGTTCTGAATTAATAAGAAGTACAAAATAATTAAAACTGGCTGAGCACATGAGCAAGTTCATCTCCACTCTACTAAAACCTTACCAAAAAGAAATTTAAAGAGACAAAAGACTGACACACACTGGGATGATAATAATGAGGAGGGTAATACCAACCTAATGCTAGAATGCAGAAAGCAAATGAATGAATACACAGTAACTGAGTAGAGGAAGACAAACCCCGATGACTAGTAGCCAAGACATTACCAATCAAACTAATTTCTTCCAAAGTAAATAATTTCTGACCAAAAACCATCAGAAGAGCTCCAAACAGAGAGCACCTGTTATCTCTGAAAGCCAGGTTGAAACTGAAAACAGGGAAACTGGCAGAAGCTATCAATAAGGAACAGGTAAATGCCTAATCCCCTCCTCCTGCTTGCAGGAAACATGAGGTTAACGCTGGAAAGGCTGGACCAGAGGGCCCCAAATAAGTGGACATCAAGTACATCCTGGGGGCAGGTATGAGGGTTCTGCTTAAAACTGGGATTTATATAAAAAGTCTGGAAAAAAATAAAAAGAGGTAAGACCTTTAGCCCCTTCCCTTGATCTAAACCAGAATACTGGCTATTGCCCTGCCAGAGCTGGGAAGATTTCTCTCTAACTAGTACAAAAGAAAAACATATAGACATTTGGTTTTGTTGGGGGAACAACTGGGAATTCCCTCAACAAAAAAAGCATGATCACACCATCCCCCATGAGGTCACCCAGACCTGTCCTCACAAACAAAGCTTCCAAATGGCTTTTAAGTGCCACACTCATGAGTATGAAAACAGCAGAGTGTCACTGTATGGTTGACGAAATTGGCTAACATGTATTGGGGTCTGAAACAAAAAATAAGACAGCAAAAAGAGAAACAGCAGGTAAGAACAAAATTTAAAGAATTATATCCTAAGAGATAAGCCAAAATACATATTAAGTTCGTGAACCGAGAACAGGACATTACTTTTAAAAGTATTCATCACAGAAGAATCTCTAGAAATTAAAACTATGAAAACCAGTCCTAACCAGTGTTGCTAAATGGTTAGAGCATTACCCCCCACACCCAAATGCTCATGGGTTCAACTCCCAGTCAAGGGCACATACCTGAATTGCAGGTTCGATCCCTGGCCTTGTCAAGGCGCATGAGGAAGGCAACCAATCAATGTGTCTCATATCTATGTTTCTCTCCCTCCCTTTCTCCCTCTCCCCCTCTCTCCCTCCTTCCCTCCTTTCCACTCTTCCTAAAAGTCAATGGAAAAAATATCCTCAGGTGAGGATTAACAACAACAAAAACTATGGAAACCAAAATTATAAATTCATCACAATTTAAAAACTTAGGAGATAAAATTAAAGAAACTTCCAAGACAGGACAAAAAAGAAATTTAAAAAAAAATTAATCAATTTTTGAAAAAGAAACAAGGGATTGGAGCAAAATCCACCATTTAATTTATAGAAATTAGAAAAAGAAAATGGAACGATAGGGGAAGAGATTAGTATACTATTTTTTTAATTTCTCCAAAACTGAAGCATACGAATCTCCACACTGAAAGTACAAAATGAGTACCCAGAATGCTGAATAAAAAATACCCATCCCAAGATGCTTCACTGTGTTAATAAGAATGTGGGAATTAAGAGCTTACTTCCAAAGAGAAAGAATACACCACAAAAAACTGGGAATCAAAATGCCAAAGGACTGAACAGCAAGACTGAAAATTTTAAAATAAAAATAATTTCTTCAAAAGCCTAAGAGAAAATTATTTCTAGTCTTGCACATACTAAATGCAGAAGCAAAATAATTTTAAAACTAGATAGATAGATAGATAGATAGATAGATAGATAAATTGATTGATTCAGGAAACAGATAATGTGATTTTGGAGAGAGGAAAAGGAAACCCCAAATGATGGTGAGGTGAAGACCAGCAATGACAAATACACAGCAGGCCCAGTAAGCATCCACTCTAGACTTTAAGGTGCCAGGTGAGGTGTCTCCAAGAAAAACAAAATAACCCTGGCCGGTGTGGCTCAGTTAGTTGGAGCATTGCACCCTTCTATATAAACCTTAGTATCTCTAATGACAAGTTCCTAGAATCAGAATATGTTTAAGGCTCTTGATCTATACTATTTAGCTATCCTCCAAAATTTCTGCCAATTCACATTTGTAGCTATAATATATGATGTTCAGTTCACCACACATCTACCAGTAATAATGTAATATTTTTTAACTCTCACAAATTAAGAGAACAAATTTAACATGTACTAATTTTGATATAAATTTCCCTATTAGTTAAATTACCTACTTATGACTTTTGAGCATTTTTCTACTGGGGTATTACATGTTTTTGTGTGGTTCTTAATTTAGGTAAACCTTTTTTAAAAAAAATATATTTTATTGATTTTTTACAGAGAGGAAGGGAGAGGGATAGAGTTAGAAACATCAATGAGAGAGAAACATCGATCAGCTGCCTTCTGCACACCCCCTACTGGGGATATGCCCACAACCAAGGTACATGCCCTTGACTGGAATCAAACCTGGGACCCTTCAGTCCACAGGCCGACGCTCTAGCCACTGAGCCAAACCGGTTAGGGCAAGGTAAACCTTTTCATAGATTAAGAATATGTATCCTTTTGTCATATTTATGGTAAGTGTTTTTTTCAGTCTTAACTCCCACAGTCACTTTTGTTTTTCCTTCTCTTACACTTGGTACGTAGAAAGGCCTTCCTCAACTCAGGGACAGCTAAATGATGATCTGTTTTCTTCTCACTCTCTGAGGGGGTGGTATTATGGTTTTACTGTTAGTAATTATTTTAAGTAACCTAAAAGAAATCCTTTTAGCAATACTTCTATAAAGACATGAGAAAGCAATGCAGGGCCCAGGCCAGTGTGGCTCAGTTGGTTGGGCATTGTCCCATGCACCAAAAGTTTGTTGGTTCGATTCCGGTCAGGGTACATGCCCAGGTCACAGGCTAGATCCTGGATAGGGGGCGTGCAGGAGGCAGCCGATCGATGTTCTGCTCTCACATCAATGTTTCTCTTTCTCTCTCCTTCTCCCTTCCTCTCTCTCTAAAAATAAATAAAAGGTTTTTGTTTGTTTTTAAAAAGATGCAACGCAGGGACCTCAGGAATATAAACATAGCTTAAAAGCAAATAATTTTCTATGTGTCTTTTAACTAAAATTTTTCAACATACAAGCTTTCTTCCTTAAATATCAGTACTATCTGGGTCAAAAGCAATAAACACTCTCAGGTATATATGCTAATATAGCTTAATTTTGAAAAGTTTTTACTCACTTGTGGTCATGATGTTAGGAGGGCAAGAAGGTATTCCATGATCTACTGCCCATCTGTAGGCTCCTTCTCCAACTAAAAAGCTAACAACAGAAAAATTATTCTTTTAAAAATTCCCAGTGTCATCTTCTCTACATATTCAATTAAGTAATATAGTAAGGCAACTGAAAAGTTTTGCATATAGATATAATTCTAGACTTCTTTAAAATAAAAATATGGCTATATGCCCAAAAAAAGTCTTTAAAATTTTTCCCAATTTAGAGAAATTTTACAATTAGAAATGTTATCATTTCATTTGTAGTAACTAGTAAGTAAAACCCAAAATAAGTAGTTGATTTCCCAATGGAAAATATTAAGATTTACCAGTATCTTGGATCAACATGGTTCTCAGTTGACATCACAAGATCTATTTAATCTGATTAAGAGTCAAAGTTTACGTGAATGTCTTCAGATATGGTATTCTTACCTAATACTACACCTGGCATAACTCAAAATGAGTGGATACATCTAGAAATGCCCTAAAACAATGAGATGTGCTTACATTCCTTGATGCAACAAAAATATATACCTGACCCTCAGGATCATTTTTACTGTGGGAAATAAAGTACTATGATGTCCCAAAAGTAATTTTTAAGCCTCAAACTGCACATTTGAACATAAGAAAGTAAATAAAGGAATACTGTTAGCCAGCTCTAAAAGACTTATTTTCAAAGGTTTCAAATAGCATGCAGGATAATTAACCACCCCATTTTCTAACACATAATAGCAAGCAGTTACCATTATAATCAGTCACTTCATCTCCTTCCATAGCCAACTCCTTAAAGATCTCAGCCAGCTAGTAATGGATTCCTTGAACAAGTGCCTACTCATTAGTTTGCTGTTCCTTATTTTTTGTTTCTATTCTTCTAATCATTCCAACACTAAAAACTCAAAGCAATACATATTGAAGTCTTTAGATTTGATTGTTAGTAAGAAGATCGGTGACAGACTGGCAAAACAAAATCTAAGTAGACACTCAGAAACATACCCAAATGGTTCCAATGAAAAACTAAACGGTTAAGCCCAATAATTGTTTTCCAATGTACGTAAAGGTGGGGATGGAGGGGGCACTGAAAAAAGAGAAGAGGAAGGGCCAACTGGAATAAACAACTTTACCTCTTCAAACTCCCACTTTAAAAAAAAAATTCTAAAGGATTCTGAAAATATAAAACAGTTTCTCTAATTCTCGTATCAGATGAAAAACACTGCAAAGAAACTGCAAAGAAAAGCTGCCACATAGAGTTCAAATGGAAGAATAACTGAAATAGGAACTTGGATGTGAGTTGAGCTGTCTTGACAGCATTTTTAGTACTTCCTTCTTCTAGAAACAGAATTTGGATATAAGAAATGACTTATCTTCACGCAAAGATGTAAAAGAGATGCTGAAGTAATAAACTAAATGATCAGGACAGATATTTGGAGCTGAATCTAGTATTCTCAGTAGGCCCATTGATCATTTTGGGTTCAATCCCAGTATCTGGAATCAATGGCATTTTACAAAATATTCTTAGTTTTATCTTTCATTTCTTAGTCATTCATAGACTTGATTCTAAATAAAATCCATCTGCCATTGTCTGCTATGCAAGTTTGTAAGTAAATTTGGGTATTTTACAATATTCACAGGAAGGTGAATATTTGGATGCCATCTTATTAATAAGAATACTGAATATCAGACCTTAAATTACTATAAAAATTACTTGTCTAATAGCTCATCATCACACAAAATGGAATAACTGCTTCTGAAATCACTAAAAGATCCTGTAAAGCTACATTAGCTTTTGCCAAAAAGAAACTATACATGTCAAAAAAACAAAGACTTTCCAGAACATTAAATGCAGTACCAATTCAAATTTATCTGTCTTCTGACTATCCAAAGAGAAAGCTTTTAGAAAAGTTTCACCTCAATCAAGTTTAAAAAAAAAAAACCTACTGAACACTACCTTTACAATTCACCCAAAATCTGACCACTTCTCACCACCTCCACTACTAACACCTTGCTCTAAGCAACCATCACCTGCTACCTGGATTGTTGCAAAGGCCTCACTATTTTCATACTTGCCTTGCTCTGCTCCCACCCCAGTATATTCTCACCAGCCACTGACATCCTTGTAAAGCACGTCAGATAATGACATTCCTCTTCTCAAAAACTGCAAAACCTTTCATGAGCACTCGAGTGTAAAAACTGGAGTTTTCACAAGAATCTACAAATTCTCCCAAGTGATCTGATCCTTGATGCCCCTCACCTTATCTCTTATTCCTGTTGCCCCCTTGCTAATTTTACTCCAGCCTCTTGTAAAACTCAAACATGCCATGGGGGCTTCTGCCTCAGGGCCTTCATCCTAACTACTCTCTATCAGGCTCTCCCAAAGGCCGATTTCCCTCATCTGCTCCACTGTCTGTGCTTGACAAAACCTACTTAAAACTGCACCCCAACACACTGCACTCCCCTATCCAATACTCCCAATCCCTCATTGTTTTTACATTTTTTCTTTTTTCCACCTTATACCATACCATATACTTTATAATTTACATATTATATAGTCTATTCCTGTCTTCCCTAAATAAACTATAAGCTTCATAAGAATGGGAATCTTTGTGTTTTCTTTGATAATCCCAAGCATTTAAAATAGTACCTAAAGCACAGTAAGCACTAAATAAACATTGACGAGATATTAAAAATAAATTATGGTGTCAAAATTCCCTGAAGGACAACATTTTTCTTCTGTTATATCCATCTTAACTTACATTAAGACAAGTCTAAAGTGAATTAAAACAAAAAGCAATAGCACTCTAGGGAGGCCAGCCCTGAGGTGGAATGATTAACACCTTCAGGAAGCTGAGCTGTAGGTGCTACTGCAAGCCTAACACAGCCAAAGGTCCCAAGAAGGGCTACCTGGGCAAACAGTGATGAGACTTACAATCTTATGGATGAGAACCACCCATTTGCAAAGAACCAAGAATCTAAAATTGTGTAACTTAGTGATTCAGAAAACTCTTAAGAATGCTCCTAGACCCCAATAATCAAATTCTTTATTAGATGAAAAAGATATAGGAGAAAATGATAGCTGCTGCTTTGGATTTAAAAACTGATTTCTATTTATTATTTTATCTATCACTTCTTTGTTCATCACAAATATACAAAATTGATGGCAGACAAATTAGTAGCTATTAAGTAAAGCTTATAGACACAAAGTACAAATAAAGAAGAACCTGCTATATTTGGAAATAACACAACAAATTAAAAAATAAGAATTTAACCTTTTTAAAAATGTATTACAGAAATTTTCAAACATACATTTTAGAGAATAGTGTTATGAACTAAATGGATCATCAACCTATTTCATCAATTATTAATACCAGTACACTAGTGGCCTGGTGCACAAATCCATGCACACTGAAAGGAAATTAATTAGAAGAAACATTTTAATATCACTATTTGCCCTTTCTCTATAATAGAAGTGTCAACTAAATTCACGATCGACAAAGACAGATTGAAACACACGTGTGCAATTGGCGCCAGTGAGAGCTTTATAGGTATCGTGCATGCTCGAGTCAACTTAGCCTTTTATATATATAGAATAAGCTTGCTTAATTAGACCTGCTTTCTGATTTAGCTAAACTTTTTCCAGCCCAGTATAGCACCCCAAATGCTCTTTCAGGTAATTGTCAGCAACACCGCAGTAAATATCAACACAAAGCAGATTATTATTGTAGATCACGCAGGGAGAACAGGGGGTAAAATATTTAATTGCAGCAGTGTTTGACTATATTCTGTGTGGTGAGAAAACCTGAAGTCATTTTCAAGGTCCACCAATTCTTACTTCTTTTCAGTTGGGTCAAGTTTCTAAGCTTTCTAAATCTCCATTTTCCAGCTAATGAAAAGAAAAGAGGATTCCACCGAGTCTCCTATCTACTTACTCCAGGACTTATGTGAGGATCAAATGAGATGAGGCACAGGAAAAACACTTCACAGACATTTGGTTAAAGTGTAAAATGTTTCCACCTGGCTATAAAGCAAGTTGTGTTCCTGGGCTGAAGAAACGCCAAGGAGCCTAGTCGCTAGGGAGAGGAAGCCGGGAGTTGCTACGTTACGTCATTGCCCAGTGCCCATAGCCACCGTTCCTGGGCTGGGCTGAGCAGTAGGCTGTATTTTGCGCCATGGGGTCTCAGCAATGTCAGCTGCAATTTGGTGAGGTATCTCTCCAGGATGGTGGCGGGGCCTGTGTCCCACTTGGGGGAAGCCGAGTGTTGCTTTGTGGGTGCCACGTCCACAGTGCCGTTTATTGTTAAATGGCCTGTCACTAGGGAGAGGAAGCCAGGCATTGCTACGTGACCTCACTACCCAGCGCCCACAGCTACCGTTTCCAGGCTGGACTGGGCTGTGGGCCGCATTTTGCGCAATGGGGTCTCGGCAGCGTCTGCTGCAATTTGGTGGGCTGTCACTCCAGGGTGGTGGCAGTGCCTGTGTCCCACATGGGGGAAGCCAAGTGTTCCTTTGTGGGCGCCAGGTCCACGGTGCTGTTTCTCTGTAAATGGTCAGTGCGTGTCATGGCAGCTCCTGCGTTGAGCGTCTGCCTCCTGGTGGTCAGTGTGCGTCATAGCAACTGGTCAGAAGGTCGGACACTTAGCATATTAGCCTTTTATATATATAGATTGCTAATCTCATTCATTTATACCCCCACCCAAATTATTTTGAAGCAAATCCCAAATATAAATTTCAAATATAAATATTTTGCATACATCTCAAAAAATGATTTTTAACTGATAACCACACATAAACAAATGACACCAAAAAAACAACTAACAATAAATCCTTAGACTCAAAATATAGTCAATAGAGGTTCACATATCCCTAATTGTCATATAAAATTTTGCTATTGTTTTTATTTTGTTTGTTAAACTATTTGGTTTGAATGGAAGTCCAACTAAATCTATATCGTTTGATAGGTCTCATATTTCTTTTAATCTTTAGGTTTCAAATTTTCTTTTAAAGTTCATACAACAAAATGAGTATATTCAAAAATTTAATAAATTTATAAACAACAATAGATTAAATAGTATTTTTAAGAAACAATACACTAGGATACTCAGGGAATTGAGCTTTTGTAAACTACTGCAGGTATACAGTGAACTTTTGTGAAAGATTTCTGCTTCTGAACAATAGGGAGTAACAAGGAAGAAATTTAGACTCTTGCATGAACCAATAAAAAAACAGTCAGACAAAATATAGAAAACAACAGTTTTTAGACGTTAGTAGAAAATGTAGGACAGTGATCCTTGAGGCAAAGGAAACAAACAAGGTAAACCCTTTGACTGTCCCAGCTTACTGCCTGGAGTTTCTAGGCCTCAGCACAAGAAGGTTAATTCAGGAAAAGCCTGGCAGTCTCTCTGAATTGGACATCCAAAGAAGCCAACCAAGGTAGCCTGAGTTAAGAGGGCAAAGTACCAGAGAGGAGGCAGAGTCCTCTTCTAGTCTTCAACTGAGTAGAGATCAGTGTGTGTAAAAGGAAATTAACCAGAGCATGGGAAAGAATAATGTGAAAGTTGTAGAGGAAACAATCCCCAAGTTCACACAAAGCCAGAGATAGCTCCTGTTCCCACCAGTCAAAGTAAAAGAAAGCATCGTTCTAGGTGCATCTGCTATAGTACTTAGAACGGTTTGGCCTGGATAGCAAAGCAAAATCAACTCAAGGCTAAATGCTTCCCTAGTTGCATGTAACAAAGTATAAAGCAAGACCTGAAAAGATGAAACTGCCTCTCAAGAAGTTAACCATATCCAGAATAAAGCTGAAGAATATTTATTAAAATAAAAGAATATCCAGCACCAAATAAAACAATGTCTGGAATCTAATAAAAATTACCAAGCATGCAAAGAAGCATGAAAATGTAATCTATAATGAAGAGAGAAATCATTCAATTGAAAACAACTCCAAAAGAGTAAACATGATAGAATTAGTATACAAAGATATTAAGACAGTATAACTCTATTCATATGTTCAATTAAAACAGTTCAAAAAGCTATAGGAAAGATTAAACATATTAAATAGATACATGGAAGATAGTTTTTAAAAATGCAAATCAAACTTCCGAAAGATAAAAAACTATAATGTCAGAAATGAAAACTAAATTAGATGAAGAATAACAGGTGATTAGATATTTAGAAAAATAATTACTAAACTTGAAAACAGCAATGAAAACTATTCAAAATAAAACAGAAAAAATGGAAAAAGTAAACAAATTATCAGTGATCTATAGGACTATTACAACAAGTCAAATAGAGCCTGGCCAGTGCGCCTCAGTGGTTGAGCATCAACCTATGAACCAAGAGGTCACTGGTTCGATTCCTGGCCAGGGCACATGCCCAGGTTGTGGGCTCGATCTCCAGTAGGGGACATGCAGGAGGTAGCTGACCAATGTTTCTCTCTCCTCGATGTTTCTATCTATCCCTCTCCTTTCCTCTCTAACTAACATTAGTAAAAACATTTAAAAAAAAAAAAGAAGTCAAATAGATGTGTAATTGAAGTCCTAAAGAATAGAGGGAATACCAGCAAAAATATCTGAAGAAATGATAGGCAAAAATTTCCCAAATTTGATGAAATATGGAAATATATATCCCTGTATACTCAAAAAACAAAACAGGCCAATATCTCTCATTAATATAGGTGCAAAAATTCTTTACAAAGTCTTATACCTTATGACCAAGTAGAATTTATCTCAGAAATACAACTGTTGAATTAACAGCCAAAAATCAACCAATTACTATATTGACAAAGTAAAAAAATAAGATCATCTCAATAAATGCAGAAAAACATTTTAAAAGGTGCAACACCCATTTTTATTAAAAACTCTCAGTTCATTATGCAAAAAAGAGACTTCCTCAGATAGACTTCAAGTCAAGATGGAGGCGTAAACACAGTACTCACATCCTCCCACAACCACACCAAAATGACAACCAAACTACAGAACAACCAGGATTCAGAACTGCCTTAAACCTATATAAAAGGACATCCTACAACTAAGGGATTAAAGAATAAACCACGAAGAGACTGGTAGGAGGATGGAGATGTGATAAGGGCCAGTCCCACACCCACATAAAAATTGGGAGGCATATCTCAGCTGTGGAGATCCCCCCTGAGGAATGAGGGATCCCAGCCCAAGGTTCTATTGCCAGGAAGAGAGGTCCCCATAACTTCTGGTTGTAAAAACCAGTGGGGACTGTGGATGAGAGAGACAGAAAGCTGCTGGAATGCCACACAGTTCCTCTTAAAGGGCCCATGCATGAACTTACTTGGACGTACTCCCTCTGAGATCCAGTGCTGGGACAACAGCTCAAAAGGCACCAGGGACATTGTCTGGCATCAGGACAACAGCTGGAGGGGCAGCTTTCTGCTAGACAAAAGTGCTGGCAGAGCCCATTGTTCCTTTTCTGAGCCCTCCCATTACAAAGTTAGCAGGCATGCACTATATCTGAGTCTCCATCAACCTGACTATCACTGTTTGCCTGTCCTAGTGATTCCCTGAGACGCCACCCCAACAAATTTGCAGGCCTACCCAAGCTGTTTACAGTCGCTTTTCCATATGAATGGTCTGTCTTGGCTCACACTTCAGACTTTTCTAAAATCTCTCAAACAAGCAGCATCTGGCCTCCGTGTACCCTGTACTTTTCACTAAGTGGTTCCAGACTCGGCACTAGCAGCAACTGGCCATGGTTCACAGCTTTGCCTCTCCTGGGTACCTCCAAGCCTACCACAAGTAGCAGCCATCTGTAGATCACTTTGTAGCTCAAACTGGGTGACCCTGGCAGAATACAGGTAGCAGCTCAGAAGGCCCCATAGCCAGTGCACCCACTAGACAGCTTCAGACCACATCAAAACACCATCCAACCACCTCCACAGTGACACACACAAGGGGAAGACTTGGCAGGCACCAGAGCCCCGCTGAAGTAAGTCCTGTTTTGTGAGGCGGGACCCTGCACAGCTGATCCTCTATGGTAGTCAGTGGTCACAACCAGTCCTTGCAGACAATTGACCTGGGGTATATCGCTCCCATTGATGTGTCAGCAGCAATCAAGGGCCAGTTATAACAGGAAGGTATAGAAAGTGCACACAGGTTCGGGGGGCACACCTAGAGTGCCCAACTTGGGAGATGGGGGAGACTATGCCACTGGACCCTACAGGACACCTACTACATTAGGCCTGGGAGATGTAGCAGCTCTACCTAATACACAGAAACAAACACAGGAAGACTGCCAAAATGAGGAGACAAAGAAACACGTCCCAAATGAAAAAAACATAAGAAAATTCCAGAAAAAAACTAAATAGAGACAAGCAAACTACTAGAAAGAGTTCAAAACACTGGTTATAAGGATGCTCAATGAACTTAGGGGAAGATTAGTTGTACTTAGAGAGAACTTCAGCAGCATAAAAAAGGACATGGTAACCATAAAAAAAGGAAGACATGGAAACCTTAAAAAAAGTTAGAAATGAAGGATACACCATGAAGGAAATAGACATGCAAGTCCAGAAAGTGTAGAGTCCCAAACAAGATGAACCCAAAGGGGCCCATACAAAAATACACATCATAATTAAAATGCCAAAGGTTAAAGAAAAAGAGAATCTTAAAAGCAGCAAGAGAAAAGCAGTTATCTACCTAAAAGGGAACTCCCATAACACTATCAGCTGATTTCTCAAAAGAAACTTTGCAGGCCAGAAGGAATTGGCAAGAAATATTTAGAGTGATGAAAAGCAAGGACCTACAACCAGGATTACTCTATTCAGCAAAGCTATCATTTAGAACCAAAGGACATATAAAGAGCTTCCCAGACAAGGAAAGGCTTAAGGAGACCATCACAACCAATATTACATAAAATGTTAAAGGGTCTTCTTTAAGAAAAATAAGAAGAAAAATAAAGATTAAAAATATGAACAAAATGGCAATGAACATATATCTATCAAAATGGATCTTTAAAAAAAACACAAAATAAATGAAGCAGAAAAAGAAAAGGTGACTTCCTCAACATAAAAAAGAGCATCTATAACAATCTATAGCAACCATCATACTTAACAGTAAAAGACCAAATGTTACTTCCCTAAGATGACAAGGCAAGAATGTCCACTATCACACTTCTAGTCTATATTGCATCAGAGGTCCTACCAACTGTAATGAAGAAAAAGAAATTAATTAAAGGAATCCAGATTATAACAGCAGAAGTGAAATTAGATCCCTAGAAGACATGACTATCCATGTAGAAAATTTTATGGAATCTGTAAGTGTGGTACTAGAACAAATGAGTATAGCAGATTCCTAGGATAGAACATCACTATAATAAAAATCATTCATATAATTATATATATTGCCAATAAACTATTGAAAATTAACATTTTTAAAATATGCAATTTATCAAAGCATTAAAAAGAATGAAGTACTTAAGAATAAATTGGATAAAAGCTGTGAAAGACTTGTATAGTGAAAACTATAAAACACCATCCAGAAAAGTTAAAGAAATTCTTAGTAAATGGATATGTTGCAATCCTAATCAAACTCCAGCAGCTATTTATAGAAATTGACAGGCTGATTCTAAAATTCATATGGAAATGTAAAATGCCTAAAATAGTCTAAACAATTTGAAAACAAAGAACAAAGCAGAACAACTATGTACATGAAAAAATCAGATAGCTGGTTCCAAACAAGTGTAGGATTACTATATGACATCATTTTAGTGGAAAAATGGCCATCACTTTTCCCCCACATATTTTATGTTTGGAAAATATAAAAATATTACACATGTCCTCTTTGATAATTACCTCATCTTGTTCCCTTTTTCCTCCTTCCCAAAAATAATCAGTGAGTTTGCTAACTTTCTTTCCAGACCACACCACGTGTGTGTGTGTGTGTGTGTGTGTGTGTGTGTGTGT